>NC_135233.1:822302924-822626174 GCF_051348905.1 Ranitomeya variabilis
GAAACAAAACTGTTCTTAAGAAACTCAAATGCGCGCACAGCAGCCTCAGGCCAAACGGAGAAATTGGTAGCCTTTTTAGTCATGTCAGTTAGCGGTTTAGCAATGATGGAAAAATACTTGATAAATTTCCTATAGTAGTTAGAAAACCCAAGGAACCGCTGAAGTGCTTTCAGGTTATCAGGACGTTCCCAATGCAGCACCGCTTGCACCTTAGCGGCGTCCATTTTAAAACCAGAAGCAGACACAATATAACCCAAGAAAGGCAACTCTTGAACAGAAAATACACATTTCTCAAGTTTAGCATACAGCTTATTCTCTCTGAGAAGCTGTAACACCTGCCTGACATGATTTGAATGAGCATCACCGTCGCAAGAATATATGAGGATGTCATCTAGGTACACGATAACAAATTTCCCCAAAACATGCGAGAACACATCATTGATGAAATGTTGGAACACTGCAGGTGCGTTAGTCAACCCGAAAGGCATCACCAAATTTTCAAAATGACCCTCAGGGGTATTAAAAGCCGTCTTCCACTCATCACCTTGACGGACTCTTATGAGGTTGTACGCCCCCCTGAGGTCAAGCTTGGTAAACCACTTAGCACCCGCCACCTGGTTGAACAAATCTGGTATCAGTGGCATCGGGTATGGATCACGAACCTTAATCTGGTTCAACTCCCTGAAATCCAAACACGGGCGTAATCCGCCATCTTTCTTCTTCATGAAGAAGAACCCTGCTGCCACCGGCGAGGATGACGGCCTGATGTGCCCTTTGCTCAAGCTTTCAGCAATATAATCTTTTAACCCTTGTCTCTCCGGACCGGAGATGTTAAACATCCTTGCTTTAGGCAACTTGGCCCCTGGTTTAAACCTGATAGAACAGTCATAGGGACGATGTGGCGGCAACTCTGAACAACCCTTTTCAGAGAACACATCCACAAAATCCAGAAGTGACTCCGGAACGCTTAAAGTCACCGCAGCCACACATGTGGCCAGGCAATTATCCTGGCAGAACTCGCTCCACTGAATTATGTCCTGAGTTTTCCAGTCAATTACCAGGTTGTGCATGGACAACCAAGGAAAACCCAAAACCACCCGAGCAGGAAGATTCCTGAGCACCTTACATGTAACCCGCTCGGAATGTAGAACCCCAATGTGGAGTTTCACCTCAGCCACAAATTCAGTAATCTCCCCCTGAGAGAGAGGAGCAGCATTGATGGTGACCACGTGGATAGGATGAGACAGTTTTTCAATCCTAAAACCTGCTGTGCGCGCAAACTCCTCATCAATGAGATTTGTGGCTGAACCACTATCCAGAAAAACAGTAATTGGCAGCTCACTGCCAGCGATAAAAACCTTAGCAGGGAGCATGCATTGAGAAACCACCATGGAGGATATACATAAGCTCAGATTGGTCTCCTCAACACCCTCTGAGCTTAGAAGTTTTCCGCCGTTGCGTTTTTCTTAGACAGCAGAGGACAGATGTTAATAAAATGACCAGATTTACCACAGTAAAAACAGGCTCCCTGCTTCCTGAGTTCAGGGGCTCGATGCTTCACATGTGACACCCCTGCGATTTGCATAGGCTCCGTGGGCTCACCTGCAGCAACCTCACGTGAACCTAAACCCTCTCCCATAGGCGGTGTCTCAAGCTCCCCCTGACACAAACGGCGATCAATGCGGACAACCAGACTCATAGCGGAATCTAGAGAAGCAGGAGTCTCGTACATCAGAAGGGCTTTTTTAACCCTTCCAGAAACCCCATGAATAAACTGACCCCGCAATGCTGGATCATTCCATTGTGTATCGATCGCCCAGCGACGAAATTCAGAACAGTAATCCTCTGCAACTCGCTCCCCCTGGCGAATAGTGCGTGTCTTAGATTCTGCTAGAGCCATTCTGTCAGGTTCATCGTAGATTTTTCCAAGAGAGGAAAAAAAACTCTCCACAGAGTCAAATGCAGCAGAATCAGATGGCAAAGAAAAAGCGCCCATGCTTGGGGATCCCCGCTTAACAATGACAACACCAGGCCCACACGCTGAGCCTCATTACCCGAGGAGATCGAGCGCATACGGAAATATAGTTTGCAAGCTTCACGAAAAGAAACAAATTTACTGCATTCCCCAGCAAATTTTTTCATGCAAAGGGAATTTAGGCTCAGCAACTCTTCCTGTCGCTCCAGCTTGCACATTAGATACTGCTAGTCCCTGTTGCTGAACTGCCCCCCTCAACTCAGTGACCTGTAGGGACAGCGCCTCCAACTGGCGGGTTATTGAAGTCATGGGATCCATGACAAAAGAAAAAAAAAGAAACCCCTCTTTTTTTTTTCTTTTTTGTTGTTGGGCCGATTATAATGTCACGGGGAGACTAGGTGAGCGAGAGCTAATAACCCGGGCCCCTGCAATTTCCCTCAGACTAGGGAAATCTGACTGACCCTCTACCTGGAGTTTACACTGATGGTGTGCATGTCCAGGCCTCAAACCTCACCCTGTCTCCTGTTTCAACCCTAGGCTGAAACCTTGGCCCACCACCCAGTGAAGAGGTAATACACCAATACCCACAGTTAGCACAGACAAGGATAAAGGAAAATATACACCACGCCGCAGTCACTCAGGAATACACTATAAATGTGCAGGGCAAAATAAATACAAATATAGGAAGGCGTAAATAAGACTAAGGAAAATACACCACCAGCAACGAATCTCCAACAACCAGCTCTCCACTCCAGACCGAGATAACAACGCACAAGACAGAAGCTATAATCGGCGATGCCCAATGATCAGGAGAACTATTCAAAGGCAATGGGCATGGCCCAGCTTCCAATCCGAGGATCAGGTAAATTAACCCCGGAACAGCTAGATAAAATCTAGCCGACGCCAATGAGCAAATAGTGGTCAAAAGCGGAATTACCGCTGTCTGTCAAACGACCTGGTCTGAACAGCGTCCGACATGACAGTTGAATCCCCTGCCCCACCACGGATGGGCAGAGACCCAGGATGGTGACCCCGCGGTCCATCGGGTGAAAGAGCTCCTGACGCAGGCAGGTTTGCATCCCGGCCCGGATGATCCACAAGAGACACAACAGCTGTGGAAGGGGAGAGGCAAACTGTTTATTCACGATGGTAAGCTGTGCCAAAGAAGCATCGACCCACGCACTCATGAATTGGTATGGCAGATAGTGGTCCCAAGGCAAGATGCACCAATGGTTCTGGGAGCGTGCCACGATGGGGCAGGACACGTCGGATGGAGGAAGTTGGAGAGACTACTCCGTGGGAGGTTCTACTGGATCGGCATGAAGAAAACCATCAAAAAGTTGTGTCGAGAGTGTGGCCCATGTACCCTATGCAGGAAGGACCGTGACAGCCAACGGGCTCCCTTACAGCCTATCATCACCAAACGGCCGCTCGAACTGGTCGCACTAGATCATGTGAAGCTAACACCTAGCTGGTCTGGCTATGTCTACGCTCTTACCATCGTGGACCACTACTCTAGATTCCTGGTAGTTGTGCCTGTCAAAGATCTGACGGCCAGGACGACCGCCAAAACCTTCCAGCAGTACTTCTGTAGACCACATGGGTACCCGGAGAAGGTACTGACTGATCAAGGGCCAGCATTTGAAGCGGAGGTGTTACAGGCGTTCTGCAATCTGTACAGGTGTAGGAAGATCAGAACCACATCGTACCATCCACAAACCAACGGGATGTGCGAGAAGATGAACCAAGTGGTAATCGACCTACTGAAGACCTTGCCTGTGAAGGAACGGAACTCGTGGCCAACAAAGTTGCCTGACTTGGTGGACATGTACAACCACATCCCAGTGAACTCCACCAACTGCACTCCAGCGTACCTGATGCAAGGAAGATCTAGCAAGTTACCTGTAGATCTAGATATGGGGGTCCTAACCCCCGAAGATACCTCGCCAGATGCAGATTGGGATACAGAAAGGCAGCAAAGGTACCGCCAAATACAGGAATGCGTGGAAAGAAGTCTAGCCCAAGCCAGACAAAAACAAGAAAGGGACTACAACCAGCATGCTCCTGCAATTCCCTTGTCACCCGGTAAGCAAGTACTCAAACGAAAGAGATTACACAAGCTTGACGACCAATGGGAAGCAGAACCATATACCATCCTGCCATCCGATTTTGACAATATGAAGGTCTGTCTCATCAGCAAAGATGGGGGAGAAACCTCAACAGCAATATCCAGAGACCACCTTAAAATATGCCCTGATAAGTTGAGAGAGGGGGAAACAGATCCAGGAACCTCTCCACCTATAGAAGAGGAGAAGTGTTATGATCCTAGTGGCAAGGATCGCAGGTCGGACTAGCTAAGTAACTGAACAGACTACTAGCTCTGGGGAAGTGGTAACTAGATTGACCGCAACCTGATCCTATCCGCAAACAACTATAGGCAGCCGTGGAACGTTACCTAAAAATCCTAGACGTCTCTTCACGGCCTGAGAAACTGACTATTCCTGGAGGGAAAGAAAGTCCTCTCTTGCCTCAGTGGAATGACCCCAAAGATATAGAATAGCCCCCCTCAAATATTAACGGTGAGTTAAGGGGAAAGCACAAACGCAGAGATGAAATCAGATTTAGCAAATGAGGCCCGCTAATACTAGATAGCAGAAAATAGGAAGGGAACTGTGCGGTCAATAAAAAACCCTATTCAAAATATCCACGCAGAGATTGCTCGAGCCCCCGCACCAGCTAACGGTGCGGGGGAAGCAACTCTGTGCCCCAGAGCTTACCAGCAACAAGAAATCACATATTAGCAAGCTGGACTAGACTCATCATACACAGAAATCATATTGCAGGCAGATGAGCAAAAAATATTCAAACAGAACTTAGCTTATCCTGAAGAGGCAGAAAACGAGATAATCAGGAGTAATCAGAATAGCACTGAATACATTGACAGCCGGCAACAAGTGGAAGTGAAGCAGAGCTAAATAGGAGCCTCCCTGGTGAATAACGAGGCAGCTGATCCAGCCAGACCCGCAGGAAATAAACCAAACCACCAGGGGGAGCCAAAAAACCAAAGTCACACAATACCATCTGTGACCACAAGAGGGAGCCCAAAAACGGAGTTCACAACAGTACCCCCCCTTGAGGAGGGGTCACCGAACCCTCATCAAAACCCCCAGGGCGATCAGGGTGAGCCACATGGAAGGCACGAACCAAATCGGCCGCATGAACATCAGAGGCGACAACCCAGGAATTATCCTCCTGACCATAGCCCTTCCATTTAACCAAATACTGAAGCCTCCGTCTAGAAATACGAGAATCCAAGATCTTCTCCACCACATATTCCAATTCTCCCTCAACCAGCACAGGGGCAGGAGGCTCAACTGAAGGAACCACAGGCACCACATACCTCCGCAACAACGACCGATGGAACACATTATGAATAGCAAACGATGCCGGGAGGTCCAAACGAAATGACACAGGGTTAAGGACTTCCAAAATCTTATAAGGACCGATAAACCGAGGCTTAAACTTAGGAGAGGAGACCTTCATAGGAACAAAGCGAGAAGACAACCACACCAAATCCCCAACGCGAAGTCGGGGACCCACACAGCGACGGCGGTTGGCAAAGCGCTGAGCCTTCTCTTGTGACAGCTTCAAATTGTCCACCACATGATTCCAAATCTGATGCAACCTATCCACCACAACATCCACTCCAGGACAGTCAGAAGGCTCCACCTGACCCGAGGAAAAATGAGGATGAAACCCTGAATTACAAAAAAAAGGCGAAACCAAAGTAGCAGAACTAGCCCGATTATTAAGGGCATACTCGGCCAATGGCAAAAAAGTCACCCAGTCGTTCTGATCAGCAGAAACAAAACATCTTAAATAGGTTTCCAAAGTCTGATTAGTGCGCTCGGTTTGGCCATTCGTCTGAGGATGGAAGGCCGACGAAAAAGACAAATTAATGCCCATCTTAGCACAAAAGGTCCGCCAAAATCTAGACACAAACTGGGATCCTCTGTCAGAAACAATATTTTCAGGGATCCCATGCAAACGAACCACATTTTGAAAAAACAGAGGAACCAACTCGGAGGAGGAAGGCAACTTAGGCAAGGGCACCAAATGGACCATTTTAGAAAAACGATCACACACCACCCAAATGACCGACATTCTCTGAGAGACAGGGAGATCTGAAATAAAATCCATGGAAATGTGCATCCAAGGCCTCTTCGGGACAGGCAAAGGCAACAACAAGCCACTGGCACAAGAACAGCAAGGCTTAGCCCGAGCACAAATTCCACAAGACTGCACAAAGGAACGCACATCCCGAGACAAGGAAGGCCACCAGAAGGACCTAGCCACCAAATCTCTGGTACCAAAAATTGCAGGATGGCCTGCCAACACCGAAGAATGAACCTCGGAAATAACTCTGCTGGTCCATCTATCCGGGACAAACAGTCTCTCCGGTGGACAACGGTCAGGTCTATCCACCTGAAACTCCTGCAGCACTCGTCGCAAATCTGGGGAGATGGCAGACAAAATCACCCCTTCTCTGAGGATACCAGCTGGCTCTGAATCACCAGGAGAGTCAGGCACAAAACTCCTAGAAAGAGCATCAGCCTTCACATTCTTCGAACCAGGCAGGTATGAGACCACGAAATCAAAACGAGAGAAAAACAACGACCAACGAGCCTGTCTAGGATTCAGCCGCTTGGCCGACTCGAGATAAATCAAATTCTTGTGATCAGTCAAGACCACCACACGATGCTTAGCTCCCTCGAGCCAATGTCGCCACTCCTCAAATGCCCACTTCATAGCCAACAACTCCCGATTACCAACATCATAATTCCGCTCGGCAGGCGAAAACTTTCTTGAAAAGAAAGCACATGGCTTCATCACAGAGCCATCAGAGCTTCTCTGCGACAAAACAGCCCCCGCTCCAATCTCAGAAGCATCAACCTCGACCTGGAAAGGAAGGGAGACGTCTGGCTGACATAAGACCGGAGCCGAAGAAAACCGGCGCTTCAGCTCCCGAAAGGCCTCCACAGCCGCAGGAGACCAATTAGTAACATCAGAACCCTTCTTGGTCAAATCCGTCAATGGCTTAACAACACCAGAAAAATTAGCGATGAAGCGACGGTAAAAATTAGCAAAACCCAAAAATTTCTGAAGGCTCTTCACAGATGTGGGTTGAGTCCAATCATAAATAGCCTGGACCTTAACAGGGTCCATTTCAATAGCCGAGGGAGAAAAAATGAACCGCAGAAAAGAAACCTTCTGAACTCCAAAAAGGCACTTAGAGCCCTTCACAAATAAAGCATTGGCATGCAGGACCTGAAACACCATCCTGACCTGCTTAACATGGGACTCCCAATCATCCGAAAAAACCAGAATATCATCCAGATACACAATCATAAATTTATCCAGATATTCGTGGAAGATGTCGTGCATAAAGGACTGAAAGACAGAAGGAGCGTTAGAAAGTCCAAAAGGCATCACCAAGTACTCAAAATGGCCTTCGGGCGTATTAAATGCAGTTTTCCATTCATCACCCTGCTTAATACGCACAAGGTTATACGCACCACGAAGATCTATCTTGGTGAACCAACTAGACCCCCTAATGCGAGCAAACTGATCAGATAACAATGGCAAAGGATACTGAAATTTGACCGTGATTTTGTTTAGAAGGCGATAATCAATACAAGGTCTCAAGGAACCATCCTTCTTAGCCACAAAAAAGAACCCCGCACCAAGAGGGGAGGAGGAGGGGCGAATAAGTCCTTTCTCCAAAGACTCCTTTATATAACTCTGCATAGCAGCATGCTCCGGCACTGACAAATTGAAAAGTCGTCCCTTAGGAAACTTACTACCAGGAATCAAATTTATAGCACAATCACAATCCCTATGAGGAGGTAGAGAACTGAGTTTGGGCTCATCAAATACATCCTGGTAATCTGACAAAAAAAACGCAGGGACCTCAGAAGGAGTGGATGAAGCAATTGACACCACAGGAGTGTCGCCATGAATTCCCTGACAACCCCAACTTGACACAGACATTGCTTTCCAATCCAGGACTGGATTATGAGTCTGCAACCATGGCAGGCCCAACACGACAACATCATGCAAATTATGCAATACAAGAAAGCGAATCACTTCCTGATGACCAGGAGTCATGCACGTGGTCACTTGTGTCCAGTACTGAGGTTTATTCGTAGCCAATGGTGTAGCATCAATTCCCCTTAGTGGAATAGGGAATTTTAAAGGCTCCATAACAAAACCACAGTGCCTGGCAAATGACAAATCCATCAGACTCAGGGCAGCACCCGAATCCACAAAAGCCATAACCGGGTAAGATGACAGGGAACAAATCAGGGTAACAGACAAAATAAACTTAGGCTGTAAAGTACCGATGGTGACAGATTTATCAATCTTTTTTGTGCGTTTAGAGCATGCTGAGATAACATGAGCTGAGTCACCACAGTAAAAGCACAACCCATTTTGCCGTCTATAATTTTGCCGTTCACTTCTGGTCAGAATTCTATCACATTGCATAGACTCAGGTGTCTGTTCAGAAGACACCACCAAATGGTGCACAGGTTTGCGCTCCCGCAAACGCCGATCAATCTGAATGGCCAGAGTCATTGACTCATTCAGACCTGCAGGCGTAGGGAACCCCACCATGACATTCTTAATGGCTTCAGAAAGACCTTTTCTGAAATTTGCAGCCAGGGCACACTCATTCCATTGAGTAAGCACCGACCATTTCTGAAATTTCTGGCAGTACACCTCTGCATCATCTTGCCCCTGAGAGAGGGCCAACAACGCTTTTTCAGCCTGGTTCTCAAGATTAGGTTCCTCATAGAGCAATCCAAGGGACAGAAAAAATGCATCCACACTGAGCAATGCAGTATCCCCTGGAGCCAATGCGAAAGCCCAATCTTGAGGGTCGCCGCGCAAGAAAGAAATAATAATCTTAACTTGCTGAACAGAATCCCCAGAGGAACGAGGTTTCAAAGAAAGAAACAACTTGCAATTGTTCTTAAAATTCAGGAACCTAGATCTATCTCCAGAAAACAACTCCGGAATAGGTATTCTAGGCTCTGACGTAGGACTGTGCACAACAAAATCCTGAATACTTTGTACCCTTGCAGCAAGATGATCTACACTGGAGGCTAAACTCTGGATATCCATATCAGCAGCTGAACTCAGAGCCACACCAAGATTAAGAGGAGGAGAGAAGCCAGACACACAGCAGCTAGACACACGGCAGCAAAAAAAAAAAAAAATATCTCCAAGCTTCTATTCTCCTGCTTCTGCCATGCAATTAACACTTTACTGGCCGGCTGTACTGTTATGATCCTAGTGGCAAGGATCGCAGGTCGGACTAGCTAAGTAACTGAACAGACTACTAGCTCTGGGGAAGTGGTAACTAGATTGACCGCAACCTGATCCTATCCGCAAACAACTATAGGCAGCCGTGGAACGTTACCTAAAAATCCTAGACGTCTCTTCACGGCCTGAGAAACTGACTATTCCTGGAGGGAAAGAAAGTCCTCTCTTGCCTCAGTGGAATGACCCCAAAGATATAGAATAGCCCCCCTCAAATATTAACGGTGAGTTAAGGGGAAAGCACAAACGCAGAGATGAAATCAGATTTAGCAAATGAGGCCCGCTAATACTAGATAGCAGAAAATAGGAAGGGAACTGTGCGGTCAATAAAAAACCCTATTCAAAATATCCACGCAGAGATTGCTCGAGCCCCCGCACCAGCTAACGGTGCGGGGGAAGCAACTCTGTGCCCCAGAGCTTACCAGCAACAAGAAATCACATATTAGCAAGCTGGACTAGACTCATCATACACAGAAATCATATTGCAGGCAGATGAGCAAAAAATATTCAAACAGAACTTAGCTTATCCTGAAGAGGCAGAAAACGAGATAATCAGGAGTAATCAGAATAGCACTGAATACATTGACAGCCGGCAACAAGTGGAAGTGAAGCAGAGCTAAATAGGAGCCTCCCTGGTGAATAACGAGGCAGCTGATCCAGCCAGACCCGCAGGAAATAAACCAAACCACCAGGGGGAGCCAGAGAAGATGATACACACTGTTCTTGGCGATTTTCCCCAGTCTTGGACTCAAATAAACCAAGCCATTGTGGTACCTGTTTTAACGTTTCGCCAGCTGAAACCGCCAGAACCAAATGTGATGCCGCAATCACAGCAGACCCCACCAGAGGATGCCATGCCAACAGTTGAACCGGCAAGTCCTCCCTCTGCTATCGCTGAATCTGCCATGCCCATAATTAGTAGCAGTAGCCCTGAGAACTCCAGCATACCAGTGCTACCCAGACTCACTAGAAGTGTAGCTAGAAGACAGTGCACTACACCAGCAATAGCAAGCGCAGCAGGCCCTGTTAGGTCAATAGCAACCCTTGCACTGCGGAGGGCTACACGTTGCACTAAGAATCAAACCCCAATTCGCTACAAAACTCGGAAATATTAACGATAGCTGCTATTTGGTTAAAAATGTTTGTGTATATATCTTTGTTACAGATTTAAAATGGACAATGGAGTAATGGACAGTGAATTGCTCCAAAGCTTTCAAAAGGGATCCCTTTGTGTACCCGGGATCCCTGCTGTTTCAAGTTTGCACCCACTAAACTGTGAGTCATGAACTGTGCATGACCAAGACTTTCGCAACGTTCAAGTGTCCTCACCTCCCATAAAGGGAAGCACTGTTATATTTACTTGTTCATAGCATTTACTTGTTCATAGCATTTAAAAAAAATTGTATGTCTTTTACTAACATGTATTGTTGTTCTTCTTTTCCCAGTCCGGGAGTACTGGATTTAACGGGGGGGAGTGCAGCACCCCAGAGTCTGGTCATTGCAGTAACGCCACTCTTCCACCAGAGGGAGTGATGGGTCATCTGATTGTACTAAAAGAGTTCACCTGACCAGGTATCACAGTCATACACTACACTTCACACTTCACGCTCTGGCCACCAGGGGGAGCAAAAGGTCCTATCTACTAGGCCACTCCTCACATATGGGTAAAACTGGGGGTTGGATAGGAAGTTAGGGCAGAAAGCAGTCTGGGAGAGTTCGGGAGAGGACCTGTCAGGGGTGGGATCCTGACAGCGGCCTAGCACAGGACAGATCGTTACGGAGCCGTGCCTGTACCTCATAGCGGCAGTCTCCTAAGAAAGGACATGAAGCGAAGTATATTGTGGAGAAGTGAGAAACGAGATCACAGCACAAAGGCGATGGAACCAGAAGGAGTCATGCCCCAAGATCGGCAACATCCTTCTGAGGCGTGTAGCCGGTGGCCGGAGCACCGAGGAAGTAATAGGCTCTACGCATTACTTTGAACTACGGCAGGGCAGTTAACTCTAGGTTGGCTGTCTCACCTTTTTACCTAATGAAGACAACAGAGGCAATTGTGGGAGAGGGGCGTCTCTAGAGTCCCTATAAAATAACTCCAGGCCTACCCCGTCATACGGGTGCGTCCTATCCGTATCATCTGGGGGGACGGAGAGAGAACAGAAACATACACGACAGTTGTGAGGACTATCCCGTGGTGCTCAGCAGGGAGGTACTACAACACACAGGCGCTGGTAGGAAGGCCACTGATTTCCACCTGCAAAGGGAACTCTGGATGTGCCTTCAGACCGGCTGGTCTCAGCCAGCGCTGTTAGCAGTGCTCTGGATTGCGGATGCCGAAGCCTTCAGTAAAAAGGTAAAGAGACTGCAACCCTGTGTCTTTGTTATTTACTGCGACATACACCATCACCTACATCTTTAATTGGGCGCCCCTTAGCAGGGCCACGGACCGAGTCAGGCACCGTGACATCCCCAGAGCCGAGAGACCCGGTACCGAGAACCCCGCTGCCCTGCGTTTGGGGGCCGCTCCACTTTCTGCCATTGATCCTCAAAGGTAAAAGCGAATATGGCGCTAATCACCTTAGGATTTTTTGAATACATCCAATTCCAGAGAAAAACTATTACTAAAAATTCATTCATTTTCTAAAAAAATAAAAGGAAAAAATACTCTTTAAATATTTTTAAAATACAGTACCTTATTAATACATTCTTTTTGTTATAAGTTGTTATAAAATTAAACTTCTAAAGATGTCTCTTATTATCCCCATTTTTTGTTGTCCCTTCTTTCCCTCTACTTTCCTCTGCATTACAATCTTTTCCCGTCTTACTTGGAAGACAATCCTCCTGTTCTTTATCCAAATTCTTTCTGTATGCTGCCTCAGTTAATTTTTCTGGATATTTATTATTCAGTAGAGGACTGTGGTATGGCAAGGGCACAGCCCTGTTGTGGGCTATAGTGTTTTCACATGCTGTTTAAATGTTTTTAACTTTGCAGTGTTGTCACTCTAATAAATATTTTTGTATTATTTATTTGCTGATCCTTGTGCTTTGCATGCACCTTTTTCTTTTTCTTGAATCTCCATAATTAAACACATGCTAAATAGTTGGAAATCAAATTTATGTATGAGATAGCCAAGATCATTGTCTATAAAATTATGGTAGCTTCACAGTCAAAGCAGTAGTGGATTGTGAGATATGGAGCCTGAAAGTCAAAAGTTCAAAACATTGTAACCCTTTTGCTCAACATTGTATACTGACCACAAGAACCTGACTTATCTGCAGTCTGAGCAAAGACTGAACTCACACCAGGCAGAGTGGTTGTTATTCTTTGCCCGTTGTGATCTCGTTCTGCATTTTCAGCCAGCTGGCAAAAACATCAATGCTGATACACTTTTCCACTCTTTCATGCCCACCGACCAAGAGGAGGACCCTCAACTCATCATCAAGCCATCCAAAATGGTTACTGTGACGCTGGTAAACCTGTCCCATATTTTGCCTGGCAAAACCTTGGTGTCAGAATTTGACAAGAGGTGAGCTCTGCAATGGGGGCACTCCTCCAAGGTGGATGGTCATACCAGGTAGAAAAATATTTTGCAGCTCATATCTCATTACTACTCATGGCCTACCTATGTAAGAAAATCATGGCCCTTCTGGTGCCCACAACAAAACTCATAGGCAATTGCCATTTGGGCGGCTCTTACCATTTCCTGTGTCCTCAGTGCCTTGGCAGCATATTGCCATGGACTTTATTACAGATCTTCCCGTGTCCTCGGGCTTTTCAGTCATCTGGGTAGTGGTGGATTACTTCTCAAAGATGGCATGTTTTACTCCATTACTGGACCTTCCATCAGCCCCTGAACATGCAGAGTAATTCATCCAGGATGTTGTTTGGGATGGCAGATTGCACTAAATAAATATAAATAATAAAGTGCAATCGCAACCCGGGGTCCACCATACAGAGATGGAAAACTGCTGCTAATAAACAATGACAAAAGCGCAATAGCGAACGATTGCTCGTGCACACTGAGTTAATGCCACACACTGTGAAAGGAACACAGAGTAACCTGCTCTGATAATTCCCAGAGCAGTATTGCACAGAAGATTACTAAGTGCAGTGCCCTGTTAAACATCACAGGACTAAAGCATATGGATAGAACTAGCACTGCAACCGAACCCTGTCTATCGCATATGGGACTTAAACAGATGCTAAGTATAATACCCTGACTAGGGTTGAGCTTGCTCTGAGACTCTACTGTGCTAAGCACACACATGTAGGTATCAGATGCTAAGCCAAATGGCTAATTGCCCCCATTGATGCTAGCTGTCTGCCTACGTGTACATTCCCGAAAACAGACGAACACACAACACATACAGACAGAGTTGTAGAGTCTCCAATCACATAGCCTTTCATAAATGATACTAGTGCACCCATGGGTGCCATTGGGGATCTTTTATACAAAAGGCTCCACCCCAAACACTCGCACCCAGTCGGCCAAGACATTGCCCGCGGGCCAATCGGGAGCTGCCACATCACCATATTAGGAGACTTCTGACCACCAATAGGAAGACGCCACATCACAGACATGCTCATTAATGTGATTTCTAGACTTAGACTCCAGAGCATCAGGGTTCAGCTGCCTATCACTGGTTATCATCACATGGATCACATATAAGTTCGCTCCAAATTCAGTAATTTGTAATGAACGTGGAATATATTGTCCTCAATTTAAAATGAGCAAGGCACGTGGCAAGGGACGGGGAAATAGATGTGATGATGATGTTGATGGTGCATGCAGAGGCCGAGGCCTTGGGCAAGCTGAAATTGTGTCACAGCAAACACCCACATCTTCTCACCCGACCTTCCTGTCCCAATTACTAGGGCAATGCAGCACACCACTATTGAACCCAGAGCAGTGTCAAAAGGTTGTTGGTTGGATAGCAGATAATGCTTCCAGTCACTATGCCACCACCACCACCAACCTGTCTTGCACATGGTCAAGTCTCAGTAGCTGTGTGTCTGGACCCCATATTCCTCAAACTGATCCTCGTTCCTCTCACCATGCCGAGTGCCCAGAGACAACTGATCCCACACTTGGACACTCCGAAGAGGTGTTCACTTTTCCATTTATAGATTTCGGTCTCTCGCCCGGTCCACTTGAAGCAGGGCAAGAGGAGATCGCATGTAGCAATGTCAAAATATTTGAGCAGCCACGGTCACACGAAGGCGACGGTGGGAAAGTGTTACAAGAGGTGGACGATGATGAGACACAATTGCCAGAAAGTCAGGAGGAGAACCAGGGTGCGGAAGTGGAAGTCGAGGTTGTGGATGATATAGTAACAAACCCAACCTGGCAGGAGGACATGCAGTGCATGGAGAGCAGCACAAAGGGGGAGGGAGGCATAGCACTCCAACAGGCAGGAGGAAGCAGTGTGGTGGCTGCAGACAGAAGGCGGGTAATCCTTCCCCATAACACCAACATGACGTAAGTTGCCAGTACAACTGTTAGGTCTTCCCAAGTCTGTTTTTTTAAAGACTCTGCCAATAACCCCAAAAAGGCCATTTGAACCACTTGCCAGGCCAGCATCAGTTGGGGTAGCAAAAATACCAGCTTGACCACCACCAGCATGATCAGGCACATGGCAGCAAAGCACCCGACTTTGTGGGCCAAACTCCAGGGTCCAGGAACAGTGTCTGCGGGTGACACCACTGCTTATTCTGCTGTTGTGCGCGTAAGCCAATCCCCTTTAAATGGTGCATGCGAAGATGCCTCCTGACCTACACCTGTCATTGCACACACTCAACTAGCACCATCAGCAAGCATGTCCATCTCCTTGTCCCAGCGCAGCGTTCAGTTGTCCATACGCCAGTCCTTGGAACGCAAGCACAAATATGCAGCCAGTGCCCCACAGGCCACACTACCAAATTCCGACATTTTGCGACTGCTTGTGCTCAAAATGTTGCCTTTTAGGCTTGTGGAGATGAAAGCTTTCCACAACCTGATGGCGGCAGCCGTCCCTCTGTACTCGGTCCCAAGCCAGCACTATTTCTCCCGGTGTGTCGTCCCTGCTTTACACAAGCACGCATCCCACAACATTAGCCGTGTCCTCAACAATGCTGTTACTGGGAAAGTCCACCTAACCACAGATACATGGAAAAGTGCTTGTGGGCAGGGATGGTACATCTTGGTGACTGCACACTGGGTTAACATAGTGGAAGCCGGAACCAAGTCAGACCTTGGGATGGAACATGTCCTTCTGACGCCGAGGATTGCAGGCCGTACGTAAATCAGGGTTGCTCCCACTGTCTACAGCTCCTGAACCTCATTCTACTCCTCCTCCTCTTCAGCCTCCATCTCCAAAATGACCACATCAGTCACAAGCTGGAAGCACTGCAGCACTGCCTCAGCCAATTGGTAACAGGCTGTGATGAAGCTAATATGCTTAGGTGACAAACCACACAGTACTGAAGAGTTGTGGACAGCTCTGAAACAGCAGGCAGATCTGTGGCTGACATCGCTGAAGCTACAGCCAGGCATGGTCATGTGTGACAATGGCCGGAACCTGGTGGCGGCTTTAAGGCAAGGCGAGCTCACACACGTACCATGCCTGGTCCATGTGCTTAACCTCGTGCTTCAGCAGTTTCTCAAAACCAACCGGGAGCTGCCGGATCTGCTTGTGAAAGTACGCTGCCTGTGTGCCCACTTTAGAAAGTGAGCTACAGCTTCCTCCACCCTTGCCCTTTTTCAGCAGCATTTGCAGATTCCGGCTAAGCCACTGGTGTGTGATGTCCCCACACATTGTAACTCTACACTGCAGATGTTGGAAAGAATTTGTGAGAAGAAGAGGGAAGTTGTTGACTACCAGCATCAACAAGGCCATCGGTATTCAGTTCAGACTCCACACATAAGATCTCAGGAGTGGACATGGATGTCAGACATATGTACTATCCTCCAAAACTTTGAGGACTCCATTAAGATAGTGAATGGCAATGATGCCATAATTAGCATCACCATCCTGCTTCTCTGTGTTCTGAAATGCTCTCTGCTCACAATCAAAGAGGATGCATTACTGGCAGAGCACAAAAGATGGAGCAAGGATCCATATACTGTGATTACACACAGCCCAGCCTCATCTCATCCCAATGTGGATTGGGTGACAATGAGGAAGGGGAGGACGAGGAGGAGGATGAAGAACAGGAGCTAGTTTCATGCACTATAGACGGTACTACCTGCACAACTGTCATACCGTCTGTTCAGCGTGGATGGCCTGAGGACAGGGAGAAGGAGTAGGAGGTGCAGAGCATGGCCAGTTGTCTTTTTTGGTGAGGACACGGAAGACTTGCTTGTTAGAAGTCTGGCACGAATGGCTGAATTTATGTTATGCTTCCTTTCCCGTGACCCTTGCATTCTCAAAATTTTGAGTGACAGTCATTACTGGTTGGTGACACTTCTAGACCCACGTTACAAGGATAACTTTCCATCTCTTATTCCTGAGGCGAACAGGTCTACTAAAATGGGGCAGTACCAGAAGGCCCTTGTTGCGGAATTATTAAAAAATTCCCATCTGAAAATGCTGCACGTAGAGGTCACAGTTCGCTGGACAACCAAGGAGTACAGGCAAGAGAGAAACAACTCCAATCCAGCAGAGACAGGGGAACACTGTCAAAGGTCTGGGAGAGTTTTCTCAGACCCTCCCATCGCACAGGCCCTGAAGCACGAGGTACTCTCACAAGGAGTGAAAAGTTTGGGAAGGTGCTGAAGGAGTACCTTGCTGACCGTACCAACATCCTCCATGATTCCTCTGTGTCTTATAATTATTGGGTATCCAAGCTGGAGACGTGGCATGAACTGGCTCTCTACGCCTTGGAGGGCCGGCCTGCCCTGCCACTAGCATTTTGTCAGAGCAGGTTTTTAGTGCCACTGGTGGAATTATAACTGATAAGCGCATCCGCCTGTTAACTGAAAATTCTGACAGGCTGACTTTTTAAAAAGGAACAAGGGCTGGATTGACCCACTTCCTTATAATGGAAACATTGTTTTCAGGAGGCCCTCCTCTACGTCTCTTACAAGGGGTATCGGGGTGAGTCCAGATTTTGGACAGCCCTGCAACTTACTGCATACGTAATAACAGTATAGGAGATTCACTGTTTAATAGTGGGATCAACAAAGCATAGCCGGCTGATAGATCTCAAATAATAGTGAGGGCCGACTACTGGCCCTTTAAGAATAATAAAGGCTGCCTGATGGCCCTATAAAAGTAGGTTTTGTGACTTTCAGAGTCCAGCCTTCATAAATGAAATAGGATGTGTCGGATGATGTGTCACACACCACATGGCCAGATAAGGTTGTAAAAAGTTAAAATTATATTTCCGAGTGAATGCATTTGTCTTGGTTGAAAGCAATGCTAAAGTTCAAAAACGCATCAAAAACGCTCCGCATGAATATTGTCCAGGGTGTGGAGGAGCGTTTTTGTTTTTGGCTATGTATTTTGCCTTATATAGTCATTACCCTGGAAAGGATGCTCCTTAACATATTTCCCAGGAAAATCCAGTTGGTTTCATTTTTGTGTGTTTTATTGTGAGTCTGTAAAAGTGGCGTAAGACTCTGACAACAATGATCACAGCAGTGACCTGCGAGTCAGAAATGCTTCCAGGGGTTTTCCCCATGCTGTTCCCAAGCCATTTGAGCACTGTTTCTATCGATTTCCACAATTTCTAGTCTCTCTGCAGACCGCTGGGGGGCCACCGGAAAAATGATTGAGTTTCCCATAGACTTACATTGGGCTCGAGCATTCCAATTTGCTTGATTCGAGCAACGAGCACCCGAGTGCTCGCCCATCACTAATGTTTACATTTGCTGATTGGCTTTAATTTTCAAGATCCAGAGGAGGTTGTAATCACTTATTTATGATGCCATTCATGCATCCTTATAGAAAAATTGCATTTTTATTATTTTATCATAATTATTGCATTGTTAGTAGCTCATTTATTACATAGTAACAAAGTATTTAAGGTTGAAGGAAGACTTTAAGTCCATATAGTTCATCCCATAGCCTAACATGTTGATCAAAAGGAAGGCAAAAAAAAACCATGCATCAAACATTAAGCTCCACATTGGGGGAAAAAAATCCTTCCCGACTACACATACGGTAATCAGACTAGTTCCCTGGATCAAGGTCCTATCAAGGCATCTAGTATATTAAACCTGTAACATTATACTTTTCAAGAAAGGCATCCAGTCACTTCTTAAATTTTAGAAGTGAATCACTCATTACAACATCTGTCATGATCTCCATGGCCAGAGAACTAGCATAAGCCTCTATAGGAACAAGCTCTTGGAAGATGTAACTGTACTGACCATGAACTAAACCTACCGCATCATCTAGAAGTAGCCAGGTAGCATGTCCTACTTTTTATCCCTATATGCCCAGCGCCGGCCGGAGAACTAAATAATGCTAGCAGAGGGAAATATAAGACCTGACTCACCTCTAGAGAAATGCCCAAAAGGAGACAGAAGCCCCCCCACATATATTGGCGGTGATATGAGATGAAACAACAAACGCAGCAGGAAAATAGTTTTAGCAAATTTGAGGTCCGCTTTCTAGATAGCAGAAGACAGAAAGCATACTTTCATGGTCAGTAGAAAACCCTAACAAAACACATCCAGAAATTACTTTAGGACTCTGGCATTAACTCATAATACCAGAGTGGCAATTCCTGATCAACAAGAGCTTTCCAGACACAGTAACGAAACTGCAGCTGTGAACTGGAACCAAAATACAAAAACAAAACATGGACGAATGTCCAACTTATCTAGTAGATGTCTGGGAGCAGGAACAAGCACAGAGAGGCTTCTGATAACATTGTTGACCGGCAAGCATCTAACAGAGAAGCCAGGTTATATAGCGACACCCAGATCTAATCAGAACAGGTGAACAGGGAAGATGATGTCACAAGTTCAATTCCACCAGTAGCCACCGGGGGAGCCCAGAATCCAAATTCACAACAGTACCCCCCCCTCAAGGAGGGGGCACCGAACCCTCACCAGAACCACCAGGGCGATCAGGATGGGCCCTATGAAAGGCACGAACCAGATCAGAGGCATGAACATCAGATGCAGTGACCCAAGAATTATCCTCCTGGCCGTATCCCTTCCACTTGACCAGATACTGGAGTCTCCGTCTGGAAACACGGGAGTCTAGGATTTTTTCCACAACGTACTCCAACTCACCCTCAACCAACACCGGAGCAGGAGGCTCAACGGAAGGCACAACCGGTGCCTCATACCTGCGCAATAACGACCGATGAAAAACGTTATGAATAGAAAAGGATGCAGGGAGGTCCAAACGGAAGGAAACAGGGTTAAGAATCTCCAATATTTTATACGGACCGATGAACCGAGGCTTAAACTTAGGAGATGAGACCCTCATAGGGACAAAACGAGAAGACAACCACACCAAATCTCCAACACAAAGCCGAGGACCAACACGACGGTGACGGTTGGCAAAAAGCTGAGTCTTCTCCTGGGACAACTTTAAATTGTCCATCACCTGCCCCCAGATATGATGCAATCTCTTCACCACCGCATCCACTCCAGGACAATCCGAGGATTCCATCTGACCGGAGGAAAATCGAGGATGGAACCCCGAATTACAGAAAAACGGGGAAACCAAGGTGGCAGAGCTGGCCCGATTATTGAGGGCGAACTCCGCCAATGGCAAAAAAGCAACCCAATCATCCTGGTCAGCAGACACAAAACACCTCAGATATGTCTCCAGGGTCTGATTAGTCCGCTCGGTCTGGCCATTAGTCTGAGGGTGAAAAGCAGACGAAAAAGACAAATCTATGCCCATCCTAGCACAAAATGCCCGCCAAAATCTAGACACAAATTGGGTTCCTCTGTCAGAAACGATATTCTCAGGAATACCATGCAAACGAACAACATTTTGAAAAAACAGGGGCACCAACTCGGAAGAAGAAGGCAATTTGGGCAGGGGAACCAAATGAACCATCTTAGAAAAACGGTCACACACCACCCAGATGACAGACATCTTCTGAGAAACAGGCAGATCTGAAATAAAATCCATCGAGATGTGTGTCCAAGGCCTCTTAGGAATAGGCAAGGGCAACAATAATCCACTAGCCCGAGAACAACAAGGCTTGGCCCGAGCACAAACGTCACAAGACTGCACAAAGCCTCGCACATCTCGTGACAGGGAAGGCCACCAGAAGGATCTTGCCACCAAATCCCTGGTACCAAAAATTCCAGGATGACCTGCCAACGCAGAAGAATGCACCTCAGAGATGACTTTACTGGTCCAATCATCAGGAACAAACAGCCTATCAGGCGGACAACGATCCGGTCTATCCGCCTGAAACTCCTGCAAGGCCCGCCGCAGGTCTGGAGAAACAGCTGACAAGATAACTCCCTCCTTAAGAATACCTGTGGGGTCAGAGTTGCCAGGTGAATCAGGCTCAAAACTCCTAGAAAGGGCATCCGCCTTAACATTCTTAGAACCTGGTAGGTACGATACCACAAAATTAAACCGAGAAAAAAATAATGACCAGCGCGCCTGTCTAGGATTCAGGCGCCTGGCGGTCTCAAGATAAATCAAATTTTTGTGGTCAGTCAATACCACCACCTGATGTCTGGCCCCCTCGAGCCAATGGCGCCACTCCTCAAACGCCCACTTCATGGCCAAAAGCTCCCGATTCCCAACATCATAATTCCGCTCAGCGGGCGAAAATTTACGGGAAAAGAAGGCACAAGGCCTCATCACGGCGCAGTCAGAACTTTTCTGCGACAACACTGCCCCAGCTCCGATCTCAGAAGCGTCGACCTCAACCTGAAAAGGAAGAGTCACATCAGGCTGACGCAACACAGGGGCAGAAGAAAAACGGCGCTTAAGCTCCTGAAAGGCCTCCACAGCATCAGGGGACCAATTAGCAACATCAGCACCCTGTCTAGTCAAATCGGTCAATGGCTTAACGACATCCGAAAAACCAGAAATAAATCGACGATAAAAGTTGGCAAAGCCCAAAAATTTCTGAAGACTTTTAAGAGAAGAGGGCTGCGTCCAATCACAAATAGCTTGAACCTTGACAGGATCCATCTCAATGGAAGAGGGAGAAAAAATATATCCCAAAAAGGAAATTCTCTGAACCCCAAAAACGCACTTAGAACCCTTGACACACAGAGAATTAGACCGCAAAACCTGAAAAACCCTCTTAACTTGCCGGACATGAGAGTCCCAGTCATCCGAAAAAATCAGAATATCATCCAGATACACTATCATAAATTTATCCAAAAAATCGCGGAAAATATCATGCATAAAGGACTGGAAGACTGAAGGGGCATTAGAAAGACCAAAAGGCATCACCAAATACTCAAAGTGGCCCTCGGGCGTATTAAATGCGGTTTTCCACTCATCCCCCTGCCTGATCCGCACCAAATTATACGCCCCACGGAGATCAATCTTAGAGAACCACTTGGCCCCCTTTATGCGAGCAAACAAATCAGTCAGCAACGGCAATGGGTATTGATATTTAACCGTGATTTTATTCAAAAGCCGATAATCAATACATGGTCTCAAAGAGCCGTCTTTTTTTGACACAAAGAAAAAACCGGCTCCTAAGGGAGATGACGATGGACGAATATGTCCCTTTTCCAAGGACTCCTTTATATATTCTCGCATAGCAGTATGTTCAGGCACAGACAGATTAAATAAACGACCCTTTGGGTATTTACTACCCGGAATTAAATCTATAGCACAATCGCACTCACGGTGCGGAGGTAGTGAACCCAGCTTGGGTTCTTCAAAGACGTCACGATAATCAGACAGGAACTCAGGGATTTCAGAGGGAATAGATGATGAAATGGACACCAAAGGTACGTCCCCATGAGTCCCCTTACATCCCCAGCTCAACACAGACATAGCTCTCCAGTCAAGGACTGGGTTGTGAGACTGCAGCCATGGCAATCCCAGCACCAAATCCTCATGTAGATTATACAGCACTAGAAAACGAATAGTCTCCTGGTGATCCGGATTAATACACATAGTCACATGTGTCCAGTATTGTGGTTTATTATTAGCCAATGGGGTGGAGTCAATCCCCTTCAGAGGAATAAGAGTTTCCAAAGGCTCTAAATCATACCCACAACGATTGGCAAAGGACCAATCCATAAGACTCAAAGCGGCGCCAGAGTCGATATAGGCGTCAGTAGTAATAGATGACAAAGAGCAAATCAGGGTCACAGACAAAATAAATTTAGACTGTAAAGTGCCAATGGAAACGGATTTATCAAGCTTTTTAGTACGCTTAGAGCACGCTGATATAACATGAGTAGAATCCCCACAATAGAAACACAACCCATTTTTCCGTCTAAAATTCTGCCGCTCGCTTCTGGACAGAATTCTATCACACTGCATGCTTTCTGGCGTCTTCTCAGTGGACACCGCCAGATGGTGCACAGGTTTGCGCTCCCGCAGACGCCTATCGATCTGAATGGCCATTGTCATGGACTCATTCAGACCCGCAGGCACAGGGAACCCCACCATAACATCCTTAATGGCATCAGAGAGACCCTCTCTGAAAGTAGCCGCCAAGGCACACTCATTCCACTGAGCAAGCACAGACCATTTACGGAATCTTTGGCAGTAAATTTCAGCTTCATCTTGCCCCTGCGATAGGGACATCAAAGTTTTTTCTGCCTGAAGTTCCAAATGAGGTTCCTCATACAGCAAGCCCAAGGCCAAAAAAAACGCATCCACATTGCGCAACGCAGGATCCCCTGGTGCCAATGCAAAAGCCCAGTCTTGAGGGTCGCCGCGGAGCAAGGAAATCACAATCCCAACCTGCTGTGCAGAGTCTCCAGCAGAACGAGATTTCAGGGACAAAAATAGCTTACAATTATTTCTAAAATTCTGAAAGCTAGATCTATTCCCTGAGAAGAATTCCGGCAAAGGAATTCTCGGCTCAGATACCGGAGCATGAATAATAAAATCTTGCAAATTTTGTACTTTCGTGGTGAGATTATTCAAACCTGCAGTTACACTCTGAAGATCCATTATTAACAGGTGAACACAAAGCCATTCAAAGATTATAAGGAGAGAGAAAAAAAAGAAAGACTGCAGCATAGACAGACTGGCAAGTGATCCAATTAAGAGCACAGAGGAAAAAAAAAAAAAAAAAAAAAAACTCTCAGCAGACTTCTTATTTCTCTCCTTTCTCAGCCAAGGATTTTAACCCTTTAGTGGGCCGGTCAAACTGTCATGATCTCCATGGCCAGAGAACTAGCATAAGCCTCTATAGGAACAAGCTCTTGGAAGATGTAACTGTACTGACCATGAACTAAACCTACCGCATCATCTAGAAGTAGCCAGGTAGCATGTCCTACTTTTTATCCCTATATGCCCAGCGCCGGCCGGAGAACTAAATAATGCTAGCAGAGGGAAATATAAGACCTGACTCACCTCTAGAGAAATGCCCAAAAGGAGACAGAAGCCCCCCCACATATATTGGCGGTGATATGAGATGAAACAACAAACGCAGCAGGAAAATAGTTTTAGCAAATTTGAGGTCCGCTTTCTAGATAGCAGAAGACAGAAAGCATACTTTCATGGTCAGTAGAAAACCCTAACAAAACACATCCAGAAATTACTTTAGGACTCTGGCATTAACTCATAATACCAGAGTGGCAATTCCTGATCAACAAGAGCTTTCCAGACACAGTAACGAAACTGCAGCTGTGAACTGGAACCAAAATACAAAAACAAAACATGGACGAATGTCCAACTTATCTAGTAGATGTCTGGGAGCAGGAACAAGCACAGAGAGGCTTCTGATAACATTGTTGACCGGCAAGCATCTAACAGAGAAGCCAGGTTATATAGCGACACCCAGATCTAATCAGAACAGGTGAACAGGGAAGATGATGTCACAAGTTCAATTCCACCAGTAGCCACCGGGGGAGCCCAGAATCCAAATTCACAACAAACATCATAAGGCAGAGAGTTTCATAGTCTCACTGCTCTTACAGTAAAGAATCCCCATCTGTGATTATGATTAAACCTTCTTTCCTCCAGACATAGAGTATGCCCCCTTGTCTCCAACTCAGGTCTTAGAGTAAAAAGATCATTAGAAAACTCTGTGTACTGTCCCCTCATATATTTCATAGAATCATAGAATGATAGAGTTGGAAGGGACCTCCTGGGTCATCTGGTCCAACACCCTGCTCAAAGCAGGATTCATTAAATCATCCCAGACAGATGTCTGTCCAGCCTCTGTTTGAAAACTTCCATTGAAGGAGAACACACCACCTGTCGTGGGAGCCTGTTCCACTCACTGATCACCCTAACTGTCAAAAAGTTTTTTCTAATATCTAATCTGTGTCTCCTCCCATTCAGTTTCATCCCATTGCTTCTAGTCTTTCATTGTGCAAATGAGAATAAAGATGATCCTTCTACAATGTGACAGCCCTTGAGATATTTGTAGACAGCTATTAAGTCTCCTCTCAGTCTTCTGATATTTATACATTGTAATAAGATAACCCCTAAGCCTTCGTTTTTCCAATCTAAATAACCCCAATCATAATAACCTGTCTTGGTATTGCATACCCCCCAGTACTCTATTAACCTTGGTTGCTCTTCTCTGCACCCACTCTAGTTCAGCCATGTCTTTCTTATACACCAGAGACCAGAACTGTACACAGTATTCTTAACGTGGTTGCACTAGTGACTTGTATAGAGGAAAGATTATTTTCTCCTTATGAGCATCTATGCCTCTTTTAATGCATCCCATTATTTTATTTGCCTTTGAGCAGCTGCCTGACACTGGCCACTAAATGTGAGTTTGTCATCCACCCATTGTTGTGAATTCCGTTCTTGGGCTCCCTCCTGTGGTTATGAATGGTACTTTTGTGAGTTCTGCCCTTGGGCTCCCTCTGGTGGTTTCGAGTGGAACTGCTGCTCCTTGAGGTTCTGCAGCAGCTGCTTTCACTAATCGGCTCCACTGGCCTTGCTATTTAACTTGGCTCTGGTCTGTAGTCCATGCCAGCTGTCAATGTTCTCTGGGTTGGATTCAAATCTCTACTTGGATTTCTCTGATGGCTTGTCCATTTCAGCATAAGATAAGTTCTTGCTAGTTCTTTGGTTGTCCATTTGCTTTGGACTTTACTGCTCAGTTAAGTTATGTTTCTTTTGTCCAGCTTGTCATTATGAAATATTCAGGCTAGCTGGAAGCTCTGGGGAAGCAGATTTGCCCCTCCACACCGTGAGTCGGTGTGGAGATCATTTTTGTAAACTCTGCATGGATTTTTAGTTTTTAATACTGACCGCACAGTATCCTTTTCAATTTTCTGTCTATCTAGATTAGAATTGGCCTCCTTTGCTAAAATCTGATTTCATTTCTGTGTATGTCATTTCCCTCTCTACTCACGGTTAATATTTGTGGGGGGCTATCTTTCCTTTTGGGAATTTCTCTGAGGTGAGATAGTTTTCTGTTTCCATCTTTAGGGGTAGCTAGTTCTTAGGCTGTGACGAGGCGTCTAGGGAGTGACAGAAACGTCCCACGGCTATTTCTAGTGTTGGTGTTAGGATTAGGAACTGCGGTCAGTAAAGCTACCACCTCCCAGAGCTTGTCCCATGACTCATTTTACCCACCAGGTCATATCAGTGCTTCTCCGTAACCACCAGGTCATAACAGTACAGCTGGCCCACAATGTGTTGAATGCATCTCAAAAGAGGGAAAAGAAAGTTCTGAGCCATCTTTTTTTCCTTTGTAGCTTGTTTTGTCTTTTTTTTTCCCCTTGATCTTTGGATGGTTCCGGATTTTGGTGCTGATATGGAGGTTCAGGGTCTGTTCTCGCGTGTTGATCAGCTCGCTGCAAGGGTACAGAGTATCCAAGATTATGTTGTTCAGACTCCGGTTCTGGAGCCTAGAATTCCTATTCCTGATTTGTTTTCTGGGGATAGATCTAAATTTCTGAACTTTAAAAATAACTGCAGATTGTTTTTTGCTTTGAGACCCCGTTCCTCTGGTGACCCCATTCAGCAGGTGAAGATTGTCATTTCTCTGCTGCGTGGAGACCCGCAGGACTGGGCATTCTCCCTAGAGCCAGGGAATCCTACATTGCTCAATGTAGATACATTTTTTCAAGCACTCGGACTGCTGTATGATTAACCTAATTCTGTGGATCAGGCAGAAAAAATCTTGCTGGCTCTGTGTCAGGGTCAGGAAGCAGCAGAAGTATACTGCCAGAAATTTAGAAAGTGGTCTGTGCTCACAAAATGGAATGAGGATGCCCTAGCAGCTATTTTCAGAAAGGGTCTTTCTGAAGCCCTTAAAGATGTTATGGTGGGGTTCCCCATACCTGCTGGTTTGAACGAATCAATGTCTCTGGCCATTCAGATTGATCGGCGCCTGCGCGAGCGTAAGGTTGTGCACCATATGGCGGTGTCCTCTGGGCTGAGTCCTGAGCCTATGCAATGTGAAAGGATTTTGACTAGAGCAGAACGGCAGGAATTCAGATGTCAGAATGGGCTGTGTTTTTACTGTGGTGACTCTACTCATGCTATTTCTGATTGCCCGAAGCGTACTAAGAGGTTCGCTAGGTCTGTTACCATTAGTACTGTACAGCCTAAATTTCTCTTGTCTGTTACCCTGATTTGCTCATTGTCGTCCTTTTCTGTAATGGCATTTGTGGATTCTGGCGCTGCCCTGAACTTAATGGACTTAGAATTTGCCAAGCGCTGTGATTTTTCCTTGGAGCCTTTGCAGAGTCCTATTCCCTTGAGGGGGATAGATGCTACGCCATTGGCCAAGAATAAACCTCAGTACTGGACACAGTTGACCATGTACATGGCTCCAGCACATCAGGAAAATATTCGTTTTTTGGTGTTGCATAATTTGCATGATGTAGTTGTGCTGGGTTTTCCATGGTTACAGCTACATAATCCGGTGCTGGATTGGAAATCTATGTCTGTGACTAGTTGGGGTTGCCAAGGGATGCATTGTGATATTCCTTTGATGTCGATTTCCTCTTCCCCCTCTTCTGAAGTTCTTGAGTTTTTGTCGGATTTCCAGGATATATTTGATGAGCCCAAGTCCAGTTCCCTAATTCCTCATAGGGACTGTGATTGTGCTATTAACTTGATTCCTGGCTGTAAGTTCCCTAAGGGTTGACTCTTCAATCTGTCTGTGCCAGAGCATGCCGCTATGCGGAGTTATGTAAAGGAGTCCTTAGAGAAGGGGCATATTTGCCCATCTTCGTCACCGTTGGGAGCGGGGTTCTTTTTTGTTGCCAAGAAGGATGGCTCCTTGAGGCCCTGTATAGATTATCGCCTTCTCAATAAGATCACGGTCAAATTCCAGTACCCTTTACCTTTACTTTCTGATTTGTTTGCTCGGATTAAGGGAGCTAGCTGGTTTACCAAGATCGACCTTCGAGGGGCGTATAATCTTGTTCGTATTAAACAGGGCGATGAATGGAAAACAGCATTTAATACGCCCGAAGGCCATTTTGAATATCTTGTGATGCCTTTCGGGCTCTCTAATGCTCCATCTGTGTTTCAGTCCTTTATGCATGATATTTTCCGGGATTATCTGGATAAGTTCATGATTGTATATTTGGATGATATTTTGGGTTTTTTCGATGATTGGGAGTCTCATGTGAAGCAGGTCAGGATGGTATTTCAGATCCTTCGTGCTAATGCATTGTTTGTGAAGGGGTCTAAGTGCCTTTTTGGAGTTCAGAAGGTTTCTTTTTTGGGTTTCATTTTTTCTCCCTCGGCTATTGAAATGGACCCTGTTAAGGTCCAGGCCATTCATGATTGGACTCAACCCACATCTGTGAAGAGCCTTCAGAAATTTTTGGGCTTTGCTAATTTTTATCGCCGCTTCATTGCTAATTTTTCTAGTGTGGTTAAACCTTTGACCGATTTAAAGAAGAAAGGTGCTGATGTGGTGAATTGGTCCTCTGCGGCTGTGGAGGCCTTTCAGGAGCTTAAACGTCGCTTTACTTCTGCCCCTGTACTGCATCAGCCAGATGTTTCTCTCCCTTTTCAGGTTGAGGTTGACGCTTCTGAGATTGGGGCAGGGGCCGTTTTGTCTCAGAGAAGTTCTGATGGCTCTTTGATGAAACCGTGTGCTTTCTTCTCCAGAAAGTTTTCGCCTGCTGAGCGTAATTATGATGTCGGCAATCGGGAATTGTTGGCTATGAAGTGGGCATTTGAGGAGTGGCGACATTGGCTTAAGGGAGCTAAGCATCGCGTTGTGGTCTTGACCGACCATAAGAATCTGATTTACCTCGAGTCTGCCAAGCGGTTGAATCCTAGACAAGCTCGATGGTCTCTGTTTTTCTCCCGTTTTGATTTTGTGGTCTCGTATCTTCCGGGATCTAAGAATGTGAAGGCTGATGCCCTTTCTAGGAGTTTTTTGCCTGATTCTCCGGGAGTCCTTGAGCCGGCTGGTATTCTCAAGGAGGGGGTTATTCTTTCTGCCATCTCCCCTGATTTGCGGCGGGTGCTTCAGGAGTTTCAGGCTGATAAACCTGACAGCTGCCCAGTGGGGAAACTGTTTGCTCCTGATAGATGGACTAATAAGGTAATTTCTGAGATTCATTGTTCTGTATTGGCTGGTCATCCTGGGATTTTTGGTACCAGAGATTTGGTTGCCAGGTCCTTTTGGTGGCCTTCCTTGTCGCGGGATGTGCGTTCTTTCGTGCAGTCCTGTGGGACCTGTACCCGGGCCAAGCCCTGCTGTTCCCATGCTAGTGGGTATATTTCCATGGATTTTATTTCTGATCTTCCTGTTTCTCAGAAGATGTCTGTCATCTGGGTGGTTTGTGACCGGTTTTCTAAGATGGTCCATTTGGTACCTTTGCCTAAGTTGCCTTCCTCCTCTGATTTGGTTCCATTGTTCTTTCAGCATGTGGTTCGGTTGCATGGAATTCCGGAGAATATTGTGTCTGACAGAGGTTCCCAGTTTGTTTCTAGGTTTTGGCGGTCCTTTTGTGCTAGAATGGGCATTGATTTGTCTTTTTTGTCAGCATTTCATCCTCAGACAAATGGCCAAACGGAGCGAACCAATCAGACCTTGGAAACCTATTTGAGATGCTTTGTGTCTGCTGATCAGGATGATTGGGTGACCTTCTTGCTGTTGGCCGAGTTTGCCCTTAATAATCGGGCAAGTTCGGCTACCTTGGTTTCGCCTTTCTTTTGTAACTTCGGTTTTCATCCTCGTTTTTCTTCGGGGCAGGTTGAGCCTTCGGACTGTCCTGGTGTGGATTCTGTGGTGGACAGGTTGCAGTGGATTTGGACTCACGTGGTGGACAATTTAATGTTGTCTCAGGAAAAGGCTCAACGTTTTGCTAACCGTCGTCGGTGCGTTGGTCCCCGGCTTCGTGTTGGGGATTTGGTCTGGTTGTCTTCTCGTAATGTTCCTATGAAGGTTTCTTCCCCTAACTTCAAGCCTCGCTTTATTGGTCCTTATAAGATTTCTGAAATTATCAATCCGGTGTCTTTTCGTTTTGCCCTTCCAGCTTCTTTTTCCATTCATAATGTGTTCCATAGATCTTTGTTGCGGAGATATGTGGTGCCCATGGTCCCCTCCGTTGACCCTCCTGCTCCGGTGTTGGTTGAGGGGGAGTTGGAATATGTGGTGGAGAAGATTTTGGATTCTCATCTTTCGAGGCGGAAGCTTCAGTATCTGGTCAAGTGGAAGGGTTATGGCCAGGAGGCTAATTCTTGGGTTTTTGCCTCCGATTTCCATGCTGCCGATTTCGTTCGTGCTTTTCATTTGGCTCGTCCTGATCAGCCTGGGGGCTCTGGTGAGAGTTCGGTGACCCCTCCTCAAGGGGGGGGTACTGTTGTGAATTCCATTCTTGGGCTCCCTGTGGTTATGAATGGTACTTTTGTGAGTTCTGCCCTTGGGCTCCCTCTGGTGGTTTCGAGTGGAACTGCTGCTCCTTGAGGTTCTGCAGCAGCTGCTTTCACTAATCAGCTCCACTGGCCTTGCTATTTAACTTGGCTCTGGTCTGTAGTCCATGCCAGCTGTCAATGTTCTCTGGGTTGGATTCAGATCTCTACTTGGATTTCTCTGATGGCTTGTCCATTTCAGCATAAGATAAGTTCTTGCTAGTTCTTTGGTTGTCCATTTGCTTTGAACCTTACTGCTCAGTTAAGTTATGTTTCTTTTGTCCAGCTTGTCATTATGAAATATTCAGGCTAGCTGGAAGCTCTGGGGAAGCAGATTTGCCCCTCCACACTGTGAGTCGGTGTGGAGATCATTTTTGTAAACTCTGCGTGGATTTTTAGTTTTTAATACTGACCGCACAGTATCCTTTTCTATTTTCTGTCTATCTAGATTAGAATTGGCCTCCTTTGCTAAAATCTGATTTCATTTCTGTGTATGTCATTTCCCTCTCTACTCACGGTTAATATTTGTGGGGGGCTATCTTTCCTTTTGGGAATTTCTCTGAGGCGAGATAGTTTTCTGTTTCCATCTTTAGGGGTAGCTAGTTCTTAGGCTGTGACAAGGCGTCTAGGGAGTGACAGGAACGTCCCACGGCTATTTCTAGTGTTGGTGTTAGGATTAGGAACTGCGGTCAGTAAATCTACCACCTCCCAGAGCTTGTCCCATGACTCATTTTACCCACCAGGTCATATCAGTGCTTCTCCATAACCACCAGGGCATAACACCCATTCACCCAAATCTTTTTCATTAACAGTTTTGCCCAAGGTTTTACAATTAAGCACATAGTTATACATCTTATTACTTCTACCCAAGTGCATGACCTTACATTTATCCCCATTAAAGCTCATTTGCCATTTATCAGCCCAAGCTTCTAGTTTACATAAATCTTCCTGTAATATTAAATTGTCCTCCTCTGTATTGATTACCCTGCAGAGTTTAGTGTCATCTGCAAATATTGAAATTCTACTCTGTATGCACCCTGCAAGGTCATTAATAAATATGTTAAAAAGCAGTGGGCCCAAAACTGACCCCTGTGGTACCCCACTGCTAACCGCGACCCAGTCCGAGTGTGCTCCATTAATAACCACCCTTTGTTTCCTATCCCTGAGCCAGCTCTCAACCCACTTACATGTATTTTCCTCTATTCCCATTGATCTCATTTTATGTATCAACCTTTTGTGTGGCACCATATCAAAAGCTTTTGAATAGTCCATAAACACCATGTCCACTGCATTTTCTTGGTCCAGTCCAGAACTTACCTCTTCATAGAAGCTTATCAAATTAGTTAGACAGGAACGATCCCTCGTAAACCCGTGCTGATACTGGGTCATGAGGTTATTCCTCTCCAGATACTCCAGCATAGCATCTCTTAGAATTCCCTCCAGGATTTTACCCACAGTAAAGGTTAAGCTTACTAGCCTATAATTTCCAAGATCAGTTTTTGTCACCCCTTTGGAATATTGGCATTACATTCGCTATACACCAGTCCTGTGGTACAGACCCTGTTATTATGGAATCTTTAACCCCTTAACCCCCAAGGGTGGTTTGCATGTTAATGACCAGGCCAATTTTTACAATTATGACCACTGTCCCTTTATGAGGTAATAACTTTGGAATGCTTCCATGGATCCCGGTGATTTTGACACTGTTTTCTCGTGACATATTTTACTTCACGATAGTGGTAAAATTTCTTTGATATGACTTGCGTTTATTTGTGAAAAAAAAAGGAAATTTTCAAACTTTGAATTTTCATTCTTTTAAATTACACAGATATGTCACACAAAATACTTAATAAGTAACATTTCCCACATGTCTACTTTACATCAGCACAATTTTGGAACAAATTTTTTTTTTGTTAGGAAGTTATAAGGGTTAAAACTTGGCCAGCGATTTCTAATTTTTACAACACCATTTTTTTTTTATAGACCACATCACATTTGAAGTCATTTTGAGGGGTCTATATGATAGAAAATACCCAAGTGTGACACCATTCTAAAAACTGCACCCCTCAAGGTACTCAAAACCACTTTCAAGAAGATTATTAACCCTTCAGGTGTTTCACAGGAATTTTTGGAATGTTTAAATAAAAATAAACATTTAACTTTTTTTCACACAAAATTTATTTCAGCTCCAATTTGTTTTATTTTACCAAGGGTAACAGGAGAAAATAGACCCCAAAATTTGTTGTACAATTTGTCCTGAGTACGCTGATACCCCAAATGTGGGGGTAAACCACTGTTTGGGCGCATGGCAGAGCTCGGAAGGAAAGGAGCGCCATTTGACTTTTCAATGCAAAACTGACTTGAATTGAGATGGGACGCCATGTTGCATTTGGAGAGCCCCTGATGTGCCTAAACATTGAAACCCCCACAAGTGACACCATTTTGGAAAGTAGACCCCCTAAGGATCTTATCTAGATGTGTGGTGAGCACTTTGACCCAACAAGTGCTTCACAGAAGTTTATAATGCAGAGCCGTAAAAATAAAAAATCATATTTTTTTCACAAAAATGATCTTTTCGCCCCCAATTTTTTATTTTCCCAAGGGTAAGAGAAGAAATTGGACCCCAAAAATTGTTGTGCAATTTGTCCTGAGTACGCTGATACCCCATATGTGGGTGTAAACCATTGTTTGGGCGCAGGGCAGAGCTCGGAAGGGAAGGAGCGCCATTTGACTTTTCAATGCAAAATTGACTGGAATTGAGATGGGACGCCATGTTGCGTTTGGAGAGCCCCTGATGTGCCTAAGCATTGAAACCCCCCACAAGTGACACCATTTTCGAAAGTAGACCCCTTAAGGAACTTATCTAGATGTGTGTTGAGCACTTTGACCCAACAAGTGCTTCACAGAAGTTTATAATGCAGAGCCGTAAAAATAAAAAATCATATTTTTTCACAAAAATGATCTTTTCGCCCCCATTTTTTTATTTCCCCAAGGGTAAGAGAAGAAATTAGACCACAAAAGTTGTTGTGCAATTTGTCCTGAGTACGACGATACCCCATATGTGGGGGTAAACCACTGTTTGGGTGCATAGCAGAGCTCGGAAGGGAAGGAGCGCTATTTTACTTTTCAATGCAAAATTGACTGGAATTAAGATGGGATGCCATGTTGCGTTTGGAGAGCCCCTGATGTGTCTAAACATAAAAAAACCCCACAAGTGACACCATTTTGGAAAGTAGACCCCCTAAGGAACTTATCTAGATGTGTTTTGATACCTTTGAACCCCCAAGTGTTTCACTACAGTTTATAACGCAGAGCCGTGAAAATAAAAATTCTTTTTTTTTTTCACAAAAATGATTTTTAGCCCCCAGTTTTGTATTTTCACAAGGGTATCAGGATAAATTGGACCCCAAAAGTTGTTGATCAATTTGTCCTGAGTACGCTGATACCCCATATGTGGGGGGGAATCACTGTTTGGGCGCATGACAGAGCTCGGAAGGGAAGGAGCGCCATTTGGAATGCAGACTTAAATGGATTGGTCTGCAGGCGTCACGTTGCATTTGCAGAGCCCCTGATGTACCCAAACAGTACAAACCCCCCACAAGTGACCCCATATTGGAAACTAGACCCCCCAAGGAACTTATCTAGATGTGTTGTGAGAACTTTGAACCCCCAAGTGTTTCACTACAGTTTATAACGCAGAGCCGTGAAAATAAAATTTCTTTTTTTATTCACAAAACTTATTTTTTGGCCCCCAGTTTTGTATTTTCCCAAGGGTAGCAGGATAAATTGGACCCCAAAAGATGATGTCCAATTTGTCCTGAGTACGCTGATACCCCATATGTTGGGGTAAACCCCTGTTTGGGCACACGGGAGAGCTCTGAAGGGAAGGAGCACTGTTTTCCTTTTTCAACGCAGAATTGGCTGGAATTCAGATCGGATGCCATGTCCCGTTTGGAGAACCCCTGATGTGCCTAAACAGTGGAAACCCCCCAATTATAACTGAATCCCTAATCCAAACACACCCCTTACCCTAATCCCAACAGTAACCCTAACCACTCCTCTAACCCAGACACACCCAACCCTATTCCCAACCGTAAATGTAATCCAAACCCTAACCCTATCTTTAGCCCCAACCCTAACTGTAGCCCCAACCCTAGCCCTAACCCTAACCCTAACCCTAGCAATAACCCTAGCCCTATCACTAGCCCTGACACTAGCCGTAACACTAGCCCTAGCCCTAGCCCTAACCCTAGCCCTAACCCTAGCCCCAACCCTAGCCCCAACCCTAACCATATCCCTAACCCTAGCCCCAACCCTAGCCCTAACCCTAGCCCTAACCCTAGCCCCAACCCTAACCCTTGCCCTAACCCTTGCCCTAGCCCTAACTCTAGTCCTAACTCTAGCCCTAACCCTAATGGGAAAATGGAAATAAATACATTTTTTAATTTTTTTATTTTTCCCTAACTAAGGGGGTGATGAAGGGGGGTTTGATTTACTTTTATAGCGGGTTATTTAGCGGATTTTTATGATTGGCAGCTGTCACACACTGAAAGACGCTTTTCATTGCAAAAAATATTTTTTGCGTTACCACATTTTGAGAGCTGTAATTTTTCCATATTTGAGTCCACAGAGTCATGTGAGATCTTGTTTTTTGCGGGACGAGTTGACGTTTTTATTGGTAACATTTTCGGACACGTGACATTTTTTGATCGCTTTTTATTCCGATTTTTGTGAGGCAGAGTGATCAAAAACCAGCTATTCATGAATTTCTTTTGGGGGAGGCGTTTATACCGTTCCGCGTTTGGTAAAATGATAAACTGATAAAGCAGTTTTATTCGTCGGGTCAGTACGATTACAGCGATATCTCATTTATATCATTTTTTTTATGTTTAGGCGCTTTTATACGATAAAAACTATTTTATAGAAAAAATAATTATTTTGGTATTGCTTTATTCTCAGGACTATAACTTTTTTATTTTTTTGCTGATGATGCTGTCTGGTGGCTCGTTTTTTGCGGGACAAGATGACGTTTTCAGCGGTACCATGGTTATTTATATCAGTCTTTTTGATCGCGTGTTATTCCACTTTTTGTTTGGCGGTATGATAATAAAGCGTTGTTTTTTGCCTCGTTTTTTTTTTTCTTTTCTTACGGTGTTTACTGAAGGGGTTAACTAGTGAGGCAGTTTTATAGGTTGGGTCGTTACGGACGCGGCGATACTAAATATGTGTACTTTTATTGTTTTTTTTATTTTATTTAGCTAAAGAAATGTATTTATGGGAATAATATATATATTTTTTTTCTTTATTTAGGATATTTTTTTTATTTTTTTTTTACACACATGTGGGGAATTTTTTTTAACTTTTTTACTTTGTCCTAGGGGGGGACATCACAGATCATTGATCTGGCAGTGTGCACAGCACTCTGCCAGATCTGCGATCTGCTGTGCAGGGCTGCAGGCTTACCAAGTGTCTGCTCTGAGCAGACACTCGGTAAGCCACCTCCCTCCCTGCAGGACCCGGATGCCGCGGCCATCTTGGATCCGGGACCTGCGGCGAGGAGGGAGGTAGGAGACCCTCAGAGCAACGCGATCACATTGCGTTGCTCCGGGGGTCTCAGGGAAGCCCGCAGGGAGCCCCCTCCCTGCGCGATGCTTCCCTATACCGCCGGTACACCGCGATCATGTTTGATCGCGGTGTGCCAGGGGTTAATGTGCCGGGGGCAGTCCGTGACCGCTCCTGGCACATAGTGCCGGATGTCAGCTGCGATATGCAGCTGACACCCGGCCGCGATCGGCCGCGCTCCCCCCGTGAGCGCCGCTGATCGGTGATGACGTACTATCCCGTCGGTGGTCATACGGGCCCACCCCACCTCGACGGGATAGTACGTCAGATGTCAGAAAGGGGCTAAGGTGTAGCCTGTCAATAGCATAGAACCTGTAGCCAACTGAGAAGTTTACCTAGTTCTCAAGGAACCCAAACCCTTTGTTCCTAGACCAATTCCTGAGCCACTTATTTATCTCCCTAATTTCCTGTTGCCTCTCTGGCGTGGCACGTGGTACAGGCAATATTTCAGAGAATACCACCATGGAGGTCCTTGCTTTAGGCCTGATTCCCTGAAATCATCTTTAAGGACCTTCCACCTACCTCTAACTTTGTCATTTGTACCAATATGCACCATGATCACTGGATCCTCACCAGCCCCTCCTAATAATCTGTCAACCCAATCAGCGATGTGTCGTACTCGAGCACCATGTAGGCAGCACACTGTTCGACGATCCCTGTCTTTGAGACATATTGCCCTATCTGTTCCCCTAGTAATTGATTCATCCACAACCAGCCCCTGTCTTGCCTGACCTACTCTCCTATTTCCTCCCATATTGGAGCAGACACTCCTCAGGCTTTCAGAAGACATGCCTTGCTGCAGCAGTGCTACCCCTGTACTGACACCCCCTCAGCTGCCAACTTAGCAAATTTATTGGGATGATGTAGGGAGATAGACAGAACCTCAGGTACCTGCATGCCGGGGTCCGGAACTAGAAAGGCTGCATCCTCTGACCCCAGGAGACAGCTTTCAGGAGGCAGACCTTCCCCTGCAGCTTGAGGGAACCTGAGTGGGAGGGACCTTCCTGCAGACCCAGAGAGGTGGAGAGAGCCAGAAAAGGGCTCACAGCTAGTGAAGAGAAAGCGCGCGCAAGAGGAGAATTGCAGGCCAGAGCAAAGCAGCATGCAGAGCAGTGAGTGGCACGCTCAGTCTCCCTTGCCCTCAGAGAGTAATGGCGCTGTAGCAGGCCGCATAGAAGGGACCCTGTTGCCTGCAGAGCCGAGTGTACCCAGCAGCACTCCGGAGGGTCTGCTGCAGAGCCATTCAGAGTGGAGCAGAGCCGTACAGAATAGGTGTGCAGAGCTGTGCACACAGAGCAGAGCCAAGCTGGGTGCCACAACAGACTTAGAGAGGAGTGCTCCAGTCAGGAGCACCAGCGACAAAGAGACCAACAGCAGGGACCAGGGAGAGCGGGATGTGCTGTGTGTGCTGTCATGATTCTCAATGGCGAGAGAACATAGCCCAGCATATATGAGAACTAGCTCTTGGAAGATGGAAACTATACTGACCATGAACTAAACCTGCCGCACAACTAGAAGTGGCCGGGTAGCATGCCTACGTTTTTTTATCCCTAGATGCCCAGCGCCAGCCGGAGAACTACCTAATCCTAGCAGAGGAAAAGACAGTCCTGGCTCACCTCTAGAGAAATTTTCCCAAAAGGCAGACAGAGGCCCCCACATATATTGGCGGTGATTTTAGATGAAATGACAAACGTAGTATGAAAATAGGTTTAGCAAAAATCGAGGTCCGCTTACTAGATAGCAAGAAGACAGAAAGGGCACTTTCATGGTCAGCAGAAAACCCTATCAAAACACCATCCAGAAATTACTTTAAGACTCTAGCATTAACTCATAACACCAGAGTGGCAATTTCCGCTCACAAGAGCTTTCCAGACACAGTAACGAAACAGCAGCTGTGAACAGGAACAAAATGCAAAAACACACAAGGACAAAAGTCCAACTTAGCTGGGAGTTGTCTAGTAGCAGGAACATGCACAGAAAGGCTTCTGATTACATTGTTGACCGGCATGAAACTGACAGAGGAGCAAGGTTATATAGCGACTCCCACATCCTGATAGGAGCAGGTGAACAGAGGGGATGATGCACACAAGTACAATTCCACAAGTGGCCACCGGGGGAGCCCAGAATCCAATTTCACAACAGTGTGCCTAGTGATAACCAGAGAGTACCAGGTGCAGTACACAGTGTGACTGTGAGTACCGCAGACGCCTTGCCCCAAGAGAGATCACACAAGGGACTGAGACTTGCACCCTGACATGGGGAGAGAATAGTTGTCCTGACTGTCTATTACCTGACTAACCCCCAGTTCAGATAATGAGCCACGTTGGGCTCACACCGGACTGTGGCTATGCCTTTACTAGCCACATTAGCATATGGACTAGGCCCAGTGGAAGTTACCAGAGACTGACCACTGCAGACAGAAGATGGAACCAGTGACTACAGTATCCTCCAGGAGGAGGCGCTGCACCCGCCGTTGCCGGCGCTAGTTAGTGCGCAGCAGGAGCTGCAGTGTGAGAACTTCCATATATTCTTGCTTCCTAATTGTTGTGTTTGAACTGATGCATTTTACCGTGCCTTTAATACCGTTAACTCTTTAACTCCCTGCATGTAGTATCTTCCCTGTATATAAATATGTTAACCCTTGCTCTGCCTCCCATCCGTCACTGCTTCCCGTGTTCCTGCTTGATATTTTACAGTGAGCCAGATCAGGACTAGCCTCCCTGGCACTCTTCCCTCTACCCCACCTTCTAACTGTCACCCAGCTAGCTGCCGCACAGTCCTGCAGTTCCTTACTACCATCCTCCTCCACATATATCTCAGAGAACTGCTGCTCAGTGAGCAGCAAACTCTTTCCATATTGTCTATGGATCTCAGGGTTGCCAGCTGCTCATTTAGATCCAGTAACTGGCTTCCAAATGCACAATGTGCTCACGTCTCGCACAGCAGTATGCACCCTTGACCGGATTCAAGGATTGCATATATGTGGCAAGATGTACACTGGATGGCATTGTCAATAATGGAGCTCATTTCCTAATGGGGATTGCACAAAACAGAAATGTAAGTAAAAATTAATAAAAATAATTAATAAAATACAAATAGCAATTCAGTAGTTCCTCCCTTGCAAACTCCCTGAATCCAAAGTCACTAAATCACAAGTCACACACTTCCTACCGGTCAAACTTACCCTCCGGTCACACTCAGCTTGTTCGCACTCACTAAGGAAGAAGATTTAAAGAGTTTTTTTTTCCCTTTAACAGCAATCTAACCTACAGCTCAATGCACTTCCATTACATCATCTATTTAGTCTATTGAGCCTTCAAGGGGTTGTCCGGTCCAAATCACTCTGTGTGACTGAAGACTTATGAATCTCCCAGTGCACACATTGTGCCCTGTGGGGATTCACTGGTTTTTGAGCTGGGATCGGAAGGTATGCATTATACATACTCTCTGCCAGAGCCCGTCCAGTTGGCGTGGTCTCAACCCATACACATGTATGGAGTGAGGCCATACCTCGACTAGTGACGCAGCCATCCATTAGGCATGGACAAGTATAGGGTGACTGCAGATTTATCGATTTGGACCGGACAACCCCTTAAAGGCTCAATAGACTAAATAGATGATGTATACAGTTTTTAAGATTTTTTTAACTTAGTTTCTTAACAAGTTGACATGTTTCTATATATTTTTCATATATGCCTTATTATAATATGCATATTTTTTGCTATGTATGTGGAAAAGACACTTTTTCGACACAAAGGAAAAAGTTTACAACCATTATAAGGAAAACCTAAAACCTGCATTTTGGTCGAAGAATTGGAGATCAGTACAAGAGTTGGACTCCACATATATTCTGTAATAGATGTGCATCACATCTTACCCAGTGTTTGCATGGGAAGAGGTAATCTCTGCTTTTTTCAATCCCAATGATATGGAGAGAGCCAACAGATCCCACTACCAATTACTATTTCTGCATTGTACCCACCTTAGGAAAGGAATTTCAATGAAGAAGTGGATTTTACAGTAGACAGACATTACATCTGCAATATGCCCAGTACACATGTAGAAGAAGTGCAGGTTCCAAAAGCACCAAAAGCATTTTCAGTCCAGTCAAGTGAGGATGAAGAGGGCACTTGATGTCATGAAGCATATTCCTCTCTTGCCTCAGACTTTGTCAGAAACCTCAATTGAACTACACCTGATAACACAATTTGAACTGCATAATCTTGTTAGAGATTTGGATCTGACCAAAAGTAAAGGTACCTTCACACTGAACAACTTTCCAACGAGAACGACAACGATCTGTAACGTTGCAGCGTCCTGGATAGCGATATCGTTGATTTTGACACGCAGCAGCGATCTGGATCCCGCTGTGATATCGTTGGTCGGAGCTAGAAGGCCAGCACCTTATTTCGTCGTTGGATCACCCGCCGTCATCGCTGGATCGGTGTGTGTGACACCGATCCAGCGATGTGTTCGCTTGTAACCAGGGTAAACATCGGGTTACTAAGTGCAGGGCCGTGCTTAGTAACCCGATGTTTACCCTGGTTACCATTGTAAATGTAAAAAAAAAAACAGTACATACTTACATTCCGGTGTCTGTCACGTCTCTCGCCGTCAGCTTCCCGCACTGACTGTGAGCGCCGGCCGTAAAGTAAAAGCAGAGCACAGCGGTGACGTCACCGCTGTGCTGTGCTTTACGGCCGGCACTGACACAGTCAGTGTGGGAAGCTGACGGCGAGGGACGTGACAAACACCGGAATGTAAGTATGTAGTGTTTTTTTTTTTTTTACATTTACAATGGTAACCAGGGTAAACATTGGGTTACTAAGTGCGGCCCTGCGCTTAGTAACCCGATGTTTACCCTGGTTACCCGGGGACTTCAGCATCGTTGGTCGCTGGAGAGCTGTCTGTGTGACAGCTCTCCAGCGACCACACAACGACTTACCAACGATCACGGCCAGGTCGTATCGCTGGTCGTCATCGTTGGTAAATTGTTTAGTGTAACGGTACCTTTAGGCTAAGCTCTTAGGTTCCAGGCTATAGAAGTGTAATCTCCTAATTGGCAATGTTTGGATTTCTTTGTTTTTGCAAGTTTGATAAAGATCTTGTCCAATACTTCTTCATGGAGGGCAATCTTGTGGCATGCAACAACATCAAGAGTTTAACTGAAGCTCTGAAGAAAAGTCATAATCCAGAGGAATGGAAGCTCTTCATCGATTCATCCAAAACAAGCCTAAATGCCGTCTTGCTGCATAATGGCAATGTGCTACCTTTAATTTCAATCGGTTATTAAGTCCACTTGAAAGAAACCTATGACAATATGAAACATCTGTTGAGGTGCCTGAACCAACATTTGAGGCCTCCCTGTGGTGACTTAAAGTCAGTTGCGCTCTTACTTGGTCATCTGTGTAGATATACAGTACTAAGTACTGCTACTTTCTATGTGAGTGGAATAGTTTATGCAAGATAATGTCACTACAATAAAAGAGAATGGCCTCTCCAACATTCACTTTAGAAAGGGAGTAAATGTCCTGCATCCAGCATATCAAGTCAGGCTTAATGAAGAACTTTGTACTGTAAAGGCAATAGATAAAAATGCTACAGCATTCAGGTATTTCATTGAAAAATTTCCAAGGTTGAGTGAAGAAAAGATAATGGAAGAAGTTTTTATTGGACCTCAGATTGATAAGTTTCTTCAAGATGAGAAGTTTCTCTGTTTATTGCAGGGCAAGGTAAAGGCTGCATGGGTAACATTCACATTAGTGGTATCTAGTGTTGAGCATTCCGATACCGCAAGTATCGGGTATCGGCCGATATTTACGGTATCGGAATTCCGATACCGAGATCCGATACTTTTGTGATATCGGGAATCGGTATCGGGATCGATATTAATGTGTAAAATAAAGAATAAAAATAAAAAATATTGATATACTCACCTCTCCGATGCAGCCCGATGAAACCGGCAGCTTCCGTTCCTCAGAATGAGCGCTTGAAAGACCTTAGATGACGTCACGGCCTGTGATTGGTTGAAAATAAGTAGAACAGTGTTATTTTACTAACTCAATCATATTAGCCACAGTGAACACAAAAGGTTTTTACTACCATGTGACACCTGTCACTTTTAATTTCCTCACATAATTTTCTTGACATAGTACTGTAGGCTTACTATTAACAAACATTAACTGGAAACAATTTTCATACATTAATATTTGCTGAAACAGGCATAGGTTTTGCCTTTTGATTTGAGAGTCTACATATTTCTTTTATTTAAGGCCAGACGGAACTTCATTGTACCAAATTAGAGCTAATATGTTTTCATTTTATCAATGGGCAGGTGTAATTGACGTTAATTATTTCTCTGTAATGAAACATATGCTTCTAATAATAAAAGAATTCCAAAAATTAAAACACTAAATTGCTGTACAAAGTTGTTAAAATAAGTAATAGTATTTGTTTTTGACTGCCTTACGAAGTTTATATTTTATCAATACAACCAAACATTACAACTGATCGAATCGTTTGAAGTGTATTGAATTCACATTTTACGAAATTCACAGGTCCCAATGAGTTGAACTATTTGCAAGTTGACTGACAATGTATCAGAAAGACAAGTCGGCACATGAGTCCGGACTCCATTTTGATTTCGGATGTATGCCCTGATGGGGACACAGAATGCAATGTGAAAGCACCCTTAGGTTAGGTGATCAATATATTCCACACAGTACTGTGTTGTATAACTGAGGGGCTAAAAAAGATAAGTGTAGTACTCTAGGAATAAGGCCGGGGTCACACTAGAGAGTTTTACAGACGTACAAGAGGCGCAAAAACAACGCATTGCACACAGACCAATGATTCTCTATGGGGCAGCTCCTATCTGCGCATATTTCTCAGCCGTATTTTACGGGCTGAGAAACTCACAGCATACTGCATTTGTCAGGGTATTGCGCAAATAATCCTCCAATTAAAGTCTATGGGGTGAGAAAAATACGGATTCCACATGGACCATCAGTGTGACTTTTGAGAAATACACAGCGGTGTTCTATAGAAAAGCTGGCAATTCAGTACGGTGTACAGTAAAATCACACTGACAGGTTAGAATAGAATAGATAGAATAAATGTCTACACATAGTATAGGTATATATATATATATATATATATATATATATATATATATATATATATATGTCTTTGAGACACACATCTAATATATAAAGCTGAATGTGTGTATGTATGTATGTGTGTATGTCTGGGATTGGCATCTGCACAGTCGCAGCTACAGCCACAAAATTTTGCACAGTCACACGTCTGGACCCCGAGAGCGTCATAGGCTATGTTGTGAGGTGAAATTTTAACCCCGCGCTTTCCAATTCACCAAACAATTTTGCACCTATCTACATAATGGGGAAAAAGTGAAAGGAAAAGTGTTGGAGGCAAATTGACCGCTGGCAGATGTGAACAAGGGGGACATAAAGAATGAGAGCGATGGTGTCAAAGAGTATATACCTTACAGTTGCTAAGGTGGGGCCCCGACATGGGATACTCACCACACACGGGGATATGAACACACACACAAAATGCGCCACACACTACCATGTGCTTGAACACATACACCACCCTCAGCACACATTTCACCACACATACAACAACCTCGCTACATAAAAGTCGAAACACAAAAGTTGCCACTCAAAACTCGCCACGTGCAAAATTCGCCACATGCAAAACTCGCCACATGCAAAACTAGGCTCACGCAAAACTAGCCACACATGCAAAACTCACCTCATGGAAAACTCGCCACACGCAAAACTTGCACATGAGGAAAAATTGCCACATGCACAAAAGTTGCAACACATGCAAAAGTTGCCTCACACAAAACTTGCACATACTCACACAACTTGCTATACTAACCTGTCACATGCAACTCTACACACAAAAAGTTACTACAGACATGTCGCCACACAAAACTCATCTCACAAAAGTCGCTACATGCATGTCGCCACACGCAACTCAACACACACAACTTGACACATGAAACTCGCCCTAAAACACACACAAGTCTGGTATTATCCTTCAAAAATAAAAATCTGATTAATAAGCAGACAAACTACAAGAGCAACAAATGTACCATATAGGAAATACGACTGCTGTCAGTCACATGACCTGTCTATTATGTGTATGTGTGAGCTAATATATACTGCCAGAGGGGAGGGTTTCCTGTTGGCTGGGGATTTATCAGGCTGCCAATTTAGCTTACAAATGCTGAGATAAATATACTGACCAAATAACGTGTGAATGAGGTCTAATACAGGAGGAGATGACATACAGGTACATACTATATACAGGGAAGATGACACACAGGTATATACTATATAAAGGAGCAGATGACACACAGGCATATACTATATACAGGCGGAGATGACATACAGGTACATACTATATACAGGGGAGATGACATACAGGTATATGCTATATACAGAAGCAGATGACACACAGGTGTATACTATATGCAGGAGGAGATGACACACAGGTACATACTATATACAGGAGGAGATGATTTACAGGTATATACTATATACAGGAGGAGATGACATACAGGTATATACTATATATATATATGAGGAGATGACATACAGGTATATACTATATACAGGAGGAGATGACACACAGGTATATACCATATACAGGAGGAAATGACATACAGGTATATACTATATAAAAGAGGAGATGACACAAAGGTATATACAGGAGGAGATGACATACAGCAGGTATATACTATATACAGGGGAGATGACATGCAGGTATATACTATATATAGAAGGAGATGACATATAGGTATATACTATATACATGGGAGATGACATGCAGCTATATATTATATACAGGAGGAGATGACATACAGGTATATACTATATAAAAGAGGAGATGACATACAGCAGGTATATACTATATACAGGGGAGATGACATACAGGTATATACTATATACAGGTGGAGATGACATATGGGTATATACTATATACAGGAGATGACATACAGGTGTATGCTATATATAAGGGTGATGACAAACATGTATATACTGAGGGGAAAATGAGAGGTGTAAGGTGAAAATGAGAGGTGTGAGGTGAAAATGAAAAGGAGTGAATGCAGAATGAGAGGAGTGAGGGAAAATAGTGGAGTGATCAGAAAATGACAGATGTGAGGTCGAAATGACAAGTGTTAGGGTAGAATGAGAGGAGTGAGGGGGAAAATAAGAAGAGTGAGGGGGAAAATGAGAGATGTGAGGGGGAAAATGAGAGAAGTTAGGTGCTATAACTAACCACAGATATTTACTATGCCCAGGCAATGCCGGGCTCTTCATCTAGTATATATATATTTATATTTCATACAGCGCTAGATAGCTTAAAAGCCGGTAATTCAATTGCAGGCTTTTGCTATCTCCTTATCAAACCCGGCAGGATATGAGACATGGTTTACATACAGTAAACCATTTCATATCTCTTATTTTTGTACATATTCCTCATTACTAATGTTATACGTGTCTGTGTGCAAAATTTGGTGGCTCTAGGTGTTAAAATAAAGGGTTAAATCACGGAAAAATCTTACGCCACAGTGGGAAAGCTCCGCCACAGTGGGAAAGCCAGTGACTGAGGGCAGATATTTATAGCCTAGAGGGGGACCATGGTTATTCCCCCCCGGCTAAAAACATCTGCCCCCAGCCACCCCAGAAGAGGCACATCTGTAAGATGCGCCTATTCTGGCACTTAGCCTCTCTCTTCCCACTCCCCAGTAGCGGTGGGATATGGAGTAATAAAGGGTTAATGTCACCTTGATAATGTAAGGTGACATTAAGCCTGGGTAATAATGGAGAGATGTCAATAAGACACCTATCCATTATTAATCCAATAGTAGTAAAGAGTTAATAATACACACATTATGAATAAAGTATTTTAATGAAATAAATACACACATAGGGTTTTAAAATCTTTATTGTATGCTTAATCCACCTGAAGACCCTCATTTTTTTTTAAAAAAGCAACAATATCCCATACCTTTGCAGCGACCAGTCATGTCCCATGCTGTAAATCCATCTGAAGGGGTTAAATAAATTTACAACCAGGAGCCTGCTAATGCAGCTGTTGCTCCTAGTTGTAAAAACTGGGGAATGAATGGAATGCAGGGGAATGTAGCATCGTAAACTTGCGGTGCTGCGCCCCCTGCTGGCATAAACTCATATGAACTCTAGTGTGGGAATTTTTCTGAATATTTTTAACCACTGTAAATCTATGGGGCATCTCCTATCACCGTTTTTTTTCGCGTCCTTATTATACATGCAAGTGAAATCGCAGCAAGCTGCGATTTGCAGCGTATATTGGCCGAGTCTCGCCAATACAAGTCTATGGGTGCGATAAAAAAACGGACACCACATGGACCATTCTTGTGACTTGCAAGAAATACACAAGCATTTTCCTAATTTCAGCCCATTGAGCCATTAAATTCAATGGGGAAAATGAGTGAGAAATGAAAAGCCATAAGCATGACATAAGGATGCCATAAAGATGTCAAACGGATCCATAGATGTGAGGAAATTGCATCATCTCATTGCAAACGGATTACATACGGATCACCATACGGAGCACATTGGCACGATTCTAGGACCGATTTTTCATACGGCAACCGTGACTTCAGCCTTATAAAATGCATATATAAAAAAGGTTTTAGTACAACTTATGCTCCCATCCAGACACTATCTATTTCTGTGAGAGCCCTGCATATTTCAGCAAAACAATGCTAGACCACATATTAAATCCATCACAGCAGCATAGATTTACAGAAGAAGAGTTTGGGTCAAAAACAAAAGATCTAGAAAAGAAGACACAGGAATGTTGAGCAGGGAGAATCTTTTACAATCAGAAAATTGGTTTTCTCACTTCCCATATGTCTGTAAAGGTAGAGGGGATGCTACACCATAATAGACATGGCTCAGTGACAACTTTGTTGAGATGCAGTATGTTGCTGCCATCAATTCCTAAATCAGTTATTTTATTAAATCAAATGGAAAAATGTTTAATTTTCATTTTCTGATCTGTGCTATGAGTCGTCCAAATAATTGCATTCTTTTGGGGTTTTTTTACATTTCTTTACAAGCGTCACAACTTTGGGGTTATCGTTTGCAACATTTTAAAACATGCATTTTTTTCTACCATTTTTCAATTACTATAGAGAAGGCAACTTGACTATGCTGCATTTTGAAAAAAGTGCCAGAAATACAAAATTAACATTGCCACTAAAACAGTGCAAACAAATTAACTTAGTAGGTAGTGTGATTTATATTTTTTATGGAATTTAAAGTGACATCTGGCTGCAAAAAAAATTAATGTAATGTGTCATTCCTATTGTTCTGACATTTGTACAAGGTATCAAGAAAGGCATAAATATGTAACAGTGTGAGTCATCTACAAAGGTTACAAACCGTCAGTAGGCACACCTATAGGAGCGGTTGCCGGTTTGCTTTATGTGTTTCAGTTAAATGATATGGCTAATGGTTATTTGGAAAGAAAACACAATTTATGGAAATAAAAATTAGCAAACAGCACACAAGAATAACACTAGAGGAAGCTATATTTTTCCATAAATCATAGACGTCAGGCAGTCAAGAAATTACATAGGTACAAAATGCTTTTAGCAATGGTTCCACTGCATTCAAAAAGGAGAGTGTTTGTCACTGTGACAGTCTTTATTATAGGAGAGGGGTCTAAAACTGTCCCTGTAGTTGGGAACCTAACTATCCCTTTCCAGGGGGTACTCTTGATGGTAGAGAGGCCCGGATCTTCGACCTTACTATGCTCCTGTTAAACGGTGATCTATCCCCTTCTACACCCCCATGAGGCATGGGACAGAAATGTAAGATAAACAAGACATAAAGACAAAAACAGGGATAATAGAAAACCTATATCATACAAAATCCCTTACCAATAATAGGGAGGAGGATAGGGACAGGGAGGAATAAGCTAAATAGCAATAGGGACCGGGAGATAAACTCTCACACACAACAGCAAACAGATCACTACTACTAAAACTCCATTCCAACTTCTCAGCTTTAGCACTTAGAACATGAAGACAAATCTCTCACTGGCAAGGACTAAATGCCCAGAGTCTGTATATATAAAGGGAGTAAATGATAAACAGTTGCAGCTGAGTGCAACCAGGCTGTATGTTCTTTGCCAGCATAGAAAGAGTCCTTAACTCTCTCAGCACTGAATGAAAGGAAATCCATTTAAAATAGGGCATGAATTACAGAATCTCTAAAGGGGACTGCGATTCATTCCCCAATGTGACCTTCTAACTCTAGGTCTTCCAAAGGGAAGTGACACCCTCGTAACAGTGTTACTATAAACTTTCTGACAGAGTTGGGAGCTGTGATTTATAAAGGCAAATACACAGCAGATGTCAGTCAATGATGAGGTAAGAGGCAGGAGACAAGGAGAGTTGTGGAAACACTCTTCTCACAAATACAATTGACTCATCAAGAGTAGAGATGAGCGAATTTGTTTGGAAAATGATCACCAAACATACATTCGGCACAAACATGGCACATTTGGAATCGTGATCGGAAACCTGAACAATATTTTATAAGATCGTGTGATGCAGTGGTATGACCATACACAGTGAAACGGCAGTGACCCAAACAAGTTCAAACAAAATGTTCTTTTATTGTGTTACTTCACACAGTCAATATAGTATACGGCTTCTTCATACAGTCCATTAATAATGCATGGCTATATGACGCAGTCAATACACAGGCCGATCTTCCCTCTGTCCAGTTTCCCTGGGTGATCGCACGCCGATAACAAGTTACTGTACTCACGCAGCGCACTGCACTCTTTATCCTCTGGAGTGCAGCCGGGTACACATAAGACAGCCCAAGACGCAGGGTGTCAGTCTCTCTGGTTCCATTAGCCTCTGTGCTGCTCCACACAGAGAGCTCTGCAGACAACTGCCCTGTCTGCTTCCAAGAACACACTGACACACCTCCCCCACTACTACAGGGCTTTTTAATCAGTCACTGCTTCATTATTCTAGTTACAGCCACACCTGTGTCTGTAGTACGGCCTCATGGCCTCACTACGCTTCCATGCACATTCTGCAGAGCACATACAGCGCCCCCTAGCTGTAACAGGGGTCACTGCCTCACAATCGGTAATATTCAGGTAAAAGTGTAGCATTTAGTGTGTTATAGAGGTTTGATCCTTGGTCCAAAAAAAAAATTATTCTGTTATTAACGTCATACAGTAAGGGACCTGACTTGAAAAAGAGTTTGTAGCATCTAGTGTGTTATGGAGGCCTGATACATAGGCCACAAACAAATTCTTCTGTTATTGATAGTGTTGAGCATTCCGATACTGCAAATATCGGGATTTCCGATACTGAGTTCTGATATTTTTAAGATATCGGATACCGGAATCGGAAGTTCCTATAGTGCAATGATGCACTATAATGGAGTGTGGGCAGTGCGTAAGTGGAGACTGCGTCTGTGTGTGCAGGCGAGGTCTGTGTGTGACCATAAGGGGGTTTGTGCGGGCCTGCCGGGGGTCTCTGTGGGCCTGCCGGGGGTCTGTACGGGCCTCTCGGGGGTCTTTGCGGCCAGCTGGGGGTCTGTGCGGCCTGCCGGGGGTCTGTACGGGCCCCTCTGGGGTCTGTGCGGTCTGCCGGCGGTCTGTGCGGCCTGCCGGGGGGTCTGTACGGGCCTCCTGATTTACTTATATTGTACTTATTTTAATCTTACAGTATATGTAGTTCAAGAAACAAAAACATGTAAATTGAGTGGAGTTTTTCTATTTTGCATAATCTTGCACCAGTAGTGCAGAAACCCTGACACCATTGCGCTTTATCAGGTAAGGCCTTAGAAAAAGAAAGTTGAGAATACCATGTTCCTTTCTTCACTTAGGTTTTGTCTTTTCAGCATCATTAGCAGTCAGAGTCATAAATGAAGTCAAAGGGACTTGGTCTCACTTTCCATGGGACAACTTGTGAATACAGGGTATGAGGATGTACTAAGCAGAGAGAGAAGAGCTATGACCTTTACATTGAGTGGTAATTTGGCATACTAGGAAGAGATGTGTCCCATAGAAATGAGCTTTACCGTAATTGGGAGAGTGGAATGTCTCCCCAATCTGTTAACGTTCCATGGCTTGGGACAACAGTGAATTACTGTGGACTGTAACAGAAGCCCCATATTGTGAAAAAATATGCCTCTGAGAGGTATTGTTCTCGGCATCATTGAGATCTTATAAGTAGTGATGGACAAATCTCTGGATGTTCGGGTCCGGTGAACATTTAAAAAAAGTTCAGTTCAGGTACCAATACAGTACCCAAACCTGGACCCCATTCAGATGAATGGGGGGCCCAAACATCCATCGTTTGCTGTCATCTGCATAACAGCGCAGCAAACACTGCCTCTGATTGGCGGTAAGATTATTACCAGCGGCCAGAGAGTTGAGGTTCCTATGCTGTAAGCAGCCAGATATGACCGGCAGTAAAAAAGTTTACCTCCAGTCACAGAAGCGTCGGCTGATATGAGAGTACTACTCCCATCAGCCTACACCTGAAACAGCAATAGCAGGTGATGCTGATGGAAGAATGTATTGAAATAAATGACACAGACTGTATTTAATTTAAATAACAGTAGGCGTTCTGTACAGACCCCAAATTTTACTGTTCAGGTTTGCCCATTGCTCTTTATAAGTAGTGATTAGTGATGCGCGAACGTGCTCGCAACTACTCGGTACTTGCCCGAGTATCAGTATGCTCGTGTACTCGGCGAGCACTGAGTATTTCCGGGATTATTTGGTGGGAGCTCTTGTCTCCTTTTAATTTTGGCGCTTTTTAGAGCCCCAATCAGCATGCAGGGATTGTCTGCCATGCACTGTAATACCGCAGCCATCTTTGTTGTGGTATTACAGTGATTGGCTGGCCACACAGCATCATCAGGTCTTTAAGAGACATGGCGCCGCCCTGCTCACCGCATTCTGCTCTGGACTCAGCTAGTGTAGGGAGAGCCCCTGCTAAGATAGGGTCAGATTCTTACATTTATTAGTTAGTGTGGGTCTACTAGTGTTCAATTCACAAATAATGATAAAACAACAGTCCTTTTTAGGGCTAATTCAGGGGTACATAGATTGCAGCGCTAGGTAGGCAGGGGAGTCTATGTGCACATATCCACATCAGTGCAAGGCCTGCAGGCACTGTGTGTTAGTATATAGATCTCACTGCATACCTCAAAAAGCTCCATTCCTGTCTGCTGCTGCTGTGTATTATATACTGTATATACGTAGCTGCAGGTATCCATGGCAATTTTTTTTTGCATCTTATTCCTGCTCATTTTATTAGAAAGCAATCCATAGCCCCCTTTTTTCTACATTTATTTGCTTGGTCATGCTGTAGACTACAGCTAGGTCATTGCAATACAAGTGCGTGAAAATCTAACAATTTTATTTTTTTTTGTCCAATGCATCAGATGTGAGTGCGCAGAAAAATCTGGCCTTTTTTTTGGTATTATATTATTTTTTGGAGTGTCTTACAACATTTCTCGACACCATTTTGCTTCCCCAAAAACCTGCAGCTGAGCCAAAAATATTTAGCTACAGTTCTCATATTTATCACTGCGATTTGTATGCCACACGCATCGCATATCATTGCACTAAATATTTTACAATATTAATACTTCAAGGCCACATTTTGATCAGTCTGTTATCTCGTTCAGACACCCGGTCTATCTGTGGTCTCCAAATTCTTGCTTTTCAGACATGCATTGTCTGCTAACCTAGGTCTACTCAGTATTTAGTGGTGATTTTTTTTCTTAAAAAGGCCACATATTTAAACAGGGTGTTATCTCCATCTGATGCCTGGTTTATCTGTGGTGTCAAAATCCTCGCTTTGCAGGCATACATTACATTGTTTTATCTGCTAGCCTTGGTCTACTCAGTAATATATATATTTTTTTTTTTAAAGGCCACATATTTAAACAGTCTGTTATCTCCGTCAGACGCCTGGTGTATCTGTCGTGTCAAAATCCTCAATTTGCAGGCACACTTTGCATTGTTTTGTCTGCTAGCCTTGGTCTACTCAGTATCTAGTGGTTAATTTTTTTTTTTTTTTAAAAAGGCCACATATTTAAACAGTCTGTTATCTCTGTCAGAAACCTGGTGTATCTGTTGTGTCAAAATCCTCGCTATGCAGGCATATGTTGCACTGTTTTGTCTGCTAGCCTTGGTCTACTCAGTATTTAGTGGTTTAATTTTTTTTTAATTGCCCACATAGTTAAACAGTCTGTTATCTCCGTCAGGCACATGTTGTATCTGTGGTGTCAAAATCCTCACTTTGCAGACATACGTTGTATTTTTTTGTCTGCTAGCCTTGGTGTACTCAGTATTTAGTCGTCAATTTTTTTTTAAAGGCCACATATTTAAACAGTCTGTTATTTCCGTCAGACACCTGGTGTATCTGTGGTGTCAATATCCTCACTTTGTCGGCATACGTTGCTTTTGTGAATTCCGTTCTGGAGCTCCCTCCTGTGGTTGCTAATGGTATTTTTGTGAGTTCTGCCCTTGGGCTCCCTCTGGTGGTTTCGAGTGGAACTGCTGCTCCTTTAGGTAGCTGTAGCAGCTGCCTTCACTAATCGCCTTGCCTGGGTTTGTTATTTAAACCTGCTCTGGGCTTTAGTTCATGCCAGCTGTCAATGTTCTTGGTTGGATTTGGTTCTCTCCTTGGATTTCTCATATGGCCTGTCCTTTTCAGCAAAAGATAAGTTTTTGCTAGTTCTTGTTTGTCCATTTGCTTTGGACTCTATTGCTCTGCAAATATGTCTCTTTTTGTCCAGCTTGTCACTATGTCATATTCAGGCTAGCTGGAAGCTCTGGGGAAGCAGATTTGCCCCTCCACACCGTGAGTCGGTGTGGAGTTCATTTTTGTAAACTCTGCGTGGATTTTTAGTTTTTAATACTGACCGCACAGTGTCCTTTTCTACTCTGTCTATCAAGTTTAGTATTGACCTCCTTTGCTAAGATCTGATTTCATTTCTGTGTACGTAATTTCCCTCTCCACTCACAGTCAATATTTGTGGGGGGCTATCTTTCCTTTTGGGGTTTTCTCTGAGGCAAGATAGCTTTCTATGTCCTTCTTTAGGGGTAGTTAGTTCTTAGGCTGTGACGAGGTGTCTAGGGAGAGTCAGGAACATCCCACGGCTATTACTAGTGTTGTTGTTAGGATTAGGAACTGCGGTCAGTAGAGTTACCACCTCCTCAGAGCTCGTCCCATGTTGCGTTTTAGCCACCAGGTCATATCAGTGTGGCTCCTTAACCACCAGGTCATAACAGTACAGCTGGCCCGCAATGTGTTAAATGCATCTCAAAAGAGGGAAAAGAAAGTTCTGAGTCATTTTTTTTTCCTTTGCAGCTTGTTTTGTCTTTTTTCCCCCCTTAATCTCTGGGTGGTTCAGGATTTTGGTGCTGATATGGAGGTTCAGGGTCTGTCCTTGCGTGTGGATCAACTCGCTGCAAGGGTACAGAGTATCCAAGATTATGTTGTCCAGACTCCCGTTTTAGAGCCTAGAATTCCTACTCCTGATTTGTTTTCTGGGGATAGATCTAAATTTCTCAACTTTAAAAATAATTGCAGATAGTTTTTTGCTCTGAGACCCCGTTCCTCTGGTGACCCCATTCAGCAGGTGAAGATTGTTATTTCTTTGCTGCGTGGCGACCCGCAGGACTGGGCATTCTCCCTTGAGCCAGGAAATCCTGCATTGCTCAATATTGACGCATTTTTTCAATTGCTCGGATTGCTGTATGATGAGCCTAATTCTGTGGATCAGGCAGAAAAAACTTTGCTGGCTCTGTGTCAGGGTCAGGAAGCTGCAGAAGTATACTGCCAGAAATTTAGAAAGTGGTCTGTGCTCACAAAATGGAATGAGTATGCCCTGGCAGCGATTTTCAGAAAGGGTCTTTCTGAAGCCCTTAAAGATGTTATGGTGGGGTTTCTTACGCCTGCTGGTCTGAAAGAATCAATGTCTCTGGCCATTCAGATTGATCGGCGCCTGCGCGAGCGCAAGGTGGTGCACCATATGGCAGTGTCCTCTGAGCAGAGTCCTGAGCCTATGCAATGTGATAGGATTTTGACTAGAGCAGAAAGGCAGGAATTCAGACGTCAGAATGGGCTGTGTTTTTACTGTGGTGACTCTACTCATGCTATTTCTGATTGTCCGAAGCGTACTAAGAGGGTCCCTAGGTCTGTTACCATTAGTACTGTACAGCCTAAATTTCTCTTGTCTATTACCCTGATTTGCTCATTGTCGTCCTTTTCTGTTATGGCATTTGTGGATTCTGGCGCTGCCCTGAACTTAATGGACTTAGAATTTGCCAAGCGCTGTGGTTTTTCCTTGGAGCCTTTGCAGAGCCCTATTCCCTTAAGGGGGATTGATGCTACGCCATTGGCCAAGAATAAACCTCAGTACTGGACACAGTAAACCATGTACATGGCTCCAGCACATCAGGAAAATATTCGCTTTTTGGTGTTGCATAATTTGCATGATGTTGTTGTGCTGGGTTTTCCATGGTTACAGGTACATAATCCAGTGCTGGATTGGAAGTCTATGTCTGTAACTAGTTGGGGTTGTCAAGGGATACATAGTGATATTCCTTTGATGTCAATTTCCTCGTCCCCTTCTTCTGAAGTTCCTGAGTTTTTGTCAGATTTCCAGGATATATTTGATGAGCTCAAGTCCAGTTCCCTGCCTCCTCATAGGGACTGCGATTGTGCCATTAATTTGATTCCTGGCTGTAAGTTCCCTAAGGGCCGACTTTTCAATCTGTCTGTGCCAGAGCATGCCGCTATGCGGAGTTATGTAAAGGAGTCCTTGGAGAAAGGGCATATTCGCCCATCTTCGTCACCGTTGGGAGCGGGATTCTTTTTTGTTGCCAAGAAGGATGGCTCCTTGAGAGGCTGTATAGATTATCGCCTTCTCAATAAGATCACGGTCAAATTTCAGTACCCTTTACTAGGGTTGAGCGAAACGGGTCGATCATTTTCAAAAGTCGCCGACTTTTGGCTAAGTCGGCGTCTCATGAAACCCGATCCGACCCCTGTGCTTGTCGGCCATGCGGTACGCGACTTTCGCGCCAAAGTCGCGTTTCAATGACGCGAAAAGCGCCATTTCTCAGCCAATGAAGGTGAACGCAGAGTGTGGGCAGCGTGATGACATAGATCCTGGTCCCCACCATCTTAGAGAAGGGCATTGCAGTGATTGGCTTGCTGTCTGCGGCGTCACAGGGGCTATAAAGGGGCGTTCCCGCCGACCGCCATCTTACTGCTGCTGATCTGAGCTTAGGGACAGGTTGCTGCCGCTTCGTCAGAAGCAGGGAGAGCGTTAGGCAGGGTCCACTAACCACCAAACCGCTTGTGCTGCAGCGATTTCCACTGTCCAACACCACCTTCGGTGTGCAGGGACTGTGGAAGCTATTTTTTTTTTTTTTTCCCCTCAGCGCTGTAGCTCATTGGGCTGCCCTAGAAGGCTCCGTGATAGCTGTATTGCTGTGTGTACGCCACTGTGGAAACCAACTGCTTTTTTCAAAGCACATATCCTCTTGTTCCTTCCTTTCTGCACAGCTATCTTTTTTGTTTGTCCACACTTTTTATTTAATTTGTGCATCAGTCCACTCCTATTGCTGCCTGCCATACCTGGCTTAGATTACTGCAGGGAGATAGTAATTGTAGGACAGTCCCTGTTTTTTTTTGTTTTTTTTGTGGGAGATTAAGATTGGCATTTCTGCTACAGTGCCATCCCTGTGTGTGCCATCTCTCACTGAGTGGGCCATAGAAAGCCTATTTATTTTTTCCGTGATTTGTGTTCTAAATTCTACCTCAACACAAAAACACTACATCAATCAGTGGGAGAAAAATATTGGCCTCAGTCAGGGCTTGTGTGCCACTGCTGTGTGTGCTATCTCTCATTCAGTGGGCTATAGAAAGCCTATTTTTTTTTTTTTTTTTTAATATTATTTGGTTTCTAAAGTCTCCCTGAAAAAAAAAAAAAACCTAAAAAAACAGTGGGAGAGTAATATTGCCCTTTCAGCTTGTGTGCCAGTCTTGACTCCTGGGTGTGCCACCTCTCTCCCTCTCATTCAGTGGGCCATAGAAAGTCTATTTAATTTTTTTTAAAAATATTATTGGGTTTCTAAAGTCTCCCTTAAAAAACAAAAAATACATAAAAAAACAGTGGGAGAGTAATATTGCCCTTTCAGCTTGTGTGCCAGGCTTGACTCCTGGGTGTGCCACCTCTCTCCCTCTCATTCAGTGGGCCATAGAAAGCCTATTTATTTTTTTTTTAAAATATTATTGGGTTTCTAAAGTCTCCCTTAAAAAACAAAAAATACATAAAAAAACAGTGGGAGAGTAATATTGCCCTTTCAGCTTGTGTGCCAGTCTTGACTCCTGGGTGTGCCACCTCTCTCTCATTCAGTGGGCCATAGAAAGCATTTTTTTTTTTTCCTTGATTTGTGTTCTAAAATCTACCTCAACACAAAAACACTACATCAATCAGTGGGAGAAAAATATTGGCCTCAGTCAGGGCTTGTGTGCCACTGCTGTGTGTGCTATCTCTCATTCAGTGGGCTATAGAAAGCCTATTTATTTATTTATTTTTTTTCTTATTATTTGGTTTCTAAAGTCTCCCTGAAAAAAAAAAAAAAACATAAAAAAACAGTGGGAGAGTAATATTGCCCTTTCAGCTTGTGTGCCAGTCTTGACTCCTGGGTGTGCCACCTCTCTCCCTCTCATTCAGTGGGCCATAGAAAGCCTATTTATTTATTTTTTTTAAATATTATTGGGTTTCTAAAGTCTCCCTTAAAAAACCAAAAATACATAAAAAAACAGTGGGAGAGTAATATTGCCCTTTCAGCTTGTGTGCCAGTCTTGACTCCTGGGTGTGCCACCTCTCTCTCTCATTCAGTGGGCCATAGAAAGGCTATTTTTTTTTTGGTTTTTTTAATATTATTTGGTTTCTAAAGTCTCCCTGAAAAAAAAAAAAAAACATAAAAAAACAGTGGGAGAGTAATATTGCCCTTTCAGCTTGTGTGCCAGTCTTGACTCCTGGGTGTGCCACCTCTCTCCCTCTCATTCAGTGGGCCATAGAAAGCCTATTTATTTTTTTTTTTAAATATTATTGGGTTTCTAAAGTCTCCCTTAAAAAACAAAAAATACATAAAAAAACAGTGGGAGAGTAATATTGCCCTTTCAGCTTGTGTGCCAGTCTTGACTCCTGGGTGTGCCACCTCTCTCCCTCTCATTCAGTGGGCCATAGAAAGCCTATTTATTTTTTTAAAAAAATATTATTGGGTTTCTAAAGTCTCCCTTAAAAAACAAAAAATACATAAAAAAACAGTGGGAGAGTAATATTGCCCTTTCAGCTTGTGTGCCAGTCTTGACTCCTGGGTGTGCCACCTCTCTCCCTCTCATTCAGTGGGCCATAGAAAGCCTATTTATTTTTTTTTTTAAATATTATTGGGTTTCTAAAGTCTCCCTTAAAAAACAAAAAATACATAAAAAAACAGTGGGAGAGTAATATTGCCCTTTCAGCTTGTGTGCCAGTCTTGACTCCTGGGTGTGCCACCTCTCTCCCTCTCATTCAGTGGGCCATAGAAAGCCTATTTATTTTTTTTTTTAAATATTATTGGGTTTCTAAAGTCTCCCTTAAAAAACAAAAAATACATAAAAAAACAGTGGGAGAGTAATATTGCCCTTTCAGCTTGTGTGCCAGTCTTGACTCCTGGGTGTGCCACCTCTCTCTCTCATTCAGTGGGCCATAGAAAGGCTATTTTTTTTTTGTTTTTTTAATATTATTTGGTTTCTAAAGTCTCCCTGAAAAAAAAAAAAACATAAAAAAACAGTGGGAGAGTAATATTGCCCTTTCAGCTTGTGTGCCAGTCTTGACTCCTGGGTGTGCCACCTCTCTCCCTCTCATTCAGTGGGCCATAGAAAGCCTATTTATTTATTTTTTTAAATATTATTGGGTTTCTAAAGTCTCCCTTAAAAAACAAAAAATACATAAAAAAACAGTGGGAGAGTAATATTGCCCTTTCAGCTTGTGTGCCAGGCTTGACTCCTGGGTGTGCCACCTCTCTCCCTCTCATTCAGTGGGCCATAGAAAGCCTATTTATTTTTTTTTAAAATATTATTGGGTTTCTAAAGTCTCCCTTAAAAAACAAAAAATACATAAAAAAACAGTGGGAGAGTAATATTGCCCTTTCAGCTTGTGTGCCAGTCTTGACTCCTGGGTGTGCCACCTCTCTCTCATTCAGTGGGCCATAGAAAGCATTTTTTTTTTTCCCTTGATTTGTGTTCTAAAATCTACCTCAACACAAAAACACTACATCAATCAGTGGGAGAAAAATATTGGCCTCAGTCAGGGCTTGTGTGCCACTGCTGTGTGTGCTATCTCTCATTCAGTGGGCTATAGAAAGCCTATTTATTTATTTATTTTTTTTCTTATCATTTGGTTTCTAAAGTCTCCCTGAAAAAAAAAAAAAAAACATAAAAAAAACAGTGGGAGAGTAATATTGTCCTTTCAGCTTGTGTGCCAGTCTTGACTCCTGGGTGTGCCACCTCTCTCCCTCTCATTCAGTGGGCCATAGAAAGCCTATTTATTTTTTTTTTAAATATTATTGGGTTTCTAAAGTCTCCCTTAAAAAACCAAAAATACATAAAAAAACAGTGGGAGAGTAATATTGCCCTTTCAGCTTGTGTGCCAGTCTTGACTCCTGGGTGTGCCACCTCTCTCCCTCTCATTCAGTGGGCCATAGAAAGCCTATTTATTTATTTTTTTTAAATATTATTGGGTTTCTAAAGTCTCCCTTAAAAAACAAAAAATACATAAAAAAACAGTGGGAGAGTAATATTGCCCTTTCAGCTTGTGTGCCAGTCTTGACTCCTGGGTGTGCCACCTCTCTCTCATTCAGTGGGCCATAGAAAGCATTTTTTTTTTTTCCTTGATTTGTGTTCTAAAATCTACCTCAACACAAAAACACTACATCAATCAGTGGGAGAAAAATATTGGCCTCAGTCAGGGCTTGTGTGCCACTGCTGTGTGTGCTATCTCTCATTCAGTGGGCTATAGAAAGCCTATTTATTTATTTTTTTTCTTATTATTTGGTTTCTAAAGTCTCCCTGAAAAAAAAAAAAAAAACATAAAAAAACAGTGGGAGAGTAATATTGCCCTTTCAGCTTGTGTGCCAGTCTTGACTCCTGGGTGTGCCACCTCTCTCTCTCATTCAGTGGGCTATAGAAAGCCTATTTTTTTTTTTTTTTTTTAATATTATTTGGTTTCTAAAGTCTCCCTGAAATAAAAAAAAAACTTAAAAAAACAGTGGGAGAGTAATATTGCCCTTTCAGCTTGTGCGCCAGTCTTGACTCCTGGGTGTGCCACCTCTCTCTCTCTAATTGTGGGCCATAGAAAGCCTTTTTTTTTTTTTTTTTTTAATATTATTTGGTTTCTAAAGTCTCCCTGAGAAAAAAAAAAAAATAAATTAGGTGGGAGATTAATATTGACATTAGTGCTTGAGTGACAGTCCTGCGTGTGTGTCATCTCTGTGATTTTGTGCCACAGAAAACAGAGTGTGTAACATTGTGCCTGATTTTCCTTGTGGTCTCACCAACCTGTTAAGAGATATTGAAATCATACTGAAGTTATAGCTCACCGTGTAAGTTGTTTGACAGCAACAAATAAAGTTACTTTGGTTAAGATTTTAAAACAATGAGGAAGTCTGGTGCAAGAGGTCGTCGTGGGCGTTCATTGTCAGCTGGTAATGATGGTAGTGGTAGTGGAGCATCAGGTGGTCGTGGGGATAAAAATATTCCACCTAAGTCTGGAGCTGTGGAGCCAGTTTCATCGTCAGGCTACACAAGGCCTCGAATGCTCTCTTTTCTGGGAGTAGGAAAACCGCTTTTAAAGGCGGAGCAGCAACAGCAAGTTTTGGCTTACATTGCAGACTCAGCCTCTAGCTCTTTTGCCTCCTCTTCCGAAACTGGTAAATGTAAAAGCAGCGCGTCGCTTGTGGATGTTCACGGTCAGGGACAAGTTGCTTCCTTGTCCTCCTCAGCAAAAACTACAACAAGAGAGAAGGATGCAGCAGGCGACACAACGGGTCACTCCATGGAGCTCTTTACACATACCGTCCCTGGCTTAGAAAGTGAAACATTTAACAGGCCATGCCCATTACAAGTATATTCTGACATGGAGTGCACTGATGCACAGCCACAGCCAGAGTACTATGCTGCTCCTTTGACTCAGACCACCACATTGCCCTCTCAGGGTACAGATCCACAATCAGACCCTGATGAGACTATGTTGCCCCGCCACGAACGCTATACCACCGACCAACACAGTGACACAGACGAAGTTGCACACGAGCTCGAAGAGGAGGTAATAGATGACCCAGTTATTGACCCCGATTGGCAGCCATTGGGGGAACAGGGTGAAGGCGGCAGTAGTTCAGAAGCGGAGGTGGAGGAGGGGCCGCAGCAGGCATCAACATCGCAACAGGTTCCATCTGCCGGGCCCGTATCTGGCCCAAAACGCGTGTCAAAGCCAAAACCTGTTGGAGCACAGCGTTGCCATCCGGTTAAAGCTCAGTCTGCAATCCCTGAAAAGGGATCCGAGTCTAGGAAGAGTGCAGTCTGGCATTTTTTTAAACAACATCCAACTGATCAGCGCAAAGTCATCTGTCAAAAATGTTCAACTAGCTTAAGCAGAGGTCAGAATCTGAAAAGTCTAAATACTAGTTGCATGCATAGACACTTAACCACCATGCATTTTCAAGCCTGGACTAACTACCAAACGTCCCTCAAGGTTGTAGCACCCTCGGCCAATGAAGCTAGTCAGCAACGCAACATCCCTTCCGTCACTGTAAGGCCACCATTTTCCGCACCACCGGCAGTATCTGTGCAGGTTTCTTTGCCAGCCAAAAGCAGTCAGGGTCAGGGAATCACCAGTTTTGTAGGAGGAAATATTGCATCTAGGGCACCGGCGGAAACAATACCGTCTCCAACCGTCTCTCAGTCTGCCATGTACACCGGCACACCCGAAAGTTCCACGATCTCCAGCTCTCCAGTCCAGCTCACCCTACATGAGACTCTGGTTAGAAAAAGAAAGTACTTATCCTCGCATCAGCGTACACAGTGTTTTAACGCCCACATAGCTAGACTAATCTCGTTAGAGATGATGCCCTACCGGTTAGTTGAAAGCGAAGCTTTCAAAGCCCTGATGGAGTACGCTGAACCACGATACGAGCTACCCAGTCGACACTTTTTTTCCAGAAAAGCCATCCCAGCCCTGCACCAGCATGTTAAACAGCGCATCGTCCATGCACTCAGGCAATCTGTGAGTACAAAGGTGCACCTGACTACAGATGCATGGACCAGTAGGCATGGCCAGGGACGTTATGTGTCCATCACGGCACACTGGGTGAATGTGGTGGATGCAGGGTCCACAGGCGACATCAATTTAGGGACAGTTGTGCCTAGCCCACGGTCTAGGAAACAGTTGGCTGTAGGCGTTCGCACCCCCTCCTCCTCCTCGTCCTCCTGCAGAAGCTACAGCTCTTCCACAGAACGCAGTCTGCCAACCACTCCATCGGCAGATGACACTGTTGCACACCAGTTGTCCCATTATGGGCCAGCTACTGCCATAATACTGCCCAAGCGTCAGCAGGCTGTATTGGCTATGAAGTGCTTGGGCGACAACAGACACACCGCGGAAGTTCTGTCCGAGTTCTTGCAACAAGAAACGCAGTCGTGGCTGGGCACAGTAGATCTTGAGGCAGGCAAGGTAGTGAGTGATAACGGAAGGAATTTCATGGCTGCCATCTCCCTTTCCCAACTGAAACACATTCCTTGCCTGGCTCACACCTTAAACCTGGTGGTGCAGTGCTTATTGAAAACTTATCCTGGGTTCTCCGACCTGCTCCTCAAAGTGCGTGCACTTTGCTCACATATCCGACGTTCGCCTGTACACGCCAGCCGTATGCAGACCTATCAGCGGTCTTTGAACCTTCCCCAGCATCGCCTAATCATAGACGTTGCAACAAGGTGGAACTCAACACTGCACATGCTTCAGAGACTGTGCGAACAGAGGCGTGCTGTTATTTATTTGTGGGAGGATACACGGGCAGGCAGTAGGATGGCAGACATGGAGTTGTCAGGTGTGCAGTGGTCTAAGATACAAGACATGTGTCAAGTCCTTCAGTGTTTTGAGGAATGCACACGGCTGGTTAGTGCAGACAACGCCGTAATAAGCATGAGCATCCCCCTAATGCGTCTGCTGATGCAAAGTTTGACGCACATAAAGGAGCAGGCGTCTGCACCAGAGGAAGAGGAAAGCCTTGATGACAGTCAGCCATTGTCTGGTCAGGGCAGTGTACAGGACGAGGTAGCGGGCGAAGAGGAGGTGGAGGACGAGGAGGATGATGGGGATGAGTATATTTTTAATGCCGAACCTTTCCCGGGGGCACAGGAAATTGGTTGCGTGTCACGGCCGGGTTCTGGTTTTTTGAGGGACACAAGTGACGTAGATTTGCCTGCAACTGCCCCTCAACCAATCACAACCGGAGATTTGACAACTGGAACTTTGGCCCACATGGCGGATTATGCCTTACGTATCCTAAAAAGGGACACACGCATTACGAAAATGATGAACGATGACGATTACTGGTTGGCCTGCCTCCTTGATCCACGCTATAAAGGCAAATTGCAAAATATTATGCCACATGAGAACTTGGAACTAATATTAGCAACCAAACAATCAACTCTTGTTGACCGTTTGCTTCAGGCATTCCCAGCACACAGCGCACGTGATCGTTCTCACACGAGCTCCAGGGGGCAGCAGACTAGGAGTGTTAGGGGTGCACACATCAGAAGTGGCGTTGGACAGAGGGGTTTTCTGACCAGGTTGTGGAGTGATTTTGCTATGACCGCAGACAGGACAGGTACTGCTGCATCAATTGAAAGTGACAGGAGACAACATTTGTCCAGTATGGTTACTAACTATTTTTCATCCCTTATCGATGTTCTCCCTCAACCGTCATTCCCATTTGATTACTGGGCCTCCAAATTAGACACCTGGCCAGAATTGGCAGAATATGCATTGCAGGAGCTTGCTTGCCCGGCAGCAAGTGTCCTATCAGAAAGAGTATTCAGTGCTGCAGGTTCAATATTAACCGAAAAAAGGACTCGTCTGGCTACCCAAAATGTTGACGATCTAACATTCATTAAAATGAACCACAACTGGATTTCGAAATCTTTTGCCCCACCTTGCCCGGCCGACACCTAGCTTTCCTATGAAAGGCTCTTGCCTGTGAATTACTTTTCTAATGTCTAATTTGCTGCAGCTGATTGTACAGCATACGACATGTTTACACCTCCCTAAATGGCCAAACTCCCCACACGGGGCCGTGGTATCGCGACTTGGCGCAAGCACCCGTGAGACTGCTGTTTGTCTGAAGAGGTGGGTGTGCTCGCTTTTGGTTGACGGCATTGCTACTGGGTCCCTCATAGTACAATGTAGTGTCTCTGGCGGTGGTGGTGCGCACCCAACGTCAGACACACCGTTGTAACATGAGGGGCCCTGGGGCGGTCCCGCCGGCCTCTAGAGAGTTCCCCCCTACCCCAGCTCAAAATGTGCTCTACCACATGCAAAATTATGTCGCACAGCTCCACCAATCTTTAGTCTATTCGCTGACATCATTCAATGTCTGGCACTGACAATACAAATTTGTAGACATCTATGATGCAACTTAAAGTAGTCTGTGTCTGTGTCCTATACTGGCACCATTAAATAGTTACTGCCAAATTACTATGTCAGAAACTCAGCAGATGAGCCCACCCCTGTACCTAAGTATGCCACCTTTTTTTTTGTTTTGGTTGTTTTGCGAGACATTAACATCTATTTATATTTTGGGAGTACTGGGACAGACACTCCTTGCACTACTCCTCCACTCACCACCAAGCTGCCCGTGTATCCATGTAACCGCTGTAAAACTGCCATGAGCCTATTGTTTGTTATTTTAGGCCTTTGAAGCCTGTCTGCGGTCCCTCCTTCCACTAGTCCTCCACTGACCAGACCACTGCTGCCCGTGTACCCCTGGAACCAATTATAAAGTGCCTACAGCCAGCCCATTTTTTTATGTTAGGCCTTTGAAGCCTGTCTGCGGTCCCTCCTTCCACTAGTCCTCCACTGGCCAGACCACTGCTGCCCATGTACCCCTGGAACCAATTATAAAGTGCCTACAGCCAGCCCATTTTTTTATGTTAGGCCTTTGAAGCCTGTCTGCGGTCCCTCCTTCCACTAGTCCTCCACTGGCCAGACCACTGCTGCCCGTGTACCCCTGGAACCAATTATAAAGTGCCTACAGCCAGCCCATTTTTTTATGTTAGGCCTTTGAAGCCTGTCTGCGGTCCCTCCTTCCACTAGTCCTCCACTGGCCAGACCACTGCTGCCCGTGTACCCCTGGAACCAATTATAAAGTGCCTACAGCCAGCCCATTTTCTTATGTTAGGCCTTTGAAGCCTGTCTGCGGTCCCTACTTTAAATACTCCTCCACTGACCACCAAGCTGCCTGCCCGTGTATCCATGTAACCGCTGTAAAACTGCCATGAGCCTATTGTTTGTTATTTTAGGCCTTTGAAGCCTGTCTGCGGTCCCTCCTTCCACTAGTCCTCCACTGACCAGACCACTGCTGCCCGTGTACCCCTGGAACCAATTATAAAGTGCCTACAGCCAGCCCATTTTCTTATGTTAGGCCTTTGAAGCCTGTCTGCGGTCCCTACTTTAAATACTCCTCCACTGACCACCAAGCTGCCTGCCCGTGTATCCATGTAACCGCTGTAAAACTGCCATGAGCCTATTGTTTGTTATTTTAGGCCTTTGAAGCCTGTCTGCGGTCCCTCCTTCCACTAGTCCTCCACTGACCAGACCACTGCTGCCCGTGTACCCCTGGAACCAATTATAAAGTGCCTACAGCCAGCCCATTTTTTTATGTTAGGCCTTTGAAGCCTGTCTGCGGTCCCTCCTTCCACTAGTCCTCCACTGGCCAGACCACTGCTGCCCGTGTACCCCTGGAACCAATTATAAAGTGCCTACAGCCAGCCCATTTTTTTATGTTAGGCCTTTGAAGCCTGTCTGCGGTCCCTCCTTCCACTAGTCCTCCACTGGCCAGACCACTGCTGCCCGTGTACCCCTGGAACCAATTATAAAGTGCCTACAGCCAGCCCATTTTTTTATGTTAGGCCTTTGAAGCCTGTCTGCGGTCCCTCCTTCCACTAGTCCTCCACTGGCCAGACCACTGCTGCCCGTGTACCCCTGGAACCAATTATAAAGTGCCTACAGCCAGCCCATTTTCTTATGTTAGGCCTTTGAAGCCTGTCTGCGGTCCCTACTTTAAATACTCCTCCACTGACCACCAAGCTGCCTGCCCGTATATCCATGTAACCGCTGTAAAACTGCCATGAGCCTATTGTTTGTTATTTTAGGCCTTTGAAGCCTGTCTGCGGTCCCTCCTTCCACTAGTCCTCCACTGACCAGACCACTGCTGCCCGTGTACCCCTGGAACCAATTATAAAGTGCCTACAGCCAGCCCATTTTCTTATGTTAGGCCTTTGAAGCCTGTCTGCGGTCCCTACTTTAAATACTCCTCCACTGACCACCAAGCTGCCTGCCCGTGTATCCATGTAACCGCTGTAAAACTGCCATGAGCCTATTGTTTGTTATTTTAGGCCTTTGAAGCCTGTCTGCGGTCCCTCCTTCCACTAGTCCTCCACTGACCAGACCACTGCTGCCCGTGTACCCCTGGAACCAATTATAAAGTGCCTACAGCCAGCCCATTTTTTTATGTTAGGCCTTTGAAGCCTGTCTGCGGTCCCTCCTTCCACTAGTCCTCCACTGGCCAGACCACTGCTGCCCGTGTACCCCTGGAACCAATTATAAAGTGCCTACAGCCAGCCCATTTTCTTATGTTAGGCCTTTGAAGCCTGTCTGCGGTCCCTACTTTAAATACTCCTCCACTCACCACCAAGCTGCCTGCCCGTCTATCCATGTAACCGCTGTAAAACTGCAATGAGCCTATTGTTTGTTATGTTAGGCCTTTGATAGCCTGTCTGCGGTCCCTACTTTAAATACTCCTCCACTGACCACCAAGCTGCCTGCCCGTGTATCCATGTAACCGCTGTAAAACTGCCATGAGCCTATTGTTTGTTATTTTAGGCCTTTGAAGCCTGTCTGCGGTCCCTCCTTCCACTAGTCCTCCACTGACCAGACCACTGCTGCCCGTGTACCCCTGGAACCAATTATAAAGTGCCTACAGCCAGCCCATTTTTTATGTTAGGCCTTTGAAGCCTGTCTGCGGTCCCTCCTTCCACTAGTCCTCCACTGGCCAGACCACTGCTGCCCGTGTACCCCTGGAACCAATTATAAAGTGCCTACAGCCAGCCCATTTTTTTATGTTAGGCCTTTGAAGCCTGTCTGCGGTCCCTCCTTCCACTAGTCCTCCACTGGCCAGACCACTGCTGCCCGTGTACCCCTGGAACCAATTATAAAGTGCCTACAGCCAGCCCATTTTTTTATGTTAGGCCTTTGAAGCCTGTCTGCGGTCCCTCCTTCCACTAGTCCTCCACTGGCCAGACCACTGCTGCCCGTGTACCCCTGGAACCAATTATAAAGTGCCTACAGCCAGCCCATTTTCTTATGTTAGGCCTTTGAAGCCTGTCTGCGGTCCCTACTTTAAATACTCCTCCACTGACCACCAAGCTGCCTGCCCGTGTATCCATGTAACCGCTGTAAAACTGCCATGAGCCTATTGTTTGTTATTTTAGGCCTTTGAAGCCTGTCTGCGGTCCCTCCTTCCACTAGTCCTCCACTGACCAGACCACTGCTGCCCGTGTACCCCTGGAACCAATTATAAAGTGCCTACAGCCAGCCCATTTTCTTATGTTAGGCCTTTGAAGCCTGTCTGCGGTCCCTACTTTAAATACTCCTCCACTGACCACCAAGCTGCCTGCCCGTGTATCCATGTAACCGCTGTAAAACTGCCATGAGCCTATTGTTTGTTATTTTAGGCCTTTGAAGCCTGTCTGCGGTCCCTCCTTCCACTAGTCCTCCACTGACCAGACCACTGCTGCCCGTGTACCCCTGGAACCAATTATAAAGTGCCTACAGCCAGCCCATTTTTTTATGTTAGGCCTTTGAAGCCTGTCTGCGGTCCCTACTTTAAATACTCCTCCACTGACCACCAAGCTGCCTGCCCGTGTATCCATGTAACCGCTGTAAAACTGCCATGAGCCTATTGTTTGTTATTTTAGGCCTTTGAAGCCTGTCTGCGGTCCCTCCTTCCACTAGTCCTCCACTGACCAGACCACTGCTGCCCGTGTACCCCTGGAACCAATTATAAAGTGCCTACAGCCAGCCCATTTTTTTATGTTAGGCCTTTGAAGCCTGTCTGCGGTCCCTCCTTCCACTAGTCCTCCACTGGCCAGACCACTGCTGCCCGTGTACCCCTGGAACCAATTATAAAGTGCCTACAGCCAGCCCATTTTCTTATGTTAGGCCTTTGAAGCCTGTCTGCGGTCCCTACTTTAAATACTCCTCCACTCACCACCAAGCTGCCTGCCCGTGTATCCATGTAACCGCTGTAAAACTGCCATGAGCCTATTGTTTGTTATTTTAGGCCTTTGAAGCCTGTCTGCGGTCCCTCCTTCCACTAGTCCTCCACTGACCAGACCACTGCTGCCCGTGTACCCCTGGAACCAATTATAAAGTGCCTACAGCCAGCCCATTTTTTTATGTTAGGCCTTTGAAGCCTGTCTGCGGTCCCTCCTTCCACTAGTCCTCCACTGGCCAGACCACTGCTGCCCGTGTACCCCTGGAACCAATTATAAAGTGCCTACAGCCAGCCCATTTTTTTATGTTAGGCCTTTGAAGCCTGTCTGCGGTCCCTCCTTCCACTAGTCCTCCACTGGCCAGACCACTGCTGCCCGTGTACCCCTGGAACCAATTATAAAGTGCCTACAGCCAGCCCATTTTTTTATGTTAGGCCTTTGAAGCCTGTCTGCGGTCCCTCCTTCCACTAGTCCTCCACTGGCCAGACCACTGCTGCCCGTGTACCCCTGGAACCAATTATAAAGTGCCTACAGCCAGCCCATTTTCTTATGTTAGGCCTTTGAAGCCTGTCTGCGGTCCCTACTTTAAATACTCCTCCACTGACCACCAAGCTGCCTGCCCGTGTATCCATGTAACCGCTGTAAAACTGCCATGAGCCTATTGTTTGTTATTTTAGGCCTTTGAAGCCTGTCTGCGGTCCCTCCTTCCACTAGTCCTCCACTGACCAGACCACTGCTGCCCGTGTACCCCTGGAACCAATTATAAAGTGCCTACAGCCAGCCCATTTTTTTATGTTAGGCCTTTGAAGCCTGTCTGCGGTCCCTCCTTCCACTAGTCCTCCACTGGCCAGACCACTGCTGCCCGTGTACCCCTGGAACCAATTATAAAGTGCCTACAGCCAGCCCATTTTCTTATGTTAGGCCTTTGAAGCCTGTCTGCGGTCCCTACTTTAAATACTCCTCCACTGACCACCAAGCTGCCTGCCCGTGTATCCATGTAACCGCTGTAAAACTGCCATGAGCCTATTGTTTGTTATGTTAGGCCTTTGATAGCCTGTCTGCGGTCCCTACTTTAAATACTCCTCCACTCACCACCAAGCTGCCTGCCCGTCTATCCATGTAACCGCTGTAAAACTGCAATGAGCCTATTGTTTGTTATTTTAGGCCTTTGATAGCCTGTCTGCGGCCCCTACTTGCAATACTCCTCCACTGACCACAATGCTGCCTGGAGTGCCTGCCTGTGTATCCATGTAACCGATGTAAAACTGCCATGACTGCCTACTGTTTGTTATTTTAGGCCTTTGATAGCCTGTCTGCAGCCCCTACTTGCAATACTCCTCCACTGACCACACCAATGCTGCCCGTGTACCCCTGGAACCTATTTAAAAGTTCATAGAGCCTAGTTATATATTTTATTTACTATTAATAAGGCCATGATGGACTACGCTGTACCACGCTACAAGCTAACCAGTCGACACTTCTTTTGCGAGAAAAGCCATCCCAACCCTCCACCAGCATGTAGAAGACCGCATTGTCCATGCACTCTGGCAATCTGTGAGTACAAAGGTGCACCTGACAACAGACGCATGGACCTGTAGGCATGGCCACGGAAGATTACGTGTCCATTACGGCGCAATGGGTTAATGTGGTGGATGCATGGTCCACAGGGGACAGCCTACTAAGTCTGTCTGCAGTCCCTAATTCAAATTGTCCTCCACTGTCTAAATCGGAGCTTCCACCTTCTGGCTTTCGGCCTATAGTATCAGAAATTAAACTGCATTTGGCCTTCAACTTTGGTTAGGGCCTACTAACGGCTTCTGCCCCTCCCTGGTGTTGCCCTCAACTAAATAAAGCTGAGCTTCAACCTTCTGCTCCAAATTACCATTTTAAAAAATGCAATAGGCTTTTCCGGCCTACTAAAGGTGTCTGTCTGTGTGCCCCTGCCTGGTGTTGTCCTCAACTAAACAAAGCTGAGCTTCAACCTTCCGGCTCTCATTAAGTGGTTTTAAAAAAAAAAAATGGTGGTTAGGGCCTACTAACGGCTTCTGCCCCTCCCTGGTGTTGCCCTCAACTAAATAAAGCTGAGCTTCAACCTTCTGCTCCAAATTACCATTTTAAAAAATGCAATAGGCTTTTCCGGCCTACTAAAGGTGTCTGTCTGTGTGCCCCTGCCTGGTGTTGTCCTCAACTAAATAAAGCTGAGCTTCAACCTTCTGCTCCAAATTACCATTTTAAAAAATGCAATAGGCTTTTCCGGCCTACTAAAGGTGTCTGTCTGTGTGCCCCTGCCTGGTGTTGTCCTCAACTAAATAAAGCTGAGCTTCAACCTTCCGGCTCTCATTAAGTGGTTTTAAAAAAAAAAAATGGTGGTTAGGGCCTACTAACGGCTTCTGCCCCTCCCTGGTGTTGTCCTCAACTAAATAAAGCTGAGCTTCAACCTTCTGCTCCAAATTACCATTTTAAAAAATGCAATAGGCTTTTCCGGCCTACTAAAGGTGTCTGTCTGTGTGCCCCTGCCTGGTGTTGTCCTCAACTAAATAAAGCTGAGCTTCAACCTTCCGGCTCTCATTAAGTGGTTTTAAAAAAAAAAAATGGTGGTTAGGGCCTACTAACGGCTTCTGCCCCTCCCTGGTGTTGCCCTCATCTAAATAAAGCTGAGCTTCAACCTTCTGCTCCAAATTACCATTTTAAAAAATGCAATAGGCTTTTCCGGCCTACTAAAGGTGTCTGTCTGTGTGCCCCTGCCTGGTGTTGTCCTCAACTAAATAAAGCTGAGCTTCAACCTTCTGCTCCAAATTACCATTTTAAAAAATGCAATAGGCTTTTCCGGCCTACTAAAGGTGTCTGTCTGTGTGCCCCTGCCTGGTGTTGTCCTCAACTAAATAAAGCTGAGCTTCAACCTTCTGCTCCAAATTACCATTTTAAAAAATGCAATAGGCTTTTCCGGCCTACTAAAGGTGTCTGTCTGTGTGCCCCTGCCTGGTGTTGTCCTCAACTAAATAAAGCTGAGCTTCAACCTTCCGGCTCTCATTAAGTGGTTTTAAAAAAAAAAAATGGTGGTTAGGGCCTACTAACGGCTTCTTCCCCTCCCTGGTGTTGCCCTCAACTAAATAAAGCTGAGCTTCAACCTTCTGCTCCAAATTACCATTTTAAAAAATGCAATAGGCTTTTCCGGCCTACTAAAGGTGTCTGTCTGTGTGCCCCTGCCTGGTGTTGTCCTCAACTAAATAAAGCTGAGCTTCAACCTTCTGCTCCAAATTACCATTTTAAAAAATGCAATAGGCTTTTCCGGCCTACTAAAGGTGTCTGTCTGTGTGCCCCTGCCTGGTGTTGTCCTCAACTAAATAAAGCTGAGCTTCAACCTTCTGCTCCAAATTACCATTTTAAAAAATGCAATAGGCTTTTCCGGCCTACTAAAGGTGTCTGTCTGTGTGCCCCTGCCTGGTGTTGTCCTCAACTAAATAAAGCTGAGCTTCAACCTTCTGCTCCAAATTACCATTTTAAAAAATGCAATAGGCTTTTCCGGCCTACTAAAGGTGTCTGTCTGTGTGCCCCTGCCTGGTGTTGTCCTCAACTAAATAAAGCTGAGCTTCAACCTTCCGGCTCTCATTAAGTGGTTTTAAAAAAAAAAATGGTGGTTAGGGCCTACTAACGGCTTCTGCCCCTCCCTGGTGTTGCCCTCAACTAAATAAAGCTGAGCTTCAACCTTCTGCTCCAAATTACCATTTTAAAAAATGCAATAGGCTTTTCCGGCCTACTAAAGGTGTCTGTCTGTGTGCCCCTGCCTGGTGTTGTCCTCAACTAAATAAAGCTGAGCTTCAACCTTCTGCTCCAAATTACCATTTTAAAAAATGCAATAGGCTTTTCCGGCCTACTAAAGGTGTCTGTCTGTGTGCCCCTGCCTGGTGTTGTCCTCAACTAAATAAAGCTGAGCTTCAACCTTCCGGCTCTCATTAAGTGGTTTTAAAAAAAAAAAATGGTGGTTAGGGCCTACTAACGGCTTCTGCCCCTCCCTGGTGTTGCCCTCAACTAAATAAAGCTGAGCTTCAACCTTCTGCTCCAAATTACCATTTTAAAAAATGCAATAGGCTTTTCCGGCCTACTAAAGGTGTCTGTCTGTGTGCCCCTGCCTGGTGTTGTCCTCAACTAAATAAAGCTGAGCTTCAACCTTCTGCTCCAAATTACCATTTTAAAAAATGCAATAGGCTTTTCCGGCCTACTAAAGGTGTCTGTCTGTGTGCCCCTGCCTGGTGTTGTCCTCAACTAAATAAAGCTGAGCTTCAACCTTCTGCTCCAAATTACCATTTTAAAAAATGCAATAGGCTTTTCCGGCCTACTAAAGGTGTCTGCCCCTCCCTGGTGTTGTCCTCAACTGAACAAAGCTGAGCTTCCACATTCTGGCTTTCGCCCTATACTATCAGATATTAAACTGCATTTGGCCTACTAGTGTGGTTAGGCCCTTGAAACAGTGTCTGCTGCTCTTGGGTTTGCTACTCCACTGAACAAAGCAATGCCGCCTGTTTAGTCCTGTTACCAATTTTGAACTGCATGTAGCCTACTTTATTCTTTGGCCCTATATCTGTTTCCTCCTCATCCTGCCCATTGCCCAGCCACTGCTAAATGAGTCTGCTGGTACATTGACCTAGACCACTACATTCCCCTTGTACTCTACACAGCCAGAATCTGACCCTGCTGAAAGTAAGGTTCCCCTTCCCGCATGTTATACCACCTTACACAGGGACAAAGAGGAAGGTGCAGATGAAAGTGCAGGTTCCTTCATCAGGTGGGGGGGCATACTCGTTGGCGACGTCACTGGCACAGGGCCCCTCAGAGTACGCAAAAGTGTCGCTGCTGGTGGGAGGCGCCCCCGCCATGCAAACACACCGCCGTACTTTGAGGGGCCCTGTGCCAGTGGCAATGCGAACGAGTGGGCCCCCCCCTGCTTGCTCAGGATCACAGCACTTGCAACTTTTAAATACTTACCTTTCCCTGCAACACCGCCGTGACGTAGTCCGCATTTCCTGGGCCCACGAAAAACTTGAGCCAGCCCTACTCCCCCCACAACTTTCCCCCAATTCCCTATGCCCAACTATTATTATACAGTTAATTAAGATTGGCAAGCTTCAGAAACAAGAATGGATGTTTTTGGCATTAAAATGGGCACTGTAGGTGTTTTCCTGGCCTCCACTCACTGCCGACTATGCTTCCCCATTAACTTGCATTGGGTTTCGTGTTTCGGTCGATCCCCGACTTTTAGCGATAATCGGCCGACTGCACTCGACTCGACTCTGGACAAAATCGGGTTTCCCAAAACCCTACTCGATCTTAAAAAAATGAAAGTCGCTCAACCCTACCCTTTACCTTTACTTTCTGATTTGTTTGCTCGGATTAAGGGTGCTAGTTGGTTTACTAAGATCGACCTTCGAGGGGCGTATAATCTTGTGCGTATTAAACAAGGTGATGAATGGAAAACAGCATTTAATACGTCCGAAGGCCATTTTGAATACCTTGTGATACCATTTGGGCTCTCTAATGCTCCATCGGTATTTCAGTCCTTTATGCATGATATCTTCCGGAATTATCTGGATAAATTCATGATTGTATATTTGGATGATATTTTGGTTTTTTCCGATGATTGGGAGTCTCATGTGAAGCAGGTTAGGATGGTATTTCAGGTCCTTCGTGCTAATGCGTTGTTTGTGAAGGGGTCTAAGTGCCTCTTTGGAGTTCAGAAGGTTTCTTTTTGGGGTTTTATTTTTTCTCCCTCGGCTATTGAAATGGACCCTGTTAAAGTCCAGGCCATTCATGATTGGACTCAACCCACATCTGTAAAGAGCCTTCAGAAATTTTTGGGCTTTGCTAATTTTTATCGCCGCTTTATTGCTAATTTTTCTAGTGTGGTGAAGCCTCTGACCGATTTGACGAAGAAAGGCGCTGATGTGATGAATTGGTCCTCTGCGGCTGTTGAGGCCTTTCAGGAGCTTAAACGTCGTTTTACTTCTGCCCCTGTGTTGCGTCAGCCAGATGTTTCCCTTTTCAGGTTGAGGTTGACGCTTCTGAGATTGGGGCAGGGGCCGTTTTGTCTCAGAGAAGTTCTGATGGCTCTTTGATGAAACCATGTGCTTTCTTCTCCAGAAAGTTTTCGCCTGCTGAGCGTAATTATGATGTCGGCAATCTGGAGTTGTTGGCTATGAAGTGGGCATTTGAGGAATGGCGACATTGGCTTGAGGGAGCCAAGCATCGCGTGGTGGTCTTGACTGATCATAAGAATCTGATTTACCTCGAGTCTGCTAAGCGGTTGAATCCTAGACAAGCTCGGTGGTCTCTGTTTTTCTCCCGCTTTGATTTTGTGGTCTCGTATATTCCGGGATCTAAGAATGTGAAGGCTGATGCCCTTTCTAGGAGTTTTTTGCCTGATTCTCCGGGAGTTCTTGAGCCAGCTGGGATTCTCAAGGAGGGGGTGATTCTTTCTGCCATCTCCGCTGATTTGCGGCGGGTACTTCAGGAGTTTCAGGCTGATAAACCTGACCGCTGTCCAGTGGGGAAATTGTTTGTTCCTGATAGATGGACTAGCAGGGTAATTTCTGAGGTTCATTGTTCGGTACTGGCTGGTCATCCTGGGATTTTTGGTACCAGAGATTTGGTGGCTAGGTCCTTTTGATGGCCTTCCTTGTCGCGGGATGTGCGTTCGTTTGTGCAGTCCTGTGGGACTTGTGCTCGGGCTAAGCCTTGTTGTTCCCGTGCTAGTGGGTTGCTTTTGCCTTTGCCTATTCCTGAGAGGCCCTGGACGCATATTTCCATGGATTTTATTTCTGATCTTCCTGTTTCTCAGAAGATGTCTGTCATCTGGGTGGTTTGTGACTGGTTTTCTAAAATGGTCCATTTGGTACCTTTGCCTAAGTTGCCTTCCTCCTCTGATTTGGTTCCATTATTTTTTCAGCATGTGGTTCGTTTGCATGGCATTCCGGAGAATATTGTGTCTGACAGAGGTTCCCAGTTTGTTTCTAGGTTTTGGCGGTCCTTTTGTGCTAGAATGGGCATTGATTTGTCCTTTTCTTCAGCATTCCATCCTCAGACAAATGGCCAAACGGAGCAAACCAATCAGACCTTGGAAACTAATTGGGCTTCGTGTCTGCTGATCAGGATGATTGGGTGACCTTTTTGCCGTTGGCCGAGTTTGCCCTTAATAATCGGGCTAGTTCGGCTACCTTGGGTTCGCCTTTCTTTTGTAACTTTGGTTTTCATCCTCGTTTTTCTTCGGGGCAGCTTGAGTCTTCTAACTGTCCTGGTGTGGATTCTGTGGTGGACAGGTTGCAGCAAATTTGGACTCATGTGGTGGACAATTTGACGTTGTCTCAGGAAAAGGCTCAACATTTTGCTAACCGTCGTCGGTTTGTTGGTCCCCGGCTTCGTGTTGGGGATTTGGTCTGATTGTCTTCTCGTCATGTTCCTATGAAGTTTTCTTCCCCTAAGTTCAAGCCTCACTTTATTGGGCCTTATAAGATTTCTGAAATTATCAATCCGGTGTCTTTTCGTTTGGCCCTTCCAGCTTCTTTTTCCATTCATAATGTGTTCCATAGATCCGTGTTGCGGAGATTTGTGGTACCTATGGTTCCCTCCGTTGATCCTCCTGCTCCGGTGTTGGTTGAGGGGAATTGGAATATGTGGTGGAGAAGATTTTGGATTCTTGTTTTTCGAGGCGGAAGCTTCAGTATCTGGTCAAGTGGAAGGGTTATGGCCAGGAGGATAATTCTTGGGTTGTTGCCTCCGATGTTCATGCTGCCGATTTGGTTCGTGCTTTCCATTTGGCTCGTCCTGATCGGCCTGGGAGCTCTGGTGAGGGTTCGGTGACCCCTCCTCAAGGGGGGGTACTGTTGTGAATTCCGTTCTGGAGCTCCCTCCTGTGGTTGCTAATGGTATTTTTGTGAGTTCTGCCCTTGGGCTCCCTCTGGTGGTTTCAAGTGGAACTGCTGCTCCTTTAGGTAGCTGTAGCAGCTGCCTTCACTAATCGCCTTGCCTGGGTTTGTTATTTAAACCTGCTCTGGGCTTTAGTTCATGCCAGCTGTCAATGTCCTTGGTTGGATTTGGTTCTCTCCTTGGATTTTTCATATGGCCTGTCCTTTTCAGCAAAAGATACGTTTTTGCTAGTTCTTGTTTGTCCATTTGCTTTGGACTCTATTGCTCTGCAAATATGTCTCTTTTTGTCCAGCTTGTCACTATGTCATATTCAGGCTAGCTGTAAGCTCCGGGGAAGCAGATTTGCCCCTCCACACCGTGAGTCGGTGAGGAGTTCATTTTTGTAAACTCTGCGTGGATTTTTAGTTTTTAATACTGACCGCACAGTGTCCTTTTCTACTCTGTCTATCAAGTTTAGTATTGGCCTCCTTTGCTAAGATCTGATTTCATTTCTGTGTACATAATTTCCCTCTCCACTCACACTCAATATTTGTGGGGGGCTATCTTTCCTTTTGGGGTTTTCTCTGAGGCAAGATAGCTTTCTATTTCCTTCTTTATGGGTAGTTAGTTGTTTAGGTGTCTAGGGAGAGTCAGGAACATCCCACGGCTATTACTAGTGTTGTTGTTAGGATTAGGAACTGCGGTCAGTAGAGTTACCACCTCCTCAGAGCTTGTCCCATGTTGCGTTTTAGCCACCAGGTCATATCAGTGTGGCTCCTTAACCACCAGGTCATAACACGTTGCATTGTTTTGTCTGCTAGCCTTGGTCTACTCAGTATTTAGTGGTCAATTTTTTTTAAAGGCCACATATTTAAACAGTCTGTTATCTCCGTCAGACCCCTGGTGTATATGTGGTTTCAAAATCCTAGATTTGCAGGCATAAGTTGCTTTGTTTTGTCTGCTAGCCTTCGTCTACCCATCATTTTGTGGTTTACATTTTTTTAAAAAAAAGCCACATATTGAAACAGTCTGTTATCTCCGTCAGATGCCCAGTGTATCTGTGGTATTAAAATCCTCCCTTTGCAGGCATTCAGTATATTTTTTTGTCTGCTAGCCTTGGTCTACTCACTATTTAGAGGTTTAAAAAAAAAAAAAAAAAAAAAAAAAGCAAACATATTTAAACAGTCTTTTATCTCCATCAGACACCTGGTCTATCTGTTTTCTCCAAATCCTTGCTATTCAGGCATACTGATCACAAATAAGTTTTCTCAAAATTAGTCCATTTGTATTGAACTTTTAAAATGTTTCAGTAGTTCACTTAAAATGGGCAAGGCAAGGGACGGGGAAGTGGACGTGATGCTGATGGTACACGAAGAGGGCGAGGCCATGGCCAAGCTGAAAGTGGGCCACAACAAAGACCTGCACGATCTCGCTTGACTTTCCTGTCCCAGTTTCTAGGGGACCGCAGCACACCACTATTGAAGCTTGAGCAGTGTGAAATGGTTGTTGGTTGAATAGCGGATAATGCTTCCAGTCACTTATCCACCATCACCACATCTTCTACACGGTAAAGTCTGAGTAGCAGTGAGTGTGTACCACATATTACTCACCCTGATCCTCCTTCCTCCCACCATGCCAAGTGCCCTGAGACAACTGATCCCTCATTTGGACACTTCGAAGACCTGGGGTAAGATGAGATCGCATGTAGCAATGCCCAAAGATTTGAGCAGCCATGGTCACATGAAGGAGGAGCAGGATGCGGATGTGGAAGGATGACATAGTAACTAAATTGAGGACAGCAGCACACATGGGGAAGGAGGCATATCACCCCTAAAGGCAGGAAGAAGCAATGTGGTGGCCGCAAACAAAAGGTGTGCATCTGTTCCCCGTAACACCATCATGACGAAAGTTGCCTTTCCAACTGTTATATGTTAATGAGTCTGGTTATTTTTTAAAGACTCTGCTGATAACCCCAAACAGGCCATTTGCAGCACCTGCCATGCCCACATCAGCAGGGATAGCAAAAAGCTGCCAGCCTGACCACCATCAGCATGATCAGGCACATGGCAGCAAAGCACTCAACTTTGTGGGCCGAACTCCAGGCTCCAGTAACACTGTCTGCAGGTGACCCCACTGCTTCTTCCACTGTTTTGTGTAGAAGCCAATCCCCAGTCCACGGTGCATGTGAAGATGCCTCATGCCCTGCAACTAGGGTTGAGCGAAACGGATCGGTCATTTTCATAAGTCGCCGACTTTTGGCAAAGTCGGCGTCTCATGAAACCCGATCCGATCCCAGCGTGGGGTCGGCCATGCGGTACGCGATCTTGGCGCCAAAGTCGCGTTTTGAATGACGCCTTCCCCGCCATTTTTTCAGCCAATTAATTGTGGGCAGCGTGATGACATAGGTTCCGGCCCGGTTTCTGTGGCGTCATAGAGCCATATTACCGTTTGGGCTGCAGTGATTTCCGGAGTCAAATACAATATATGCACGGAGGAGAGAGAGAGAGAGAGAGAGAGAGAGAGAGAGAGAGAGAGAGAGAGAGAGAGAGAGATGAATGCACATTGACTTGCATTGGGTTTCGTGTTCCGGGACCGGAACCCGACTTTACAGTAGAATCGGCCGATTTCACACGATCCGACTTTTGAGAAGGTCGGGTTTCACAAAACCCAACTCGATCCTAAAAAAGCAAAAGTCGCTCAACCCTACCTGCAACTGTTGTTGCCCACAGTTAACCAACACCATCATCAAGCCCATCCACGTCCTTGTGCCAGTGCATCCTTCAGTTGTCTATACCCCAATCATTAGAACGCAAGCGGAAATACCCAGCCAGCGCCCCACAGGCCAGAGTACTATATTCTAACATTTCTTGTCTACTTGCCCTCGAAATGTTGCCTTTTAGGCTCATTGAGATGGAAGCTTTTCACAACCTGATGGCAGCGGCCATGCCAAGGTACTCGATCCCCAAATGCCACTATTTCTCCTGGTGTGCCATTCTGGCATTACACCAGCATGTGTCCCACAACATTACCCGTGCCCTCATCAATGCTGTTACTGGGAAAGTCCACCTAACCACAGACACGTGGACAAGTGATTGTGGCCAGGGATGGTACGTCTCACTGACAGCACACTGGGTTAACATAGTGGAAGCTGGGACCCAGTCGGACCTTGGGATGGAACACATCCTCCCCGCACCGAGGATTGTGGGCCCTACATCAATGAGGGTTGCTCTCACAGTCTACAGCTCCTTCACCTCCTCCTCCTCTTCAGCCTCCATCTCTGAAATGAGCACATCAGTCACAAGCTGGAAGCACTACAGAACTGCCCTTGCCGTTCTTCAGCAGCTTTTGCAGCTTCCGGCTCACCGACTGGTGAGTGATGTTCCCACGCATTGGAACTCTACAATGCATATGTTGGAAAGGATTTTTGAGCAGAAGAGGGCAATTGTTGACTACCAGCATCAACACCGCCATTGTTATTCAGTTCAGACTCCACACATAAGACCTCAGGAGTGGACATGGATGTCAGCCATATGTACCATCCTCAGAAACTTTGAGGACTGCAACAAGATGGTGAGCGGCAATGACGCCATAATTAGCATCACCATCCCGCGTCTCTGCATTCTGAAAACTTCTCTGCTCACAATTAAAGAGGATGCATTGCAGGCAGAGCATGAGGACATGGAGCAAGGAACCGTACAGGGGGATTACACTCAGCCCAGCCTTATGTCATCCCAACGTGGATTGGTAGACAATGAGGAAGAGGAGGAGGAGGAAAAACAGGAACTACTTTCATGCGCAATACGGTGCTACAAGCACAGCTGTCATACAGTCTGTTCAGCGTGGGTGGCCTGAGGATGAGGATGAGGAGGAGTAGGACAGCATGGTCAGTTGTCCTGTTGGTGAGGACACAGAAGTCTGGCCTGTTAGCAGTCTGGCACGCAATTTTCGGTGACACTCATTACTGGTTGGTGACACTGCTAGACCAACGCTACAAGGAGAACTTTCAATCTCTTCTTCCAGAGGCAGACAGGTGTACTAAAATGTTGCAGTATCATAGGGCCCTTGTAGCGGAATTACTAAAAAAAATTCCATCTGAGAACGCTGGCAGCAGACGTCAGATTTTGTTGTACAACCAAGGAGTCCAAGTGAGAAAGACAGAAGTACAATCCAGCTCAGGCAGGGGAACAATGGCAAAGTTCTGAGACAGTTTTCTCAGATCCTCCCATTGTGCCAGCACAGAGGCAAGGGGTGCTGTCACAAGAAGTGCAATGTTTGGGAAAATGCTGAGGTAGTACCTTGCAGATCGTACAAATGTCTTCCGTGATTCCTCTGTGCCTTTTAATTATTGGGTATCCAAGCTGGACACGTGGCATGAACTGGCTCTCTATGCCTTGGAAGTCCTGACCTGCTCTGCTGCTAGTGTTCTGTTAGAGCGGGTTTTTAGTGCCGCTGGTGGAAGCATAACAGATAAGCTCATCCGCCTGTCAACTGAAAATGCTGACAGGCTGACTCTTATGAACAAGGGCTGGATTGGTCAAGACTTCTGTACACCACTGAATGAAAACAGCGAAACATAACATCAAATACATTGCCTTTTTTGTGGAGATGTATTCTCATGCACCTCTTCACAACCACACATGGTTGTACGCTTCCTGGTCTGGGCTGCTTAGAGTTATCCTCCTCCTTATCCTCATCCTCATCATCCACAACCATACGAACACCAGGGTAACCGTATTCCGTGATGCAAAAGTCACTCATTTTTTGTGAAAAGGTGTTTTTATGATGCCGTTAATAAGTTTAAACCCAAAAAACTAAGTGTATAGGCATTACAAGTCTAGGAGACCCGCTCCTTTACATTGGGCCTAGTTTTTAATGAGGCCTTCATCAACGTCTCATCATTCTCCACCACTAGATCACCAGGGTTAACGTGTTCTTTTCTGCTACAGCCAATCAATTTTTGGGCAAGACAGTCTATGATCTGTCTACGCCCAAGCGCCAAACCATGAAGGAGTATATTTTGGAGAGTCTCCGAAAAGGGCATTTTCAAAAACCTACAAAGAGCCTGAGTTAAACGCCCTAAATCAGATGTGTAATGTCTGAGTAGCTAGGTAAGAAAAATGGACCACTAGTGTCTCATAAATATATCAACAAGGTTTATGTTAAAGGTTGAGTTCCCACCTCAGCACAGTGGGAATCTCAGGCCATCTCCGCTGCGGTCTCCCATTCTCCTTCTGCCACAGTGGAGCCTGCTCAGCGGAGACGTAGGTCTCAGCGTCTCACTCAGTCTGACTCTGTACAAAGAGTTACTGCTGCTTTTCCTGCTTCTGCCATTGAAGTCAGTGCTGGGCAGCGGCGAGCAGACGCTTTTGGGACTAAGTCCTGCTTTTTTCGTTCTGAGCATGACCAGAGTAAGATCTCTCAGTGGAGAGCGAGGGTCACATGATCAGATACTGCAGCTAAGGCCATTGGTCCTTCAGGAAGGTCCTGTAGGTGCTCACGCTCTGTGGCAGCCTCTCATTGGTACTTCTAGGAAGGTCCTGTACATGCTGCAACTATTTAAGGCTCGCATGGCTGCACGGCCATGCGCTAGTATTGTTCTATGTTATGTGCTTTGCGCCAGTGTGGTCATGTGAGTTTGTGTTCAGGGACCCGGCTGAAATAACCCCTAGAATGCTGGCACCTCCGGCGAGGAGATTTTGTGCATGCATGACCACTGACTGCTCTCAGTTGGGTAGTTAGCCTGTGCCACTGTGAAGTCAAACAGGGCACAGTGCTTTGACTTTCGGCTACTCTGTGAAATAACAGGGTTAGCTCATACCGCCTTATAGTTCCGCCGTTTGCTAGCAGCAGGTTCTCCTGCACGGTGGACCCCGGGCTGCGAATGCATCAATTATAATAAAACCTCTATATTTACTCGGTGCGTTCCGCTAGCCTTAACATAATATTAGCGCCAGGGTCTGGCTAGTAAATGGCAGACATTCAGCAATCCTTGCTGTATATCCAGCAGCTGGAGGGTAGGTTGGCGGCTCTCGAGAGCTCAACCCCAGCTGTGGATGTTACCGCAGTTGCTGTACAGGCTGCTAGCGTGGCTGCAGCAACCTTGTCCACTACCACCCCTGTTCTGACATTATCACGCCTCCCGCTGCCAGAAAAATTTTCTGGAGATAGCAAATTTTGTAGGGGATTCGTGAGTCAGTGCTCTATCTACCTCGAGCTCCTGGCTGCACGTTTTCCCACAGAGCGGACTAAGGCTACGTTCACATTTGCGGTCAGCGCCGCAGCGGCACCGCATGCATCACGCACCCCTATATTTAACATGGGGGCGCATGGACATGCGTTGTGCTGCGTTTTGCACCGCATGGCCGCAAGCGTTGGACGCAAGAAACGCTTCAAGTTGCATTTTTTTTGCGTCCAACTTTCGGCCAAAAAGGACGCATGCGGCACAAAACGCAGCGTTTTAGCGTGCGTTTTGCCGCGTTTTTGTTTGCGTTGTTCGCTGCGGCGCCGACGCTGCGGCGCACAACGCAAATGTGAACGTAGCCTAAGGTGGGATTTATTGTGTCTCTCTTGTCGGACAGGGCTTTGGAATGGGCTACGCCGCTGTGGGAGCGTGGCAATCATGTGGTGCAGAGTAGGGTTGAGCGAAATGGATCGTTCATTTTCATAAGTCGCCGACTTTTGGCAAAGTCGGCGTCTCATGAAACCGAGCCGATCCCTGTGTGGGGTCGGCCATGCGGTATGCGACTTTCGCACCAAAGTCGCGTTTCAATGACGCTAAAAGCACCATTTCTCAGCCAATGAAGGTGGACGCAGAGTGTGGGCAGCGTGATGACATAGATCTCAGTCCCCACCATCTTAGAGAAGGGCATTGCAGTGATTGGCTTGCTTTCTGCGGTGTCACAGGGGCTATAAAGGGGCGTTCCCGCCGACCGCCATCTTACTGCTGCTGATCTGAGCATAGGGAGACGTTGCTGCCGCTTCGTCAGAAGCAGGGATAGTGATAGGCAGGGTACATGAAGCCACAAACCGCTTGTGCTGTAGCGATTTCCACTGTTCAACACCACCTTTTGTTTGCAGGGACAGTGGAAGCTACATTTTTTTTCTCAGCGCTGTAGCTCATTGGGCTGCCTTAGAAGGCTCCCTGACCCTGATAGCTGCGTTGATGTGTGTGTACGCCGCTGTGCAAACCAACTGCTTTTTTCAAAGCAAAAATCCTGTTTTTCCTTCCTTTCTGCACAGCTATCTTGTGTGTTTGTCCACACTTTTATGTGCAGCAGTCCTTTTTATAGCTGCCTGCCATACTTTTCTGAGATTACTGCAGGGAGATATATATTGGCAAGTCTGCCTCTGTGCCATTGCTGTGTGTGGCATGTGTCTCTAATTGTGTGCCACCGAAAACCACTGTGTAATACTGGGCCTTTCTTTTTTTGGGGGGTAAATTCTCCCTGTAAAAAAAAATAATTAGTGGGAGATAAAGGTTGGAAAGTCTGCCTCTGTGCCAGTCCTGTGTGTGGCATCTGTCTCTCATTGTGTGCCACCGAAAACCACTGTGTAATACTGGGCCTTTTTTTGGGGGGGTAAATTCTCCCTTTTCAAAAAAAAATAATTAGTGGGAGATAAATATTGGCAAGTCTGCCTCTGTGCCATTGCTGTGTGTGGCATCTGTCTCTCATTGTGTGCCACCGAAAACCACTGTGTAATACTGGGCCTTTTTTTGGGGGGGTAAATTCTCCCTTTTCAAAAAAAAATAATTAGTGGGAGATAAATATTGGCAAGTCTGCCTCTGTGCCATTGCTGTTTGTGGCATCTGTCTCTCATTGTGTGCCACTGAAAACCACTGTGTAATACTGGGCCTTTTTTTTGGGGGGGGGGGAAATTCTCCCTTTTCAAAAAAAAATAATTAGTGGGAGATAAATATTGGCAAGTCTGCCTCTGTGCCATTGCTGTTTGTGGCATCTGTCTCTCATTGTGTGCCACCGAAAACCACTATGTAATACCGAGCCTTTTTTTTGGGGGGGGGGGTAAATTCTCCCCTTTCAAAAAAAAATAATTAGTGGGAGATAAATATTGGCAAGTCTGCCTCTGTGCCATTGCTGTTTGTGGCATCTGTCTCTCATTGTGTGCCACCGAAAACCACTGTGTAATACTTGGCCATTTTGTTTTTTGGGGGGGTAAATTCTCCCTTTTCAAAAAAAATAATTAGTGGGAGATGAATATTGGCTAGTCTGCATCTGTGCCATTGCTGTTTGTGGCATCTGTCTCTCATTGTGTGCCACCGAAAACCACTGTGTAATACTGGGCCTTTTTTTTTGGGGGGGGGGGTAAATTCTCCCTTTTAAAAAAAAAATAATTAGTGGGAGAAAAATAATGGCAAGTCTGCCTCTGTGCCATTGCTGTTTGTGGCATCTGTCTCTCATTGTGTGCCACCGAAAACCACTGTGTAATACTGGGCCTTTTTTGGGGGGGGTAAATTCTCCCTTTTCAAAAAAAAATAATTAGTGGGAGATAAATATTGGCAAGTCTGCCTCTGTGCCATTGCTGTTAGTGGCATCTGTCTCTCATTGTGTGCCACCGAAAACCACTGTGTAATACTGGGCCTTTTTTTGGGGGGGGTAAATTCTCCTTTTTCAAAAAAAAATAATTAGTGGGAGATAAATATTGGCAAGTCTGCCTCTGTGCCATTGCTGTTTGTGGCATCTGTCTCTCATTGTGTGCCACCAAAAACCACTGTATAATACTGGGCCTTTTTTGGGGGGGGTAAATTCTCCGTTTTAAAAAAAAAATAATTAGTGGGAGATAAATATTGGCAAGTCTGCCTCTGTGCCATTGCTGTTTGTGGCATCTGTCTCTCATTGTGTGCCTCCGAAAACCACTGTGTAATACTGGGCCTTTTTTGGGGGGGTAAATTCTCCCTTTTCAAAAAAAAAATAATTAGTGGGAGATAAATATTGGCAAGTCTGCCTCTGTGCCATTGCTGTTTGTGGCATCTGTCTCTCATAGTGTGCCACCGAAAACCACTATGTAATACTGGGTCTTTTTTTTGGGGGGGGGTAAATTCTCCCTTTTCAAAAGAAAATAATTAGTGGGAGATAAATATTGGCAAGTCTGCCTCTGTGCCATTGCTGTTTGTGGCATCTGTCTCTCATTGTGTGCCACCGAAAACCACTGTGTAATACTGGGCCTTTTTTTGGGGGGGGTAAATTCTCCATTTTCTAAAAAAAATAATTAGTGGGAGATAAATATTGGCAAGTCTGCCTCTGTGCCATTGCTGTTTGTGGCATCTGTCTCTCATTGTATGCCTCCGAAAACCACTGTGTAATACCGGGCCTTTTTTTGGGGGGTAAATTCTCCCTTTTCAAAAAAAAATAATTAGTGGGAGATAAATATTGGCAAGTCTGCCTCTGTGCCATTGCTGTTTGTGGCATCTGTCTGTCATTGTGTGCCACTGAAAACCACTGTGTAATACTGGGCCTTTTTTGGGGGGGGGTAAATTCTCCCTTTTCAAAAAAAAATAATTAGTGGGAGATAAATATTGGCAAGTCTGCCTCTGTGCCATTGCTGTTTGTGGCATCTGTCTCTCATTGTGTGCCACCGAAAAACACTGTGTAATACTGGGCCATTATTTTTTTGGGGGGGTAAATTCTCCCTTTTCAAAAAAAAATAATTAGTGGGAGAAAAATATTGGCAACTCTGCCTCTGTGCCATTGCTGTTTGTGGCATCTGTCTCCCATTGTGTGCCACCGAAAACCACTATGTAATACTGGGTCTTTTTTTTGGGGGGGGGTAAATTCTCCCTTTTCAAAAGAAAATAATTAGTGGGAGATAAATATTGGCAAGTCTGCCTCTGTGCCATTGCTGTTTGTGGCATCTGTCTCTCATTGTGTGCCACCGAAAACCACTGTGTAATACTTGGCCATTTTTTTGGGGGGGGTAAATTCTCCCTTTTCAAAAAAAAAATTAGTGGGAGATAAATATTGGCAAGTCTGCCTCTGTGCCATTGCTGTTTGTGGCATCTGTCTCTCACTGCGTGGCAACGAAAACCACTGTGTAATACTGGGCCTTTTTTGGGAGGGGGGTAAATTCTCCCTTTTCAAAAAAAAATAATTAGTGGGAGATAAATATTGGCAAGTCTGCCTCTGTGCCATTGCTGTGTGTGGCATCTGTCTCTCATTGTGTGCCAACGAAAACCACTGTGTAATACTTGGCCATTTTTTTTGGGGGGGGGTAAATTCTCCCTTTTCAAAAAAAAATAATTAGTGGGAGATAAATATTGGCAAGTCTGCCTCTGTGCCATTGCTGTTTGTGGCATCTGTTTCTCATTGTGTGCCACCGAAAACCACTGTGTAATACTGGGCCTTTTTTTGGGGGGGGATAAATTCTCCCTTTTCAAAAAAAAAAAAAAAGTGGGAGATAAATATTGGCAAGTCTGCCTCTGTGCCATTGCTGTTTGTGGCATCTGTCTCTCATTGTGTGCCACCGAAAACCACTGTGTAATACTGGGCCTTTTTTCGGGGGGGGTAAATTCTCCCTTTTCAAAAAAAAATAATTAGTGGGAGATAAATATTGGCAAGTCTGCCTCTGTGCCATTGCTGTTTGTGGCATCTGTCTCTCATTGTGTGCCACTGAAAACCACTGTGTAATACTGGGCCTTTTTTGGGGGGGGGTAAATTCTCCCTTTTCAAAAAAAAATAATTAGTGGGAGATAAATATTGGCAAGTCTGCCTCTGTGCCATTGCTGTTTGTGGCATCTGTCTCTCATTGTGTGCCACCGAAAACCACTGTGTAATACTGGGCCTTTTTTGGGGGGGGTAAATTCTCCCTTTTCAAAAAAAATAATTAGTGGGAGATAAATATTGGCAAGTCTGCCTCTGTGCCATTGCTGTTTGTGGCATCTGTCTCTCATTGTGTGCCACCGAAAACCACTGTGTAATACTGGGCCTTTTTTTTGGGGGGGTAAATTCTCCCTTTTCAAAAAAAAATAATTAGTGGGAGATAAATAGTGGCAAGTCTGCCTCTGTGCCATTGCTGTTTGTGGCATCTGTCTCTCATTGTGTGCCACTGAAAACCACTGTGTAATACTGGGCCTTTTTGGGGGGGGGGTAAATTCTCCCTTTTCAAAAAAAAATAATTAGTGGGAGATAAATATTGGCAAGTCTGCCTCTGTGCCATTGCTGTTTGTGGCATCTGTCTCTCATTGTGTGCCACCGAAAACCACTGTGTAATACTTGGCCATTTTGTTTTTTGGGGGGGTAAATTCTCCCTTTTCAAAAAAAAATAATTAGTGGGAGATGAATATTGGCTGGTCTGCCTCTGTGCCATTGCTGTTTGTGGCATCTGTCTCTCATTGTGTGCCACCGAAAACCACTGTGTAATACTGGGCCTTTTTTGGGGGGGTAAATTCTCCCTTTTCAAAAAAAAATAATTAGTGGGAGATAAATATTGGCAAGTCTGCCTCTGTGCCATTGCTGTTTGTGGCATCTGTCTGTCATTGTGTGCCACCAAAAACCACTGTGTAATACTGGGCCTTTTTTTTGGGGGGGTAAATTCTCCCTTTTCAAAAAAAAATAATTAGTGGGAGATAAATATTGGCAAGTCTGCCTCTGTGCCATTGCTGTTTGTGGCATCTGTCTCTCATTGTGTGCCACCGAAAAACACTGTGTAATACTTGGCCATTTTTTTTTTTTTGAGTAAATTCTCCCTTTTCAAAAAAAAATAATTAGTGGGAGATAAATATTGGCAAGTCTGCCTCTGTGCCATTGCTGTTTGTGGCATCTGTTTCTCATTGTGTGCCACCGAAAACCACTGTGTAATACTGGGCCTTTTTTTGGGGGGGGATAAATTCTCCCTTTTCAAAAAAAAAAAAATAGTGGGAGATAAATATTGGCAAGTCTGCCTCTGTGCCATTGCTGTTTGTGGCATCTGTCTCTCATTGTGTGCCACCGAAAACCACTGTGTAATACTGGGCCTTTTTTCGGGGGGGGTAAATTCTCCCTTTTCAAAAAAAAATAATTAGTGGGAGATAAATATTGGCAAGTCTGCCTCTGTGCCATTGCTGTTTGTGGCATCTGTCTCTCATTGTGTGCCACTGAAAACCACTGTGTAATACTGGGCCTTTTTTTGGGGGGGGTAAATTCTCCCTTTTCAAAAAAAAATAATTAGTGGGAGATAAATATTGGCAAGTCTGCCTCTGTGCCATTGCTGTTTGTGGCATCTGTCTCTCATTGTGTGCCACCGAAAACCACTGTGTAATACTGGGCCTTTTTTGGGGGGGGTAAATTCTCCCTTTTCAAAAAAAATAATTAGTGGGAGATAAATATTGGCAAGTCTGCCTCTGTGCCATTGCTGTTTGTGGCATCTGTCTCTCATTGTGTGCCACCGAAAACCACTGTGTAATACTGGGCCTTTTTTTGGGGGGGTAAATTCTCCCTTTTCAAAAAAAAATAATTAGTGGGAGATAAATATTGGCAAGTCTGCCTCTGTGCCATTGCTGTTTGTGGCATCTGTCTCTCATTGTGTGCCACTGAAAACCACTGTGTAATACTGGGCCTTTTTTGGGGGGGGGTAAATTCTCCCTTTTCAAAAAAAAATAATTAGTGGGAGATAAATATTGGCAAGTCTGCCTCTGTGCCATTGCTGTTTGTGGGATCTGTCTCTCATTGTGTGCCACCGAAAACCACTGTGTAATACTGGGCCATTATTTTTTTTGGGGGGTAAATTCTCCCTTTTCAAAAAAAATAATTAGTGGGAGATAAATATTGGCAAGTCTGCCTCTGTGCCATTGCTGTTTGTGGCATCTGTCTCCCATTGTGTGCCACCGAAAACCACTATGTAATACTGGGTCTTTTTTTTTGGGGGGGTAAATTCTCCCTTTTCAAAAGAAAATAATTAGTGGGAGATAAATATTGGCAAGTCTGCCTCTGTGCCATTGCTGTTTGTGGCATCTGTCTCTCATTGTGTGCCACCGAAAACCACTGTGTAATACTTGGCCATTTTTTTGGGGGGGGTAAATTCTCCCTTTTCAAAAAAAAAATTAGTGGGAGATAAATATTGGCAAGTCTGCCTCTGTGCCATTGCTGTTTGTGGCATCTGTCTCTCATTGTGTGCCAACGAAAGCCACTGTGTAATACTGGGCCTTTTTTTGGGGGGGTAAATTCTCCCTTTTCAAAAAAAAATAATTAGTGGGAGATAAATATTGGCAAGTCTGCCTCTGTGCCATTGCTGTTTGTGGCATCTGTCTCTCATTGTGTGCCACCGAAAACCACTGTGTAATACTGGGCCTTTTTTTGGGGGGGTAAATTCTCCCTTTTCAAAAAAAATAATTAGTGGGAGATAAATATTGGCAAGTCTGCCTCTGTGCCATTGCTGTTTGTGGCATCTGTCTCTCATTGTGTGCCACCGAAAACCACTGTGTAATACTGGGCCTTTTTTTGGGGGGTAAATTCTCCCTTTTCAAAAAAAAATAATTAGTGGGAGATAAATATTGGCAAGTCTGCCTCTGTGCCATTGCTGCTTGTGGCATCTGTCTCTCATTGTGTGCCACTGAAAACCACTGTGTAATACTGGGCCTTTTTTTGGGGGGGGTAAATTCTCCCTTTTCAAAAAAAAATAATTAGTGGGAGATAAATATTGGCAAGTCTGCCTCTGTGCCATTGCTGTTTGTGGCATCTGTCTCTCATTGTGTGCCACCGAAAACCACTGTGTAATACTGGGCCATTATTTTTTTTGGGGGGTAAATTCTCCCTTTTCAAAAAAAAATAATTAGTGGGAGATAAATATTGGCAAGTCTGCCTCTGTGCCATTGCTGTTTGTGGCATCTGTCTCCCATTGTGTGCCACCGAAAACCACTATGTAATACTGGGTCTTTTTTTGGGGGGGGTAAATTCTCCCTTTTCAAAAAAAAAATTAGTGGGAGATAAATATTGGCAAGTCTGCCTCTGTGCCATTGCTGTTTGTGGCATCTGTCTCTCATTGTGTGCCAACGAAAGCCACTGTGTAATACTGGGCCTTTTTTTTGGGGGGGGGGAAATTTTCCCATTTCAAAAAAAAATAATTAGTGGGAGATAAATATTGGCAAGTCTGCCTCTGTGCCATTGCTGTTTGTGGCATCTGTCTCTCATTGTGTGCCACCGAAAACCACTATGTAATACCGGGCCTTTTTTTTGGGGGGGGTAAATTCTCCCTTTTCAAAAAAAAATAATTAGTGGGAGATAAATATTGGCAAGTCTGCCTCTGTGCCATTGCTGTTTGTGGCATCTGTCTCTCATTGTGTGCCACCGAAAACCACTGTGTAATACTTGGCCATTTTGTTTTTTGGGGGGGTAAATTCTCCCTTTTCAAAAAAAAATAATTAGTGGGAGATGAATATTGGCTGGTCTGCCTCTGTGCCATTGCTGTTTGTGGCATCTGTCTCTCATTGTGTGCCACCGAAAACCACTGTGTAATACTGGGCCTTTTTTTGGGGGGGTAAATTCTCCCTTTTCAAAAAAAAATAATTAGTGGGAGATAAATATTGGCAAGTCTGCCTCTGTGACATTGCTGTTAGTGGCATCTGTCTCTCATTGTGTGCCAACGAAAACCACTGTGTAATACTTGGCCATTTTTTTTTTTTTTGAGTAAATTCTCCCTTTTCAAAAAAAAATAATTAGTGGGAGATAAATATTGGCAAGTCTGCCTCTGTGCCATTGCTGTTTGTGGCATCTGTTTCTCATTGTGTGCCACCGAAAACCACTGTGTAATACTGGGCCTTTTTTGGGGGGGGATAAATTCTCCCTTTTCAAAAAAAAAAAAATAGTGGGAGATAAATATTGGCAAGTCTGCCTCTGTGCCATTGCTGTTTGTGGCATCTGTCTCTCATTGTGTGCCACCGAAAACCACTGTGTAATACTGGGCCTTTTTTCGGGGGGGGGTAAATTCTCCCTTTTCAAAAAAAAATAATTAGTGGGAGATAAATATTGGCAAGTCTGCCTCTGTGCCATTGCTGTTTGTGGCATCTGTCTCTCATTGTGTGCCACTGAAAACCACTGTGTAATACTGGGCCTTTTTTTTGGGGGGGTAAATTCTCCCTTTTCAAAAAAAAATAATTAGTGGGAGATAAATATTGGCAAGTCTGCCTCTGTGCCATTGCTGTTTGTGGCATCTGTCTCTCATTGTGTGCCACCGAAAACCACTGTGTAATACTGGGCCTTTTTTGGGGGGGGTAAATTCTCCCTTTTCAAAAAAAATAATTAGTGGGAGATAAATATTGGCAAGTCTGCCTCTGTGCCATTGCTGTTTGTGGCATCTGTCTCTCATTGTGTGCCACCGAAAACCACTGTGTAATACTGGGCCTTTTTTGGGGGGGTAAATTCTCCCTTTTCAAAAAAAAATAATTAGTGGGAGATAAATATTGGCAAGTCTGCCTCTGTGCCATTGCTGTTTGTGGCATCTGTCTCTCATTGTGTGCCACTGAAAACCACTGTGTAATACTGGGCCTTTTTTGGGGGGGGGTAAATTCTCCCTTTTCAAAAAAAAAAAATTAGTGGGAGATAAATATTGGCAAGTCTGCCTCTGTGCCATTGCTGTTTGTGGCATCTGTCTCTCATTGTGTGCCACCGAAAACCACTGTGTAATACTGGGCCATTATTTTTTTTGGGGGGTAAATTCACCCTTTTCAAAAAAAATAATTAGTGGGAGATAAATATTGGCAAGTCTGCCTCTGTGCCATTGCTGTTTGTGGCATCTGTCTCCCATTGTGTGCCACCGAAAACCACTATGTAATACTGGGTCTTTTTTTTGGGGGGGGGGGTAAATTCTCCCTTTTCAAAAGAAAATAATTAGTGGGAGATAAATATTGGCAAGTCTGCCTCTGTGCCATTGCTGTTTGTGGCATCTGTCTCTCATTGTGTGCCACCGAAAACCACTGTGTAATACTTGGCCATTTTTTTGGGGGGGGTAAATTCTCCCTTTTCAAAAAAAAAATTAGTGGGAGATAAATATTGGCAAGTCTGCCTCTGTGCCATTGCTGTTTGTGGCATCTGTCTCTCATTGTGTGCCAACGAAAGCCACTGTGTAATACTGGGCCTTTTTTTGGGGGGGTAAATTCTCCCTTTTCAAAAAAAAATAATTAGTGGGAGATAAATATTGGCAAGTCTGCCTCTGTGCCATTGCTGTTTGTGGCATCTGTCTCTCATTGTGTGCCACCGAAAACCACTGTGTAATACTGGGCCTTTTTTTTGGGGGGTAAATTCTCCCTTTTCAAAAAAAATAATTAGTGGGAGATAAATATTGGCAAGTCTGCCTCTGTGCCATTGCTGTTTGTGGCATCTGTCTCTCATTGTGTGCCACCGAAAACCACTGTGTAATACTGGGCCTTTTTTTGAGTGGTAAATTCTCCCTTTTCAAAAAAAATAATTAGTGGGAGATAAATATTGGCAAGTCTGCCTCTGTGCCATTGCTGTTTGTGGCATCTGTCTCTCATTGTGTGCCACCGAAAACCACTGTGTAATACTGGGCCTTTTTTGGGGGGGTAAATTCTCCCTTTTCAAAAAAAAATAATTAGTGGGAGATAAATATTGGCAAGTCTGCCTCTGTGCCATTGCTGTTTGTGGCATCTGTCTCTCATTGTGTGCCACTGAAAACCACTGTGTAATACTGGGCCTTTTTTTGGGGGGGGTAAATTCTCCCTTTTCAAAAAAAAAAAATTAGTGGGAGATAAATATTGGCAAGTCTGCCTCTGTGCCATTGCTGTTTGTGGCATCTGTCTCTCATTGTGTGCCACCGAAAACCACTGTGTAATACTGGGCCATTATTTTTTTTGGGGGGTAAATTCTCCCTTTTCAAAAAAAATAATTAGTGGGAGATAAATATTGGCAAGTCTGCCTCTGTGCCATTGCTGTTTGTGGCATCTGTCTCCCATTGTGTGCCACCGAAAACCACTATGTAATACTGGGTCTTTTTTTTTGGGGGGGGGTAAATTCTCCCTTTTCAAAAGAAAATAATTAGTGGGAGATAAATATTGGCAAGTCTGCCTCTGTGCCATTGCTGTTTGTGGCATCTGTCTCTCATTGTGTGCCACCGAAAACCACTGTGTAATACTTGGCCATTTTTTTGGGGGGGGTAAATTCTCCCTTTTCAAAAAAAAAATTAGTGGGAGATAAATATTGGCAAGTCTGCCTCTGTGCCATTGCTGTTTGTGGCATCTGTCTCTCATTGTGTGCCAACGAAAGCCACTGTGTAATACTGGGCCTTTTTTTGGGGGGTAAACTCTCCCTTTTCAAAAAAAAATAATTAGTGGGAGATAAATATTGGCAAGTCTGCCTCTGTGCCATTGCTGTTTGTGGCATCTGTCTCTCATTGTGTGCCACCGAAAACCACTGTGTAATACTGGGCCTTTTTTTGGGGGGGTAAATTCTCCCTTTTCAAAAAAAATAATTAGTGGGAGATAAATATTGGCAAGTCTGCCTCTGTGCCATTGCTGTTTGTGGCATCTGTCTCTCATTGTGTGCCACCGAAAACCACTGTGTAATACTGGGCCTTTTTTGGGGGGGGGTAAATTCTCCCTTTTCAAAAAAAAAAAATTAGTGGGAGATAAATATTGGCAAGTCTGCCTCTGTGCCATTGCTGTTTGTGGCATCTGTCTCTCATTGTGTGCCACCGAAAACCACTGTGTAATACTGGGCCATTATTTTTTTTGGGGGGTAAATTCTCCCTTTTCAAAAAAAATAATTAGTGGGAGATAAATATTGGCAAGTCTGCCTCTGTGCCATTGCTGTTTGTGGCATCTGTCTCCCATTGTGTGCCACCGAAAACCACTATGTAATACTGGGTCTTTTTTTTCGGGGGGGGGGGTAAATTCTCCCTTTTCAAAAAAAAATAATTAGTGGGAGATAAATATTGGCAAGTCTGCCTCTGTGCCATTGCTGTTTGTGGCATCTGTCTCTCATTGTGTGCCACTGAAAACCACTGTGTAATACTGGGCCTTTTTTTGGGGGGGGTAAATTCTCCCTTTTCAAAAAAAAATAATTAGTGGGAGATAAATATTGGCAAGTCTGCCTCTGTGCCATTGCTGTTTGTGGCATCTGTCTCTCATTGTGTGCCACCGAAAACCACTGTGTAATACTGGGCCTTTTTTGGGGGGGGTAAATTCTCCCTTTTCAAAAAAAATAATTAGTGGGAGATAAATATTGGCAAGTCTGCCTCTGTGCCATTGCTGTTTGTGGCATCTGTCTCTCATTGTGTGCCACCGAAAACCACTGTGTAATACTGGGCCTTTTTTGGGGGGGTAAATTCTCCCTTTTCAAAAAAAAATAATTAGTGGGAGATAAATATTGGCAAGTCTGCCTCTGTGCCATTGCTGTTTGTGGCATCTGTCTCTCATTGTGTGCCACTGAAAACCACTGTGTAATACTGGGCCTTTTTGGGGGGGGGGTAAATTCTCCCTTTTCAAAAAAAAAAAATTAGTGGGAGATAAATATTGGCAAGTCTGCCTCTGTGCCATTGCTGTTTGTGGCATCTGTCTCTCATTGTGTGCCACCGAAAACCACTGTGTAATACTGGGCCATTATTTTTTGGGGGGGGTAAATTCTCCCTTTTCAAAAAAAATAATTAGTGGGAGATAAATATTGGCAAGTCTGCCTCTGTGCCATTGCTGTTTGTGGCATCTGTCTCCCATTGTGTGCCACCGAAAACCACTATGTAATACTGGGTCTTTTTTTTTTGGGGGGGGTAAATTCTCCCTTTTCAAAAGAAAATAATTAGTGGGAGATAAATATTGGCAAGTCTGCCTCTGTGCCATTGCTGTTTGTGGCATCTGTCTCTCATTGTGTGCCACCGAAAACCACTGTGTAATACTTGGCCATTTTTTTGGGGGGGGTAAATTCTCCCTTTTCAAAAAAAAAATTAGTGGGAGATAAATATTGGCAAGTCTGCCTCTGTGCCATTGCTGTTTGTGGCATCTGTCTCTCATTGTGTGCCAACGAAAGCCACTGTGTAATACTGGGCCTTTTTTTGGGGGGGTAAATTCTCCCTTTTCAAAAAAAAATAATTAGTGGGAGATAAATATTGGCAAGTCTGCCTCTGTGCCATTGCTGTTTGTGGCATCTGTCTCTCATTGTGTGCCACCGAAAACCACTGTGTAATACTGGGCCTTTTTTTGGGGGGGTAAATTCTCCCTTTTCAAAAAAAATAATTAGTGGGAGATAAATATTGGCAAGTCTGCCTCTGTGCCATTGCTGTTTGTGGCATCTGTCTCTCATTGTGTGCCACCGAAAACCACTGTGTAATACTGGGCCTTTTTTTGAGTGGTAAATTCTCCCTTTTAAAAAAAAAATAATTAGTGGGAGATAAATATTGGCAAGTCTGCCTCTGTGCCATTGCTGTTTGTGGCATCTGTCTCTCATTGTGTGCCACTGAAAACCACTGTGTAATACTGGGCCTTTTTTGGGGGGGGGTAAATTCTCCCTTTTCAAAAAAAAAAAATTAGTGGGAGATAAATATTGGCAAGTCTGCCTCTGTGCCATTGCTGTTTGTGGCATCTGTCTCTCATTGTGTGCCACCGAAAACCACTGTGTAATACTGGGCCATTATTTTTTTGGGGGGGTAAATTCTCCCTTTTCAAAAAAAAATAATTAGTGGGAGATAAATATTGGCAAGTCTGCCTCTGTGCCATTGCTGTTTGTGGCATCTGTCTCCCATTGTGTGCCACCGAAAACCACTATGTAATACTGGGTCTTTTTTTTGGGGGGGGGTAAATTCTCCCTTTTCAAAAAAAAAATTAGTGGGAGATAAATATTGGCAAGTCTGCCTCTGTGCCATTGCTGTTTGTGGCATCTGTCTCTCATTGTGTGCCAACGAAAGCCACTGTGTAATACTGGGCCTTTTTTTGGGGGGGTAAATTCTCCCTTTTCAAAAAAAAATAATTAGTGGGAGATAAATATTGGCAAGTCTGCCTCTGTGCCATTGCTGTGTGTGGCATCTGTCTCTCATTGTGTGCCACCGAAAACCACTGTGTAATACTTGGCCATTTTTTGGGGGGGGTAAATTCTCCCTGTAAAAAAAAAAATAATTAGTGGGAGATAAAGGTTGGAAAGTCTGCCTCTGTGCCAGTCCTGTGTGTGGCATCTGTCTCTCATTGTGTGCCACCGAAAACCACTGTGTAATACTGGGCCTTTTTTTTTTCTAAATTCTCCCTTTTATAAAAAAAAAAATAGTGGGAGATAAATATTTGCAAGTCTGCCTCTGTGCCATTGCTGTGTGTGGCATCTGTCTCTCATTGTGTACCACCGAAAACCACTGTGTAATACTGGGCCTTTTTTGGGGGGGGGGTAAATTCTCCCAGAAAAAAAAAAAATATTGGGAGATTAAGATTGGCATTTCTGCTTGAGTGCTGGTCCTGTGTGTGCCATCTGTCTCAAATTATTGGGGCACAGAAAACCTAGTGTGTAACATTGGGCCTGATTTTCCTTTCAGTGTCAGGCACCTATAAAGGTATATATAAATCCTACAGAAGTTTGAGTTCACCTTATAAGTTGTTTTACAGTAACAAATACCGTTATTTGGTTACGTTTTGTGTTGTGATTTTGCTTTTTGCTCCCTCTAGTGGTCATTAGTGATTTGACTCTGGAGCGTCTGTCTTTTTCTATATCCTCACCTGGGCCGTTAGTTCAGGGGCGTTGCTATATAAGCTCCCTGGACCTTCAGTTCAATGCCTGGCATCGTTGAAATCAGAGCTAATCTGTTGTGCTCTTGTCCTCTGATCCTGGTTCCTGTTTTTCAAGCTAAGTCTGCTTTTTTTGCTTTTTGCTTTTGTTTTGTTTGGTATTTTTGTCCAGCTTGTTCCTATCTGTGTCCTGACCTTTGCTGGAAGCTCTAGGGGGTTGGTGTTCTCCCCCCGGACCGTTAGACGGTTCGGGGGTTCTTGAATCTCCAGCATGGATTTTTTTAGGGTTTTTGTTGACCAGATAAGTTATCTTGCTATATTCTGCTATTAGTAAGCTGGCCTCTCTTTGCTGAACCTGGTTCATTTCTGTGTTTGTCATTTCCTCTTACCTCACCGTTATTATTTGTGGGGGGCTCGTATCTTGCTTTGGGGTCCCTTTCTCTGGAGGCAAGAGAGGTCTTTGTTTTCTTCTCCTAGGGGTAGTTAGATTCTCCGGCTGGCGCGAGTCATCTAGCGATCACCGTAGGCATGATCCCCGGCTACTTCTAGTGTTGGCGTTAGGAGTAGCTATTTGGTCAACCCAGTTACCACAGCCCTATGAGCTGGATTTTTGTATCTTGCAGACTTACACGTTCCTCTGAGACCCTGTCCACTGGGGTCATAACAGTTTTGCAAACAATGAGGAAGTCTAGTGGAAGAGGTTGTGGCCGTGGGCGGTCATTGTCAGCTGGTAATGATGGTAGTGGTGGTGGAGCATCAGGTGGTCGTGGTAAAAGCAGTACAGCACCTAAGTCTCGAGTTGTTGAGCCAGATTCGTTGTCTGGCTACACAAGGCCTCGAACGCTCTCTTTTCTGGGAGTAGGAAAACCACTTTTGAAGCCGGAGCAGGAGGAACAAGTATTGGCTTTCATTGCTGACTCTGCCTCTAGCTCTTTTGCCTCCTCCTCGGAAAGTGCCAAATTTCAGAGCAGTGCATCGTCAGTGGATGCTCCCGGTCAGGAACAAGTCGCTTCCTTGTGTCCTTCACCCAGAACAACAGTGAAGGATGCGTCAGTCGACACAACAGGTTACTCCATGGAGCTCTTTACACATACCGTTCCTGGGTTAGACAGTGAAACAGTTAACAGGCCATGCCCATTAGAAGTAGAATCGGACATGGAGTGCACAGATGCACAGCCACAGCCAGATTACTATGCTGTTCCTTTGACTCAGACCAGAACATTGCCCTCGCAGTGTACTGAGGCAGAATCAAACCCAGCGGACACTATGGTGCCCCGTCATGAACGCTATACCACCGGCTTACACGGTGACACAGACGAAGTTGCACACGACATAGAAGAGGAGGTCATAGATGACCCAGTTGTTGACCCCGATTGGCAGCCATTGGGGGAACAGGGTGCAGGCGGCAGTAGTTCTGAAGCGGAGGAGGAGGATCCGCAGCAGGCATCAACATCACAACAGGTTTCATCTACCGGGCCCGTATCTGGCCAAAAACGCGTGGCAAAACCAAAACCTGTTGGAGGACAGCGTGGCCATCCGGTTAAAGAAGCTCAGTCTGCAATGCCTGAAAAGGTATCCGATAGTAGAAAGAGTGCAGTCTGGCATTTTTTTAAACAACATCCAAATGATCAGCGCAAAGTCATCTGTCAAAAATGTTCAACTACCTTAAGCAGAGGTCAGAATCTTAAAAGTCTAAATACAAGTTGCATGCATAGACATTTATCCACCATGCATTTGCAAGCCTGGACTAACTACCAAATGTCCCTAAAGGTTGCAGCACCCTCGGCCAATGAAGCTAGTCAGCATCGCTACATCCCTTCACTCCCTGTAAGCCCACCATTTCCCGCACCACCTGCAGTATCTGTGCAGCTTTCGTCACCGCCAGGCCAAAGCAGTCAGGGAATCACCAGGTTAGTAGTAGGAAACACTGCATGTAGGGCACCGGCAAGAATACCATCTCCAACCCTCTCTCAGTCACTCTCTCTCTCAGTCACCCATGTCAACCGGCACCACTGCTAGGTCCACGATCTCCAGCTCTCCTGTCCAGCTCACCCTACATGAGACTCTTGATAGGAAAAGGAAGTACTCATCCTCGCATCCGCGTACACAGGGTTTGAACGCCCACATTCCTAGACTAATCTCATTAGAGATGATGCCCTACCGGTTAGTTGAAAGCGAAGCTTTCAAAGCGCTGATGGACTACGCTGTACCACGGTACGAGCTACCCAGTCGGCACTTCTTTTCTAGAAAAGCCATCCCAGCCCTCCAAGCATGTTAAAGACCGCATCGTCCATGCACTCAGGCAGTCTGTGACTACAAAGGTGCACCTGACAACAGATGCATGGACCAGTAGGCATGGCCAGGGACGTTACGTGTCCATCACGGCACACTGGGTGAATGTGGTGGATGCAGGGTCCACAGGGGACAGCAATATTGGGACAGTTCTGCCTAGCCCACGGTCAAGGAAAGAGTTGGCTGTAGGCGTTTGCCCCCTCTCCTCCTCTTCCTCGTCCTCCTGCAGAAGTGAGAGCTCATCCACAGACCGCAGTCGCACATCCACTCCATCCGCAGCTGCCACTGTTGCACACCAGGTGTGCCATTATGGGACAGCTAGTGGCAAGCGTCAGCAGGCTGTATTGGCAATGAAGTGTTTGGGCGACAACAGACACACCGCGGAAGTTCTGTCCGAGTTCTTGCAGAAAGAAACTCAGTCATGGCTGGGCACTGTACATCTTGAGGCAGGCAAGGTAGTGAGTGATAACGGAAGGAGTTTCATGGCTGCCATAGCCCTTTCCCAACTGAAACACATTCCTTGCCTGGCTCACACCTTAAACCTGGTGGTGCAGTGCTTCCTGAAAAGTTATCCGGGGTTACCCGACCTGCTCCTCAAAGTGCGCAGACTTTGCACGCATATCCGCCGTTCGCCCGTACACTCCAGCCTTATGCAGAACTATCAGCGGTCTTTGAACCTTCCCCAGCATCGCCTAATCATCGACGTTGCAACAAGGTGGAACTCCACACTGCACATTCTTCAGAGACTGTGCGAACAGAGGCGTGCTGTTATGTTTTTGTGGGAGGATACACATACACGGGCAGGCAGTTGGATGGCAGACATGGAGTTGTCAGGTGTGCAGTGGTCGAAGGTACAAGACCTGTGTCAAGTCCTTCAGTGTTTTGAGGAAAGCACACGGCTGGTTAGTGCAGACAACGCCATAATAAGCATGAGCATCCCCCTAATGCGTCTGCTGATGCAAAGTTTGAAGCACATAAAGGAGCAGGCGTCTGCAGCCGAGGAAGAGGAAAGCCTTGATGACAGTCAGCCATTGTCTGGTCAGGGCCGTGTAGAGGACGCGTTAGCGGGCAAAGAGGAGGAGGAGGATGATGGGGATGAGTACTATTTTAATGAGGAAGCTTCTCCTGGGCCAACAGAAATTAGTGGCGTTGCAAGGCCGGGTTCTGTTTTTTTAAGGGAGACAAGTGACGTAGATTTGCCTGTAAATGCCCCTCCAACCAGCACAACCGCAGATTTGACAACTGGAACTTTGGCCCACATGGCGGATTATGCCTTACATATCCTCAAAAGGGACCCACGTATTATTAAAATGATGAGCGATGATGATTACTGGTTGGCCTGCATCCTTGACCCTCGCTATAAAGGCAAATTGCAAATTATTATGCCACATGAGAACCTCGAACAAATATTAGCAAACAAACAAGCAACTCTTGTAGACCGTTTGATTCAGGCATTCCCAGCACACAGCGCCGGTGATGGTTCTCACACAAGCTGCAGGGGCCTACAGGGCAGAGGTGTTAGAGGTGCACAGATCAGAAGTGGCATTGGACAGAGGGGTTTTCTGACCAGGTTGTGGAGTGATTTCGCAATGACCGCAGACAGGACAGGTACTGCAGCATCCATTCAAAGTGACAGGAGACAACATTTGTCCAGTATGGTTAATAACTATTTTTCATCCCTTATCGATGTTCTCCCTCAACCGTCATTCCCATTTGATTACTGGGCATCCAAATTAGACACCTGGCCTGAATTGGCAGAATATGCATTGCAGGAGCTTGCTTGCCCAGCAGCTAGTGTGCTATCAGAAAGAGTATTCAGTGCTGCTGGTTCAATATTAACCAAAAAAAGGACTCGTCTGGCTACCCAAAATGTGGATGATCTCACCTTCATTAAAATGAACCACTCCTGGATTTCACATTTTTTTTGCCCCACCTTTCCCGGCTGACACCTAGCTTTCCTCTAAAAAGGTCTTCCTTGTGGACTGGTCTTACTGATTGTTCCAATCTCTTAATTTGCAGCAGCTGTTTGTCCAGCATACGACATGTTTACACCTCCCCCAATGGGAAAACTCCCCCCACGGGGCCGTGGTCTCGACACTTGGCGCAAGCACCCGTTACAATGCTGTTTGTCTGAAGAGGTGGGTGTGCCCGCTTTTGGTCGATGGCACTGCCACTGGGTCCCTCATAGTACAATGAAGTGTCTCTGGCAGTGGTGGTGCGCACCCAACATCAGACACACCGTTATAACATGAGGGGCCCTGGGACGGTACCGCCGGCCACAAGAGAGTTCCCCCACCCCCCCAGCTCAAACTGTGCTCTACCACGTGCAAAATTATCTCGCACAGCTCCACCAATGTTTAGTCTATGCGCTGACATCATTCAATGCCTGGCACTGACAATACCAATTTGTTGACATCTATGATGCTAGTTAAAGTAGTCTGGGTCAGAGTCCTATATTGACACCAGTAAATACTAAGTTACTGCCAAATTACTTTGTCAGAAACTCAGCAGATGAGCCCACCCCTGTAACTAAGTATGCCACCCTGTTTTTTTTTTTTTGTTTTGCGAGACATTAACATCTATTTATTTTTTGTGAGTACTAACTGTGTCAGACACTCCTTGCAATCCTCCTCCGCTGACCCCAATGCTGCCTGTGTATCCATGTAACCGATTTAAAACTGCCCTGAGCCTATTTTTTGTTATTTTAGGCCTTCGTTAGCCTGTCTGCGGTCCCTCCTTAGCCTGTCTGCGGTCCCTCCTTGCAATACTCCTCCACTGACCACAATGCTGCCTGTGTATCCATGTAACCGATTTAAAACTGCCATGAGCCTATTTTTTGTTATGTTAGGCCTTCGTTAGCCTGTCTGCGGTCCCTCCTTGCAATACTCCTCCGCTGACCACAATGCTGCCTGTGTATCCATGTAACCGATTTAAAACTGCCTTGAGCCTATTTTTTGTTATGTTAGGCCTTCGTTAGCCTGTCTGCGGTCCCTCCTTGCAATACTCCTCCACTGACCACAATGATGCCTGTGTATCCATGTAACCGATTTAAAACTGCCATGAGCCTATTTTTTGTTATTTTATGACTTCGTTAGCCTTTCTGCGGTCCCTCCTTGCAATACTCCTCAACTGACCACAATGCTGCCTGTGTATCCATGTAACTGATTTAAAACTGCCATGAGCCTATTTTTTGTTATGTTAGGCCTTCGTTAGCCTGTCTGCGGTCCCTCCTTGCAATACTCCTCCGCTGACCACAATGCTGCCTGTGTATCCATGTAACCGATTTAAAACTGCCTTGAGCCTATTTTTTGTTATGTTAGGCCTTCGTTAGCCTGTCTGCGGTCCCTCCTTGCAATACTCCTCCACTGACCACAATGCTACCTGTGTATCCATGTAACCGATTTATAACTGCCATGAGCCTATTTTTTGTTATTTTAGGCCTTCGTTAGCCTGTCTGCGGTCCCTCCTTGCAATACTCCTCCGCTGACCACAATGCTGCCTGTGTATCCATGTAACCGATTTAAAACTGCCTTGAGCCTATTTTTTGTGATGTTAGGCCTTCGTTAGCCTGTCTGCGGTCCCTCCTTGCAATACTCCTCCGCTGACCACACCAATCATAGAGCCTATTTATATATTTTATTTAATAATAATAAAGCCATGATGGACTACGCTGTACCACGCTACAAGCTAACCAGTCGACACTTCTTTTGCGAGAAAAGCCATCCCAACCCTCCACCAGCATGTAAAAGACCGCATTGTCCATGCACTCTGGCAATCTGTGAGTACAAAGGTGCACCTGACAACAGACGCATGGACTTGTAGGCATGGCCATGGAAGGTTACGTGTCCATTACGGCGCAATGGGTTAATGTGGTGGATGCATGGTCCACAGGGGACAGCCTACTAAGTCTGTCTGCAGTCCTTAATTCAATTTGTCCTCCACTGTCTAAATCTGAGCTTCAACCTTCTGGCTTTCGGCCTATAGTATCAGATATTAAACTGCATTTGGCCTTCAACTTTGGTTACGGCCTGCTAATGGTGTATGCCCCTCCCTGGTGTTTGTCCTCAACTGATTAAAGCTGAGCTTCAACCTTCTGGCTTTCGGCCTATAGTATCAGATATTAAACTGCATTTGGCCTTCAACTTTGGTTACGGCCTACTAATGGTGTATGCCCCTCCCTGGTGTTTGTTTTTCCTCAACTGAATAAAGCTGAGCTTCAAACTTCTGGCTCTCATTAAGTGCTGTTTTTTAAAAAATTGGTGGTTAGGGCCTACTAACGGTGTCTGCCGCTCCCTGGTGTTTGTCCTCAACTGTATAAAGCTGAGCTTCAACCTTCTGGCTTTCGGTCTATAGTATCAGATATTAAACTGCATTTGGCCTTCAACTTTGGTTACGGCCTACTAATGGTGTATGCCCCTCCCTTGTGTTTGTCCTCAACTGAATAAAGCTGAGCTTCAACCTTCTGGCTCTCATTAAGTGCTGTTTTTTAAAAAATTGGTGGTTAGGGCCTACTAGCGGTGTCAGTCCCTCCCTGGTGTTTGTTTTTCCTCAACTGAATAAAGCTGAGCTTCAACCTTCTGGCTTTCGGCCTATAGTATCAGATATTAAACTGCATTTGGCCTTCAACTTTGGTTACGGCCTGCTAATGGTGTATGCCCCTCCCTGGTGTTTGTCCTCAACTGAATAAAGCTGAGCTTCAACCTTCTGGCTTTCGGCCTATAGTATCAGATATTAAACTGCATTTGGCCTTCAACTTTGGTTACGGCCTACTAATGGTGTATGCCCCTCCCTTGTGTTTGTCCTCAACTGAATAAAGCTGAGCTTCAACCTTATGGCTCTCATTAAGTGCTGTTTTTTAAAAAATTGGTGGTTAGGGCCTACTAACGGTTTCAGCCCCTCCCTGGTGTTTGTTTTTCCTCAACTGAATAAAGCTGAGCTTCAACCTTCTGGCTTTCGGCCTATAGTATCAGATATTAAACTGCATTTGGCCTTCAACTTTGGTTACGGCCTACTAACGGTGTCTGCCCCTCCCTGGTGTTTGCTCTCAACTGAATAAAGCTGAGCTTCAACCTTCTGGCTCTCATTAAGTGCTGTTTTTTAAAAAATTGGTGGTTAGGGCCTACTACCGGTGTCAGCCCCTCCCTGGTGTTTGTTTTTCCTCAACTGAATAAAGCTGAGCTTCAACCTTCTGGCTTTCGGCCTATAGTATCAGATATTAAACTGCATTTGGCCTTCAACTTTGGTTACGGCCTACTAATGGTGTATGCCCCTCTCTGGTGTTTGTTTTTCCTCAACTGAATAAAGCTGAGCTTCAACCTTCTGGCTCTCATTAAGTGCTGTTTTTTAAAAAATTGGTGGTTAGGGCCTACTAACGGTGTCAGCCCCCCCCTGGTGTTTGTTTTTCCTCAACTGAATAAAGCTGAGCTTCAACCTTCTGGCTTTCGGCCTATAGTATCAGATATTAAACTGCATTTGGCCTTCAACTTTGGTTATGTTCTACTAATGGTGTATGCCCCTCCCTGGTGTTTGTCCTCAACTGAATAAAGCTGAGCTTCAACCTTCTGGCTCTCATTAAGTGCTGTTTTTTAAAAAATTGGTGGTTAGGGCCTACTAACGGTGTCAGCCCCTCCCTGGTGTTTGTTTTTCCTCAACTGAATAAAGCTGAGCTTCAACCTTCTGGCTTTCGGCCTATAGTATCAGATATTAAACTGCATTTGGCCTTCAACTTTGGTTACGGCCTACTAACGGTGTCTGCCCCTCCCTGGTGTTTGCTCTCAACTGAATAAAGCTGAGCTTCAACCTTCTGGCTCTTATTAAGTGCTGTTCTTTAAAAAATTGGTGGTTAGGGCCTACTAACGGTGTCAGCCCCTCCCTGGTGTTTGTTTTTCCTCAACTGAATAAAGCTGAGCTTCAACCTTCTGGCTTTCGGCCTATAGTATCAGAAATTAAACTGCATTTGGCCTTCAACTTTGGTTACGGCCTACTAATGGTGTATGCCCCTCCCTGGTGTTTGCTCTCAACTGAATAAAGCTGAGCTTCAACCTTCTGGCTTTTGGCCTACAGTAGCAGATATTAAACTGCATTTGGCCTACTAGTGTGGTTGGGCCCTTAAAACAGTGTCTGCTGCTCCTGGGTTTGCTACTCCATTGAACAAAGCAATGCCGCCTGTTTAGTCCTGTTACCAATTTTGAACTGCATTTAGCCTACTTTATTCTTTGGCCCTATATCTGTTTCCTCCTCATCCTGCCCATTGCCCAGCCACTGCTAGATGAGTCTGCTGGTACATTGACCTAGACCACTACATTCCCCTTGCACTCTACACAGCCAGAATCTGACCCTGCTGAAAGTAAGGTTCCCCTTCCCGCATGTTATACCACCTTACACAGGGACAAAGAGGAAGGTGCAGATGAAAGTGCAGGTTCCTTCATTAGGTGGGGGGGCATACTCGTTGGCGACGTCACTGGCACAGGGCCCCTCAGAGTACGCAAAAGTGTCGCTGCTGGTGGGAGGCGCCCCCACCGTGCAAACACACCGCTGTACTTTGAGGGGCCCTGTGCCAGTGCCAATGCGAACGAGTGGGCCCCCCCCTGCTTGCTCAGGATCATAGCACTTGCAACGTTGAAATACTAACCTCTCCCTGCTCCACCGCCGTGACTTAGTCCACATTTCCTGGGCCCACTAAAACCTTGAACCAGCCCTACCCCCCACAACTTTTGCCAAATGACCCCCAAGTTCCAATGCCCAACTATTATTATAAAGTTAATTAAGATTGACAAGCTTCAGAAACAAGAATGGATGTTTTTGGCATTAAAATGGGCACTGTAGGTGTTTTCCTGGCCTCCACTCACTGCCGACTATGCTTCCCCATTGACTTGCATTGGGTTTCGTGTTTCGGTCGATCCCCGACTTTTAGCAATAATCGGCCAACTGCACTCGACTCGACTCTGGACAAGGTCTGTCATCTTTGCCAGCAGTCAGGACATCTTGCCACCAGATGTCCCCAGTGGTCGAGGAAACGGCAGAGTCTAGTGGTAGTAGGTGGTGGTACACTAGACACGGCGACGTTTGCCTCCAAATTGTCCTTTAAGGGGACAATTATTATAGGCTCATCCTCCCACTCGGTAGAGCTCTGCTTGGATTCTGGGGCGGAGGGCAATTTTATGTCTTCTGCCTTCACCCAACGTCACGCAATATCCCTGGTTATGCTAGCTCAACCAGTAATGGTACGAGTGGTGAATGGGTCGACACTGCCCTCACAGACAACACACCAGACCATCCCTTTTACTCTGTCCATGTCGCCATCCCATCAGGAGATTATATCTCTGCTCATCATTCCTGAGGGAATTGATGAGGTCCTGTTGGGGATACCTTGGCTACGGTACCACTCTCCTCATATCGAGTGGTCCTCAGGCAGAATTTTGGGATGGGGTGAATCTTGTGGGGGTAGGTGTCAGAGGAAGTGCGTTCAGGTTGCTACTACAGAGGTACCCGCAGATCTATCCTCTCTCCCCAAGCAATATTGGTCTTATGCAGACTTGTTCTCCAAATAGGTGGCAGAGACCCTTCCTCGCCATTGCCCATATGACTGTCCTATTGACTTCTTGCCTGGGGCTGAGCCTCCCCGGGGTCGAGTCTATCCGTTATCTCTCCCAGAGACGGAGGCAATGTCTCAGTACATTCAAGAGAATCTGGCAAGAGGGTTCATCAGGAAGTCAGTGTCACCTGCTGGGGCTGGGTTCTCCTTCGTGCAGAAGAAGAATGGGGAACTGCGTCCATGCATAGATTACAGGGGTCTTAACTCCATCACCGCTAAGAATAAGTATCCTTTGCCCCTGATATCTGAGCTCTTTGATAGGCTTTGGGGAGCAAGGGTATTTACTAAATTAGATCTGCGGGGTGCTTACAACCTGATTCGCATCTGTGAGGGGGACAAATGGAAGATTTCTTTTAACACCAGGGATGGGCACTATGAATATATGGTGATGCCCTTCGGGCTCTGTAATGCCCCAGCAATTTTCCAAGACTTTTTGAAAGACATCTTCCGGGATATGCTCTCCACCTCAGTTGTAGTCTATCTGGATGATATTCTCATCTACTCTCCAGATATTGACTCCCACCGGAGAGATGTTTGCAAACTTTTCGACCTCCTACAGGCAAACTCCCTCTATGCCAAGTTGGAGAAGTGTATGTTCGAGCAGGAGTCCTTAACTTTCCTAGGCTATATCATCTCTGCTAAGGGATTGGCTATGGATCCTGCCAAACTACAGGCTGTGATGGACTGGCAGGAACCCCATTCTCTTAAAGCGGTGCAGCACTTTATGGGGTTCATTAATTATTATCGCCAGTTCATTCCACACTTCTCAACTTTGGTAGCTCCCTTGGTTGCCCTCACTAAGAAGGGAGCAAATCCCAAATTGTGGTCTGAGGAGGTCTCCAAGGCCTTTAACTCCCTAAAGTCACACTTCCCTAGCACTCCCATCCTACATCGCCCCGAAGTTGATAAGCCATTTATCATGGAGGTGGATGCCTCATCTGTTGGTGCTGGAGCAGTCCTCTTCCAAAAGGATGCTCAAGGTCGGAAGCATCCTTGCTTCTTCTTTTCTAAGACCTTCTCACCAGCAGAGAGGAATTATTCCATCGGGGACAGGGAGTTGTTAGCCATGAAGTTGGCTTTCTTGGAGTGGAGACATCTCTTGGAGGGAGCTCGTTTTCCCTTCCAAGTCTTCACAGATCATAAAAATTTGATGCACCTGCAGACAGCCCAGCGGTTAAATTCTCGCCAGGCCAGATGGTCCTTGTTCTTCTCCCAGTTTCATTTCACCCTACATTTTCTTTCTGGGGAGAAGAACATTCGTGCCGACGCTCTCTCTCGCTCCGTTGTGTCATCTGTGGAGGAGGAAGAGGAGCCTCAGCTTATTGTCTCCACTGAGAGCCTGAGAACTGTGGCCCCAGTTTCGCTAGAGTCTGCGCCTCCGGGCAAGACTTTTGTACCATCCAGTTTGCGACCGGAGGTTCTCTCTTGGGCACACTCGTCCAGGGTGGGTGGACATTTTGGTTCCAAAAGGACATCTGAGTTACTGGCGAGGACATACTGGTGGCCACATATGACTCGTGATGTCGCAGACTATGTTCGGGCATGTGTCTCTTGCGCCAAGAACAAGTCCCCTCGGCAATGGCCAGCTGGGTTGCTTTACCCTCTGCCGGTGGCGGACAAGCCCTGGGAGATGGTTGGGATGGACTTTATGGTGGGCTTACCCAAGTCTCGTAACTGCACCATTATCTGGGTGATCACCGACCATTTTTCCAAACTAGTTCATTTGGTGCCTCTTCCACGACTACCTTCTGCACGTGTGCTGGCAGCCTTGTTCATCAAGCATATCTTTCGCTTACATGGTATGCCTGACAAGATTGTCAGTGACCGGGGTCCCCAATTTGCGTCTCGATTCTGGAGAGAGCTTTGTCGTCTACTCAGTATTGAGTTAAATCTCTCTTCGGCTTATCATCCTGAGACAAATGGGTTGGTTGAGAGGGCCAATCAGACTCTGGTCACTTATTTACGACATTTTGTTTCTGCCAGGCAGGACAACTGGGCATCCTTGTTACCGTGGGCTAAGTTTGCCCTTAACAATGCTGTAGCCGACTCCACTGGTCAGACTCCTTTCCTCCTTAATTACGGCCAACATCCGCGGGTTCCTGTGCCTATGCCCGTGTCCTCTGCTGACTCCAGGGTGGCAGACTGGGCAGTGGAGGCATGAGACATTTGGGACTGCACTCAGGATGCCATCCAGGCTTCCAAGGAGAGAATGGGGTCCTCCGCCGATGCACATCGGCGCCCTGCCCCGACCTTTGCTCCTGGCGACTTAGTGTGGCTCTCCGCTCGTAACATCAGGCTGTGTGTTGAGTCCACTAAGTTTGCACCTCGCTACTTGGGTCCCTTCAAGGTCCTCGAACAGGTTAATCCTGCGGTCTATCGTCTAGCCCTTCCTCCATGCCTAGATATCACCGACACCTTTCATGTGTCCCTCCTTAAGCCCGTATACATGTCCCGGTTTTATGAGTCATCTGCCGGGACATCGGGTTCGTCTACGCATGATTACGAAGTGGACGCTATTTTGGGGTGCAAGGTGGTTTGTGGCAAAAAATTTTATTTGGTGGACTGGAAGGGTTACGGTCCTGAGGATAGTTCCTGGGAGCCTGCTGAGCACATTCGGGCTCTGCAGCTCATTGCTGCCTTCGAATGTAGCGAGGCCCAATGAGGGGGGCCACGTTAGGTGTCGAGTTCCCACCTCTGCACAGGGGGAATCTCGGGCTATCTCCGCTGCGGTCTCCCATTCTCCTCCTGCCGCAGTGGAGCCTGCTCAGCGGAGACGTCGGTCCCAGCATCTTGCTCAGTCTGACTCTGTACAAAGAGTTACTGCTGCTTTTCCTGCTTCTGCCATTGAAGTCAGTGCTGGGCAGCGGCGAGCAGGCGCTTCTGGGACTAAGTCATGCTTTTCTCGTTCTGAGCATGCCCAGAGTAAGATCTCTCAGTGGAGAGCGAGGGTCACATGGTCAGATACTGCAGCTAAGGCCATTGGTCCTTCAGGAAGGTCCTGTAGGTGCTCACGCTCTGTGACAGCCTCTAATTGGTCCTTCTAGGAAGGTCCTGTATGTGCTGCAACTATTTAAGGCTCGCATGGCCGCACGGCCATGCGCTAGTATTGTTCTATGTTATGTGCTTTGTGCCAGTGTGGTCATGTGAGCTTGTGTTCAGGGACCCGGCTGAAATAAGCCCCTAGAATGCTGGCACCTCCGGCGAGGAGATTTTGTGAATGTATTTAGGGACCTGGCTGAAATAAGCCCCTAGAATGCTGGCACCTCCGGCGTTGAGTTTGTGTGCATGCATGACCACTGACTGCTCTCAGTTGGGTAGTTAGCCTGTGCCACTGTGAAGTCAAACAGGGCACAGTGGTTTGAGTTTCAGCTACTCTGTGAAGTAACAGGGTTAGCTCATTCCGCCTTATAGTTCCGCCGTTTGCTAGCAGCAGGTTCTCCTGCACGGTGGACCCCGGGCTGCGAACGCATCAATTATAATAAAACCTCTATATTTACTTGGTGCGTTCCACTAGCCTTAACAGTTAATTAGTGACATACACATACCATAAAGATAAATACAAAAGTATCACATATAATGTGCTAGATGATTAAGGTGACTGACAAGGACAAATGACAGGGACACTAGATACTGCAAGTGTCTAGTGGCATGCACACATAGACCACAGATCTGAAGAGCAGCCATAAAAATTGTATCAACTTATTGTAGTCGGATGGTGATTGATCCATGAGGTTTGCCCGTGTTGTAATAAAACATGAGGTGATCCCAGAGGCTTTAACCCCTTAACGACTGCCGATACGCCTTTTAACGGCGGCCACTAAGGGTACTTAAACCACAGCGCTGTTAAATAGCGGCCCTGAGGAAAAAGTGAATAGCGCCCCCCAGAGTCGGATTTTCTCTGGGGTCTCGGTTGCCAGGGGTAGCTGAGACCCCAGAGAACATGATTCGGGGTTTTTTTACCGACCCCCGAGTTGCGATCACTGGTAATTAACCGTTTACCGGTGATCGCAAAAAAAACCGCGATCTCCCTTTTAATTTCTCTGTCCTCCAATGTGATCGCACATCAGAGGACAGAGAAATGGGGTCCCCGATAGCCCCCCGATACTCACCTGTCTCTACCGGTACTCCTCGTGGCTCTCGATGGGCGCCGCCATCTTCTTCCGGCAAATAAATGGTGGGCGCATGCGCAGTGCGCCCGATGGCTGGTACCCGGAGGATCTTTGGGGTCTTGGCTGCCGGGGGTAGCCGAGACCCCAAAGAACATGATCGGGGTCAGTTCTTACCGACCCCTGTTTTTCGATCGCCGGTAATTAACTGTTTACCGGCGGTTGCAAGAAAAAAAGAAAAAGAAAAAGCGATCGGTAATTCTCTGTCCTCTGATGTGATCGCACATCAGAGGACAGAGAAATAGGGGGATTCGGAGACCCTGCTATACTTACTGGTGTCCCTGGGTCCTCCTGCATCCCCTCATGCCCACCGGCTTCTTCCTATGGAAAGAAAATGGCGGGGGCATGCGCAGTGCACCCGCTCTCTACTGCCATCTGCCGGCCGGCAGGAGAGAGGAGTTAGGGCTAAAATTAGGGTTATGGTTAGGGTTAGGGTTGGGGCTAATTTAGGGTTAGGGTTGGGGCTAAATTTAGGGTTGGGGTTAGGGCTAGGGTTAGGGTTAGGGCTAGGGTTAGGGCTAGGGTTAGGCTTCTTTCACACTTGCGTCAGTACGGGGCCGTTGCAATGCGTCGGCCCGACGTACCGACGCACGTTGTGAAAATTGTGCACAACGTAGGCAGCGGATGCAGTTTTTCAATGCATCCGCTGCCCAGTCTATGTCCTGGGGAGGAGGGAGCAGAGTTACGGCCATGCATGAGCGGAAATGGCGGACGCGACGTACAAAAAAATGGTTACATTGAACTTTTTTGGTGACGATGGTCCACCAAAACACAATGGATCCAATGCACGACGGACACGACATGTGGCCATCCGTCGCCAATACAAGTCTATGGGCAAAAAAGGCATCCTGCAGGCACATTTGCAGGATCCGTTTTTTGTCCAAAACGATGGATTGCGACGGATGCCACATGATGCAAGTGTGAAAGTAGCCTTAGGGTTAGGGTTGGGGCTAAAGTTAGGGCTAGGGTTAGGGTTAAATCTAGGGTTAGGGTTGGGGCTAAATTTAGGGTTAGGGCTAGGGTTGGGGCTAAAATTAGGGTTAGGGCTAGGGATAGGGTTGGGGCTAAAGTTAGGGTTAGGGCTAGGGTTGGGGATAAAGTTAGGGTTAGGGCTAGGGTTGGGGTTAAAGTTAGGGCTAGGGTTGGAGCTAAAGTTAGGGCTAGGTTTGAGGCTAAAGTTAGGGTTAGAGTTGGGATTAGGGTTTGGATTAGGGTTGGTATTAGGGTTAGGGTTGACATTAGGGTTACGTTTGGGATAAGGGTTAGGTTTGGGATTAGGGTTAAGGTTAGGGTTGGGATAAGGGTTAGGGGTGTATTGGGATTAGAGTTAGGTTTGAGGTTAGGGTTGAGATTAGGATTAGGGGTGTGTTGGATTTAGGGTTTTGATTAGGGTTATGGTTAGTGTTGAGATTAGGGTTGTTATGGGGTTAGGGTTGTGATTATCGTTAGGGTTGTGATTAGGATTATGGATCGGGTTGGGATTAGGGTTAGGGGTGTGTTGGGGTTAGGGTTGGAGTTAGAATTGGGGGGTTTCCACTGTTTAGGTACATCAAGGGGTCTGTTATGACCCCAGTGGACAGGGTCTCAGAGGAACGTGTAAGTCTGCGAGATTCAAAAATCCAGCTCATAGGGCTGTGGTAACTGGGTTGACCAAATAGCTACTCCTAACGCCAACACTAGAAGTAGCCGGGGATCATGCCTACGGTGATCGCTAGATGACTCGCGCCAGCCGGAGAATCTAACTACCCCTAGGAGAAGAAAACAAAGACCTCTCTTGCCTCCAGAGAAAGGGACCCCAAAGCAAGATACAAGCCCCCCACAAATAATAACGGTGAGGTAAGAGGAAATGACAAACACAGAAATGAACCAGGTTCAGCAAAGAGAGGCCAGCTTACTAATAGCAGAATATAGCAAGATAACTTATCTGGTCAACAAAAACCCTATAAAAATCCACGCTGGAGATTCAAGAACCCCCGAACCGTCTAACGGTCCGGGGGGAGAACACCAGCCCCCTAGAGCTTCCAGCAAAGGTCAGGATACAGATAGGAACAAGCTGGACAAAAATACCAAACAAAACAAAAGCAAAAAGCAAAGAAGCAGACTTAGCTTGAAAAACAGGAACCAGGATCAGAGGACAAGAGCACAACAGATTAGCTCTGATTTCAACGATGCCAGGCATTGAACTGAAGGTCCAGGGAGCTTATATAGCAACGCCCCTGAACTAACGGCCCAGGTGAGGATATAGGAAAAGACAGAAGCTCCAGAGTCAAATCACTAATGACCACTAGAGGGAGCAAAAAGCAAAATCACAACAGTACCCCCCCCCTTAGTGAGGTGTCAACGAACCCTCACAACGACCACCAGGGCGATCAGGACGAGCGGCGTGAAAGGCACGAACTAAATCGGCCGCATGAACATCAGAGGCGACCACCCAGGAATTATCTTCCTGACCATAGCCCTTCCACTTGACCAGGTACTGAAGCCTCCGCCTGGAGAGACGAGAATCCAAGATCTTCTCCACCACGTACTCCAACTCGCCCTCAACCAACACCGGAGCAGGAGGCTCAGCAGAAGGAACCACAGGCACAACGTACCGCCGCAACAAGGACCTATGAAACACGTTGTGGATAGCAAACGACACAGGAAGATCCAGGCGAAAGGATACAGGATTAAGGATTTCCAATATCTTGTAAGGACCAATAAAACGAGGTTTAAATTTGGGAGAGGAAACCTTCATAGGAACAAAGCGGGAAGAAAGCCACACCAAATCCCCAACACGTAGTCGGGGACCCACACCGCGGCGGCGGTTGGCAAAGCGCTGAGCCCTCTCCTGTGACAACTTCAAGTTGTCCACCACAAGATTCCAGATCCGCTGCAACCTATCCACCACAGAATCCACCCCAGGGCAGTCAGAAGGTTCCACATGACCCGAAGAAAAACGAGGGTGGAAACCAGAGTTGCAGAAAAACGGCGAAACCAAAGTGGCGGAACTAGCCCGATTATTAAGGGCAAACTCAGCCAACGGCAAGAAGGTCACCCAATCGTCCTGATCAGCAGAGACAAAACACCTCAAATAAGCCTCCAAAGTCTGATTAGTTCGCTCCGTCTGTCCATTAGTCTGAGGATGGAAAGCAGACGAAAACGACAAGTCAATGCCCATCCTACTACAAAAGGATCGCCAGAATCTGGAAACGAACTGGGATCCTCTGTCTGACACAATATTCTCAGGGATGCCGTGCAAACGAACCACGTTCTGGAAAAACACAGGAACCAGATCGGAAGAGGAAGGCAGCTTAGGCAAAGGAACCAAATGGACCATCTTGGAGAAGCGATCACATCTCACCCAGATAACAGACATGCCTTGAGACACCGGAAGATCAGAAATGAAATCCATGGAGATATGTGTCCAAGGTCTCTTAGGGACAGGCAAGGGCAAGAGCAACCCGCTGGCACGAGAACAGCAAGGCTTAGCTCGAGCACAAGTCCCACAGGACTGTACAAATGACCGCACATCCCTAGACAAGGAAGGCCACCAAAAGGATCTGGCCACCAGATCTCTGGTGCCAAAAATTCCTGGGTGACCTGCCAACACCGAGGAATGAACCTCGGAAATGACTCTGCTGGTCCACTTATCAGGCACAAACAGTCTGTCAGGTGGACAAGAATCAGGCCTATCAGCCTGAAATCTCTGCAACACACGTCGCAGATCTGGAGAAATAGCTGACAAGATAATACCATCCTTAAGAATACCAACCGGTTCAGCGACTCCAGGAGCATCAGGCACAAAGCTCCTGGAAAGAGCATCGGCCTTCACATTTTTTGAACCTGGTAAATACGAGACAACAAAGTCAAAACGGGAGAAAAACAATGACCAGCGGGCCTGTCTAGGATTCAGGCGTTTAGCAGACTCGAGATACATCAGATTTTTGTGATCAGTCAAGACCACCACACGATGCTTAGCACCCTCGAGCCAATGACGCCACTCCTCAAATGCCCATTTCATGGCCAACAACTCCCGATTGCCCACATCATAATTTCGCTCCGCAGGCGAAAACTTCCTAGAGAAAAAGGCGCAAGGTCTCATAACAGAGCAACCAGGGCCTCTCTGCGACAAAACGGCCCCTGCTCCAATCTCTGAAGCATCCACCTCAACTTGAAAGGGAAGAGAGACATCAGGCTGGCACAAAACAGGCGCCGAAGTAAACCGACGTTTCAACTCCTGGAAAGCCTCCACGGCAGCAGGAGCCCAATTAACCACATCGGAGCCCTTCTTGGTCATATCCGTCAAAGGTTTCACAATGCTAGAAAAGTTAGCGATAAAACGACGGTAGAAGTTAGCGAAACCCAAGAACTTCTGAAGACTCTTAACTGACGAGGGCTGAGTCCAATCAAGAATAGCTCGGACCTTGACTGGGTCCATCTCCACAGCAGAAGGGGAAAAAATGAACCCCAAAAAGGGAACCTTCTGTACACCAAAAAGACACTTTGAGCCCTTGACAAACAAAGAATTTTCACGCAAAATTTTAAAGACCATCCTGACCTGCTCCACATGCGAGTCCCAATTATCAGAAAAAAACAGAATATCATCCAGATAAACGATCAGAAATTTATCCAGATAGTTCCGGAAAATGTCATGCATAAAGGACTGAAAAACTGAAGGGGCATTAGAGAGCCCAAAAGGCATCACCAAGTACTCAAAATGACCTTCGGGCGTATTGAATGCGGTTTTCCATTCATCCCCTTGCTTAATGCGCACAAGGTTGTACGCACCACGAAGGTCTATCTTGGTAAACCACTTGGCACCTTTAATCTGGGCAAACAAGTCAGACAACACCATGAGGGAATTTGCGGTTTTTCTATCACATTGCATCACATCAGGTGTCTGTTCAGACAACAACATGAGGGAATTTGCGGTTTTGCGCTCCCGCAACCGCCGGTCAATTTGAATAGCCAGGGACATGGTATCATTCAGACCTGTGGGAATGGGAAAACCCACCATAACATTCTTAATGGCCTCAGAAAGGCCATTTCTAAAATTAGCGGCCAGTGCACACTCGTTCCAATGTGTCAGCACGGACCATTTCCGAAATTTTTGGCAATACACCTCAGCCTCGTCCTGGCCCTGAGACATAGCCAGCAAGGCTTTCTCTGCCTGAATCTCAAGATTGGGTTCCTCATAAAGTAAACCGAGCGCCAGAAAAAACGCATCAATATCAGCCAATGCCGGATCTCCTGGCGCCAACGAAAAAGCCCAATCTTGAGGGTCACCCCGTAAGAATGAAATAACAATTTTTACTTGTTGAGCAGAGTCTCCAGATGAACAAGGTTTCAGGGACAAAAACAATTTACAATTATTCCTGAAATTCCTAAACTTAAATCGGTCTCCTGAAAACAGTTCAGGAATCGGAATCTTGGGTTCAGACCTAGGATTTCTGGTAACATAATCTTGTATACCCTGCACACGAGCGGCAAGCTGGTCCACACTTGTAATCAAGGTCTGGACATTCATGTCTGCAGCAAGCTTAAGCCACTCTGAGGTAAAGGGGAAAAGAAAAAAAAAAAAAAAAAAAAAAAATGAGAGAGGGAAAAAAAAAACTCAAAATTTTCTTTCTTATAATCCCACTTCTGCAATGCATTAAACATTTAATACTGGCCTGGCATACTGTTATGACCCCAGTGGACAGGGTCTCAGAGGAACGTGTAAGTCTGCGAGATTCAAAAATCCAGCTCATAGGGCTGTGGTAACTGGGTTGACCAAATAGCTACTCCTAACGCCAACACTAGAAGTAGCCGGGGATCATGCCTACGGTGATCGCTAGATGACTCGCGCCAGCCGGAGAATCTAACTACCCCTAGGAGAAGAAAACAAAGACCTCTCTTGCCTCCAGAGAAAGGGACCCCAAAGCAAGATACAAGCCCCCCACAAATAATAACGGTGAGGTAAGAGGAAATGACAAACACAGAAATGAACCAGGTTCAGCAAAGAGAGGCCAGCTTACTAATAGCAGAATATAGCAAGATAACTTATCTGGTCAACAAAAACCCTATAAAAATCCACGCTGGAGATTCAAGAACCCCCGAACCGTCTAACGGTCCGGGGGGAGAACACCAGCCCCCTAGAGCTTCCAGCAAAGGTCAGGATACAGATAGGAACAAGCTGGACAAAAATACCAAACAAAACAAAAGCAAAAAGCAAAGAAGCAGACTTAGCTTGAAAAACAGGAACCAGGATCAGAGGACAAGAGCACAACAGATTAGCTCTGATTTCAACGATGCCAGGCATTGAACTGAAGGTCCAGGGAGCTTATATAGCAACGCCCCTGAACTAACGGCCCAGGTGAGGATATAGGAAAAGACAGAAGCTCCAGAGTCAAATCACTAATGACCACTAGAGGGAGCAAAAAGCAAAATCACAACAGGGGTCTCCAAAAACGACATCCAATTTTGCGCTCAAAAAGTCAAAAGTTGCTCCCTCCCTTCTGAGCTCTGCCGTGCACCCAAACAGTGGTTTACCCCCACATATTGGGTACCAGAATACTCAGGACAAATTGGACAACAACTTTTGAGGTCGGATTTCTCTTGTTACCCTTGTGAAAATAAAAACTTTGGGCTAAAAAATCTTTTTTGTGGAAAAAAATATATTTTTTTATTTTCACGACTCTGCATTATAAACTTCTGTGAAGCACTTGTGCATTCAAAGTTCTCACCACATATCTAAATAAGTTCCTTGGGGGGTCTAGTTTCCAAAATGGGGTCACTTGTGGGGGGTTTCTACTGTTTAGGTACATCAGGGGCTCTGCAAACACAACATAATGCCCGCAGACCATTCTATCAAAGTCTGCATTCCAAAACGGCGCTCCTTCCCTTCCAAGCTCTGCCTTGCGTACAAACAGTGGTTTACCCCAACATATGGGGTACTAGCATACTCAGGACAAATTGGACAACAACTTTTGGGGTCCAATTTCTCTTGTTACCCTTGTGAAAATAAAAAATTGGGGGCTAAAAATCTTTTTTGTGGAAAAAAAATATTTTTTATTTTCACGACTCTGCATTATAAACCTCTGTGAAGCACTTGGGCATTCAAAATTCTCACCACATATCTAGATAAGGTCCTTGGGGGCTCTAGTTTCCAAAATGTTGTCACTTGTGGGGGGTTTCCACTGTTTAGGCACATCAGGGGCTCTCCAAACGCGACATGGCGTCCGATCTCAATTCCAGCCAATTCTACATTGAAAAAGTAAAATGGCACTCCTTCTCTTCCAAGCTCTGCGGTGCGCCCAAACAGTTGTTTACCCCCACATAAGGGGTATCGACGTACTCAGGAGAAATTGTTCAACAACTTTTGTGGTCTAATTTCTCCTTTTACCTTTGTGAAAATTAAAATTTGGGGACAAAAAGATCATTTTTGTAGAAAAAATGCAATTTTTTATTTTCACGGCTCTACATTATAAACTTCTGTGAAGCACTTGGGGGTTCAAAGTGCTCACCACACATCTAGATAAGTTCCTAAAGGGGTCTAGTTTCCAAAATGGTGTCACTTGTGGGGGGTTTCCACTGTTTAGGCACATCAGGGGCTCTCCAAACGCGACATGACGTCTGACCTCAATTCCAGCCAATTCTACATTGAAAAAGTAAAACGGCACTCCTTAACTTCCAAGCTCTGCGGTGCGCACAAACAGTGGTTTACCCCCACATGTTGGGTATTGACGTACTCAGCACAAATTGGACAACAACTTTTGTGGTCTAATTTCTCCTGTTACCCTTGTGAAAATAAGAATTTGTGGGCGAAAAGATCATTTTTGTGTAAACAAATGCTATTTTTTTATTTTTACGGCTCTACGTTATAAACTTCTGTGAAGCACTCGGGAGTTCAAAGTGCTCAACACACATCTAGATAAGTTCCTTAAGGGGTCTAGTTTCCAAAATGGTGTCACTTATGGGGGGTTTACACTGTTTAGGCACATCAGGGGCTCTCTGAACGTGACATGGCATCCAATCTCAATTCCAGCCAATTCTGCATTGAAAAAGTCAAATGGCACTCCTTCATTTACAAGCTCTGCGGTGCACCCAAACAGTGGTTTACCCCCACATATGGGGTATCGGCGTATTCAGGAGAAATTGCTCAACAAAAATTATGGTTAAATTTCTGTTTTTACACTTGTGAAAATAAAAAAAATGGTTCTGAAGTAAAATGTTTGCAAAAAAAAGTTAAATGTTCATTTTTTTCTTTCCACATGGTTTCAGTTCCTGTGAAGCACGTAAAGGGTTAATTAACTTCTTGAATGTGGTTTTTAGCACCTTGTGGGGTGCAGTTTTTAGAATGGTGTCAGATTTGGTTATTTTCTATCATATAGACCCCTCAAAATGACTTCAAATGTGATGTGGTCCCTAAAAAAAAAATGGTGTTGTAAAAATGAGAAATTGCTGGTCAACTTTTAACCCTTATAACTCCCTAACAAAAAAAATTTTGTTTCTAAAATTGTGCTGATGTAAAGTAGACATGTGGGAAATGTTATTTATTAACTATTTTTCATGACATATCTCTGTGATTTAAGGGCATAAAAATACAAAGTTTGAGAATTGCAAAATTTTAAAAATTTTCGCCATATTTCTGTTTTTTTCATAAATAATTGCAAGTAATATCGAAGAAATGTTACCACTAACATGAAGTACAATATGTCATGAAAAAGCAGTCTCAGAATCAGCGGGATCCGTTAAAGCGTTCCAGAGTTATAACCTCATAAATTTACAGTGGTCAGAATTGTAAAAATTGGCTCGGTCATTAAGTACCAAATTGGCAAATTGGCTCTGTCACTAAGGGGTTAAGCTACACCTAAATGTGTATGGAATAAGGGATAAACCCACAATCAACATCCAGGGATGCCATACAAAGGTAAAGTGCCGCAAATAGTGCTACCAATAAGTGGCTTACCCATGTGGGGGTCTCGGTGTCAACCTGTCGTGGCACCGACGTGCGTTTCGCGTGGTGGGCTTCCTCGGGGGCTTCTGTCTCACCTGTAGCCGCTGGGTTTTCTTTAGTTAAGAAAAAAGAAGGTGGTTTGGGGCTGTGCCTCAACTTTCACTAACTCAACAAGATTACCATGAGAAACACGTTTCCACTCCCCCTCATCCGGATCTGTGTAACCAACTTTCGGGGGTGAAATGGTTTCATGCCCTTCAGTCTGACTAATGCTCCTGCTGTCTTTCAAAATGTTATAAATGTCATTTTTTCTGATCTGATTGGGCATTTTGTGGTCATTTATCTTGTTTACATTTTAGTATACTCACCTGATAGTCAATCCCTCAATCCCACTTGAATTATCTGCGAATTGTTCTTCTTAGACTTAGAGAAAACCATTTGTATGCTAAGTTGGAGAAGTGTTCATTATTTGTACAGTAATTGTCTTTTTTGGGTTTGATTATTTCTTGTGAGGGATTTCGCATGGATCCGAAAAAAGTCCAGGCTATTACGGATTGGGTTCAACATCATGATTTAAAGGGTTTGCAATGCTTTTTGGGCTTTGCAAACTACTATTGAAAGTTTATTAAGGGTTTTTCGCAGGTGGTTAAGCCCCTGACTGATCTCACACTCAAGGTGGCTGATGTGAAGTATTGGTCAACTTCTGCAAAAAATTATTTTCTGACTTTAAAAAAGTGTTTCATTTCTGCCCCAGTGTTGGTCCATCCAGACCCGTCTAGACCTTTTATCGTGGAGGTCGATACTTCGGAGATGGGAATGGGTGCAGTGTTGTCCCAGGGTCCCACTACTATGACCAACCTCAAACCTTGTACCTTCTTTTCCAGAAAGTTCTCTTCTGCCAAGATAAATTACAATAATAGGGAACTTCTGGCGGTCAAGTTGGCCTTTGAAGAATGGTGGCATTTTTTGGAGGGGACTGTTCATCTGGTCACCATGATCACCGATCACAAACATTTAGCTTATATCGAGTCTGCCAAAACATTGACCCCCCAGACAGGCCCGGTGTTTGCTTTCTTTTCCCGATTTCAATTCTCCATCACTTTCCGTCCAGGGTCTAAGAATGTTAAGGCAGATGCATTGTCCCGATGCTTTGATATGGTGTCTCCTCCTGAACCCCCATCCTCCATTATTCAGCCCAGGGTGGCCGAAACCTAGTCTCTGGCTCTCAATAATAAACCTGTGGGGAAATTGTTTGTACTGGAACAATTCCGTCTTAGACTCCTGTGGGAATTTCATGAGTCTGTAGTGAGTGCGCATCCTGGGATTTCGGCCACCCGAGAGGCAGTTGCTAGGGTTTTCTGGTGGCCCTCTTTGGTCGTGGATGTTAAAAGGTTTGTGTCTGCAAGTGAGGTTTGTGCCCATTCTAAAAATTCTCATTGCTGGCTGGCCAAGGAATTGGTGCCTTTACCAATTCCGGATAGACCATGGACACATTTGTCCATGGATTTTATCACTAATCTCCCTCCATCCAGGGGTAACTCCGTTGTGTGGGTGGTGGTGGATAGATTTTCCAAACAGGCTAATTTTGTACTGCTGCCTGCTTTATGGTCTGCTGAAACATTGGCCAGGTTGTTTGTGCTGCATGTGGTCCCTCTGCATGGTGTGCCTACTAATGTGGTGTCTGACAGAGGTGTGCAGTTTGTGGCCAAGTTTTGGAGGGTTTTTTGTAAGAAGTTGGGAATCACTCTGTCTTTTTCCTCTGCCTATCATCCAGAGTTTAATGGGCAAACCGAATGCACTAACCAGTCCTTGGGGCAAATTCTGAGATGTTTGGCATCTTCAGACAGGATGGCTGGTGTGATGCATTACCCGTGGCAGAATTTGCTTTCAACGGTCATGTGAGTCAGTCCATGGGAATATCTCCCTTCCTGGTCAACTATGGGTTTAACCTGCATTTTGGGGAGTTATCTTGCATGGTCAACCCATGTTGTTCAGGGGCGAAGCGTACTGTGCAATGCTTTAAAGCCCTGTGGGTGGAGGTTCAGCGAAACATCACCAAGGCCCTGGGAGGGTATACTTTTGTGGACAAGAAGAGGGGGTCGGGTCCTGAGTTCCGAGTGGGCCAGTAGGTGTGGTTATCCACCCGCAATATTAAACTTGAGGTCCCCTCAGTCAAACTGGGTCCTAAGTTTATTGGCCCGTATAAAATTATTGAGATTGTCAACCCGGTGGCCTACAGGTTACAGCTTCCCACCTCCTTCAAAATATCCAATGTTTTTAACAGGTCCCTTTTGAAACCATTGGGAGCGGTCGAGGAGGACTCCTCATCCGTCACTCCTCCTGTGTTGGTGGAAGGTCATCTGGAGTATGAAGTGGGGCGCATTGTTGATTCTTGGTGGGTGCGCTGGAATCTGCAGTATTTGATGCACTGAAAGAGGTATGGTCCGGATGATCGGTCGTGGGTCTCGGCTGGTTCAGTGCATGCCGATCGGTTGGTTCGGGCTTTTCATGCCAGACATCATGAGAAGCCTGTGGATCCAGTGGCCCCCCGTTAAGAGGGGGTAGTGTCATGGTTGTGGACAGGGTTCCTTCCCTGTCCTCTCGGGGTTAATTTGTATAGCCTCCTTTTTGTTTGGGGACGGCTATATTTACCTGCCTTTATGTGGAGATCCTTGTCAGTAATACATCTGTCTGGGCTGTGTCTGACCCCCTCGTGTGCTTGCATACTGTTTAGTCTGATTGCTTTCTTGTGTATGACGGCCTGTTTTCTCGTTCTGTGCTTTGCCTTGTGACTCTGTGCTTATTGTCTGTTTCTGGCTCTGACCTTCATCTTTGTTCTCCAACTTCCCTCCTGTCTGCCCCGATTGTACTGCACCGCTATCTTCCGCTCCCCGACCTTTTTGCTACATCTTGACCACGCTTACGTCTCACCCTTTTGGCACTTCATCGACCTCCCCGCTTGACCTCGGCACATTCAGACTACTCTTTGGCTTCGCTGGTCACCGCTGCTACTCGGGGTCTGGCCCCGCCTCCGTCTACTCCCCCAGAGGTCACGTGCTTCAGGTCCTGTGCTCCGGCAGGTAAGCTCACCACAGCGCTCTTTACTCTCTCTCTGTCCTTCTGTAACACGTGCACAGACTCCTGCTGTAAGTCTGCAGCAGGGCTCTTGACATTGGTCACTCAGGATTTTATTTAGGAACATAAGACTACAGAGGCTGAATACAATTACATGTCATAATTTTCAAATTTATATTTTTTGAATTATTAGAAAACCATGTATCATTTCCTTTACACTTTGCAAATTTGTCCTACTTATTGTTCAATTATCACATAAAATCCCAATCAAATATATTTAAGTTTGTGGGTGTAACACGAAAAAATGTGGAAAAGTTCACAGTATGTGAATACTTTTTCAAGGCACTGTATATCGTTTTAATGAAAACCCAAATCAGCTCCCACAATCCCTCTCACCTGATCCTCTACGTAATCTTATAAATTTAGTAGCATTCTAAGGGATGCACGTGTGTGGGGTCTGGCACGCGTCTCCCTGCAGCAAAAGTATCACTGCAGCTAAAGTATCGTGAAGCTGCAGTTATTTCAACAGCAGTTATTCACGGCAGGAGTCAAGACTCCACACTATGTATCTGTCTCTTTCGGGTATGTCTGCTGAGTAAGTACTTCCTATTACTTGGATCTAGCTTTTCTATTAACCCCTCTTACTCCTTCACCATGTTTACATATGCCCTTACAGTGTTTGCTCCATTAATCCTCACTCTCCTTCGCTATTCCCAAACTCCAGCATCCTCTAACCAAATAATAATCATCTCCCCTTCCCTCTTTCCTCAACACCTGACCTCCTCTGTTGACCTGCTCCTCAACCTCAAATCTGTCCTAATAAAACATAAAACAAGCCACACACTCTCTTTCTCCCACCTGCTCTCCCTTTCTCTGCTTTTCCTCACTGCTGGCGAGATATATCCCAATCCTGGACCCCCACAGCTCATACCTCCCAATACTATCCCCTTCTACCACTCCCTATCTAATATGAACTACCGCAATCCTTCCAACATAAAACCTGTCCCTTGGTGCCCACACCACTGCTCCCTCTTTCTGGATCACTCTGGAATGCCCGCTCCATCTGTCATAAGCTTCATGTAATTCATGACCTTTTTCTTTCTCGCAAGCTTGCCTCGGCCTCACAGAAACATGGCTAACACCCTCTGACACCGCCTCCTCTGCTGCACTGTGTTATGGTGGCCTCCATTTAACCCACACCCCTCGGCCCTGCAACAGACACGGTGAAGGAGTGGGTCTTCTCCTTTCTTTTAACTGCACCTTTAACCCAATCCCACCTCTACCCTCCTTTATCCTCCCCTCTTTTGAAGTCCACTGTGTCCACATCTATTCTCCCTCCAACCTCCAAGTGGCCTTCATATACCAACCCCCAGGCCTGGCCACTGCCTTTATTGACCATTTCTCTACCTGGCTTCTTCACTTTCCTTCCACTGACATTCCCTGTTGTGAACTCTGTTTTCAGGCTCCCTCTTGTGGTCACAGGTGGTATTGTGTGACTTTTGTTTTTGGGCTCCCCCTGGTGGCTTTGTTTGTTATCCTGCGGGTCTGTGGCTGGATCAGCTGGCTCGTTATTCACTAGGGAGGTTCCTATTTAGCTCTGCTTCACCTCCACTTGTTGCCGGCTGTCGATGTATTCAGTGCTATTCTGATTACTCCTGATTATCTTCGTTTTCAGTCTCTTCAGGAGAAGCTAAGTTCTGTTTGATTATTTTTTGCTCATCAGTTTGCAATATGATTTCTGTGTATGATGAGTTTAGTCCAGCTTGCTAATATGTGATTTCTTGCTGCTGGTAAGCTCTGGGGTACGGAGTTGCTTCCCCAGCACCGTTAGTTGGTGCGGGGGCTCGAGCAATCTCTGCGTGGATATTTTGAATAGGGTTTTTAATTGACCGCACAGTTCCCTTCCTATTTTCTGCTATCTAGTGTTAGCGGGCCTCATTTGCTAAATCTATTTCATCTCTGCGTTTGTGCTTTCCCCTTAACTCACCGTTAATATTTGTGGGGGGCTATTCTATATCTTTGGGGTCATTTCACTGAGGCAAGTGAGGACTTTCCTTCCCTCTAGGAATAGTCAGTTTCTCAGGCCGTGAAGAGACGTCTAGGATTTTCAGGTAACATTCCACGGCTACCTATAGTTGTGTGCGGATAGGATCAGGTTGCGGTCAATCCAGTTACCACTTCCCCAGAGCTAGTTGTCTGCTTAGTTACTTAGCTAGTCAGACTTGCGATCCTCACCACTAGGATCAGAACAATTCCCACTATCATCATGGGTGACTTCAACATCCCAACTGATAGCCTTCAGTCAACAGCCTCCAAACTCCTGTCCCTTACTTCATCTTTTGGACTTGCTCAGTGGTTATCCTCAGCCACCCAGACAGACATACTTTAGACCTGGTCTTCACCCGTCTCTGCTCTCTATCTAACTTCACCACTTCCCCTTTCCCTATATCCGACCACCAACTACTCACTTTCTCATCTCTCACCTCTGCTAAATAGGCCTACTTCACAACCCTCATAACTTCCCTATCCTACAACTCTAGTTATTCAAAACTTTTAACTCCCTCCTCCGCCCACCACTGCCCCCTCCTACCTCCCTCATCTCTGCTGAGGACTTTGCCACCCTACTTTAAAACTCCATAACCTCCCTTTCCAACATCACTGATGGGGAGCTTAATTGTCACCTCTCCAAATCGCACCTCACCACCTATGCGCTCGACCCCATCCCTTCCCATCTCCTCCCCAACCTCACCGCCACTCTTATCCCATCCCTAACCCACCTCTTCAACCTATCACTAACTTCTGGTACCTTCCCTTCTGCTTTCAAATATGCCAAAATCACACCTATTCTTAAAAAGCCAACTCTCGATCCAACTGCCATGTCCAGCTATCGCCCAATATCACTGCTCCCATTTGCTTCTAAACTCCTGGAGCAACATTTCCACGCTGAACTTTCCTCCAACCTCTCATCTACCTTGCTCTTTGACAATCTACAATCTGATTTCTGCCCCACCACTCAACTGAGACAGCAGTGGCCAAAATTACTAACGACCTATTTACAGCCAAAGCTGATGGACAATACTCTATACACCTCCTCCTAGACCTCTCCTCTGCTTTTGTCACAGTTAACCACTGCCTCCTACTACAGATCCTCTCCTCCTTTGGCATCAAAGACCTCACTCTGTCCTGGATCTCCTCATACCTTTCCAACCACACATTCAGCATCTCCCACTCCCACACTACCTCCTCATCCCATTCTCTCTCTGTTGGAGTCCCCCAAGGCTCTGTTCTAGGACCCTTACTCATCTCAATCTATACACTTGGCCTGGGACAACTCATAAAGTCCCATAGATTCCAGTACTACATTTATGCTGATGACACTCAGATCTACCTCTCTGACCCAGACGTTACCTCTCTGCTATCCAGAATCCCGGACTGTCTATCAGCCATATCTTCCTTCTTCTCCTCTCGCTTCCTCAAACTCAATGAGGACAAATCTGAACTCATAATCTGTCCTCCATCTCATAGATCTTCCTTACCTGACCTTTCTATTGCAATTAACGACATCACGCTTTCCCCTGTACCGGAAGTCCGCTGCCCCGGAGTAACCTTTGACTCTGTCCTGTTCTTCAAACCGCACATCCAAGCTATTTCCACCTCCAGTCACCTCCAGATCAAACATATCTCCAGAATCCATCCTTTCCTTAACCCTCAATCTACTAACATGCTTGTGCATGCCTTCATCACCTCCCGCCTCGACTACTGCAACATCCATTTCTGTGGCCTCCCTGCTAACGCCCTTGCACCTCTCAAGCCCATCCTTAACTCTGCTGCCCAACTAATTCATCTCTCTCCTCACTACTCCTCTGCTTCTCCCCTCTGCAAATCTCTTCACTGGCTCCCATTCCCTCAGAGTATCCAGTTCAAAATACTAATACTTAGCTACAAGGCCATCCATAACCTGTCTCCTCCATACGTCTCTGAACTAATCTCCCTATATCTTCCCTCACGTAATCTCCAGTCCTCCCAAGACCTCCTTCTCTCCTCTACACTTATTCAAGCCTCACCCAACCGCCTCCAAGACTTCTCCCGAATATTCTCCATCCTCTGGAATTCTTTGCCCCAACACGCCCGACTATCAACCACATTCGGATCCTTCAGACGGAACCTGAAAACCCACCTCTTCAGGAAAGCTTACAGCCTGCACTGACACCGCTGCCTACTTACCAACACTGGAGCTGCTGCAACCCCCCAATCTACTGTTTCCTTCCCCACATCCTGTAGAATCTAAGCCCACAAGGGCAGGATCCTCTCCCCTCTGTATCAGCCTGTGATTGCTAGTTTATTTACTGTAAGAGATATCTGTTATTTGTATGTAACCCCTTCTCATGTACAGCACCATGGAATCAATGGTTCTATATAAATAATTAATAATAATAATAATAATAATAATAATAATAATAATTGAAAATGATGTAACATCAATCAGAAAGTAAATGACTATTGGTTGTAATAATCATAAATGAACAATAAGTACAAATTTTATTGCCACATTTATATGATCCTTTTAATTGTAACCAGTTTGAGGTTGTTGAAGACTCATTATAAAAAAAACTTAGCAGACTGTATATTACTTAGGTACAAGCTCTTCGAGACACACATCTTAAACCCCGCTCTAGAATATTAGAAAGTCCAGGATCATGGTCGGGTATAGAAATACATTTAAAAATAAAGTTACATAGATCTGAACATTTGGAGTTGTATGTAGTAGAAAAATAAAAAGTAATTGTCTTTGTAATTGTCTTTTGCCTGTCCTTTTTATCAGCTACACTTTTAGCTCAGGTTAAAGTCCAATTCACATTGCCCCATCCTGAGTTACATACCCATTCAGGGCTGCCACTAGAAATTTTGGGGCCCTATAATGGCAACATTTTTTGGGCCCCCTTGAGACTCCGCCCAGGCTCCAACCCAGCCTTGCCCCCACCCATCAAACTGTCCACAGTCCCACTGCCCTCTCTTGGAAAAACTCCATTTCTGCACCACGTCCTCACCAACGCATAATAACAGTTCCCATCACCAGATCCAATACATAGCCAGCAGCTTATCTTTTGGCCAAAAGATTTTTTAATCTGCCACCACGACAAGGTATACTCTTTTGGCCGAGCCCTACTCTACTCTACTCTATCCTATTAATCATTTGTTAAAATATCCAGTACAATTTAGGTATATTTTTATTTTTCAATGTTTAAAATTACCAATAATACCACATACAAGGGACAAATACCACCGCACCATGACCAGACAACATATTACCACCACAGTGACTGAATAATACTACATACAAGGAATAAAAACCACCACACCATGACCAGATCACACATTACCACCACAGTGACCAAATAATACTACGTTTATGTCCTCTTATTGAGGAATTTGTGCGCTCGTGCTGCCATAGATCTTTGCATTATGTCCCATAATTATGCAATCCATATTTTGTACATTTGTGTATTAAATTGTTTTGTTATGGAATAAAATGTGATAATTTTTATTTGTAAAAATATTGGTTCATTGCTCCTTCTTTGTACTATGGTAGTTCAATACTACATGCAAGGAATAAATACCGCCACACCATGACCAAACAATATCTTACCACCACATTGACCAAATAATACCACATACAAGAAATAAAAAGCACCATACCATGACCAGAAAATATATTACCACCACATAATGACTGAATACTACAATACTAATATCACCATAAGTGCCATTATACACAGGAGATCTGTACTTAGCATGCAGTGTCTGTGTACAGGTAATACAGTGATCAGTGACATTATACAGAAGAGCTCTGTATATACTGTATTTTTCGGACTATAAGATGCACTTTTTTCCTCCAAAAATGTGGAAGAAAATGTGGGGTGCATCTTATAGTCCGGATGTACCGGTTCTGGCTATGGTAGGAAGGTGGGGGAGCTGTTTCAGTGGAGTAGAGGTCACAGAGGCAGGAGCCGGCTGCTGCAGCTAACTCCTGTGCCCGCTGCTACAGAGAAATGAATATCCATCTCATTCTACGCCCATGGGCGTGGAGGGCACTGAATATTAATTTTCCTTAATGGCATCCTGGTATGAATGGCCCCATCATGGTCCTGGTAAGATTGGTCTCATCATTTCCTTATCCTGGTATGATTGGCCCCCACCCCAATCCTGGTATGCATGGCCCCATCAGAAAACATTAAAAAAAATTATACTTACCTTCCCTGCGCTCCCTCGCAGTGTCCTGTTCAGATGCCAGCAACAGCTTTATGCTTGTAAGCAGCGCGTGGCAGGGATGTCATGAGCTGCTCACAAGCAGAGCACAGCTGCCGGAATACTCAATGCTCTGCACGCCGGGACTATGTGCGCCCAAAGCACTGAGTATTCATTGCTTTCTTGTGAGCACAGTGTTAGCTGGAGACTTACTGCTGCTGCCGGTGGTCACATGTGCTGATACTTAAGAGAAACTAATATTCATAGTGTCATTGTACAGGTAACAGGTAACGTGTAACTCACGTCTCTAGGTGAAGTCCTTCATCTTCGCTTTTCATGTTCATCCAGCACATACCGCCATCACTTCTTCCAGCTAGGGCTCATTTCTGCAGGAAATAACACTGTTATCTAGAGCACCGCTTGCAGACCAGATTACTTAATTTTTTCCCAACTTCTACACTACACCAGATGACGGAAAAAAAGCAACATAGTGTCACTCTGCACAGTAACAGAACTCCCCCCATTGAAAACAATATCCTCAAAAAATAAAATACTTGAATGCAGTAATAATATCCCTTAATTAGCCCCTAGAGTAATAATATCCCACATCTTGGCCCCTTGTGTTTCATTCCTAGCTCCATCCATAAGGTCTCCCATCCTGCCCGCATGAGTATCCATTCTCTCCATGTGATGTCCCATCCTGCCCCATATGATCTCCCCATCCTGCCCCATATGATCTCCCTATCCTGTCCCATCTGTCTCCTTTCTGCCCCATATTTCTCCATCCTGCCCCATCTGTCAAATGATCCTGCCCCACCTGTCCCATTATCCTGCCCCATCTGTCCCATGATCCTGCCTTATGTGTGCCATAATACTGCCCCATCTCTCTCCATTGTATTCATCCTGCCAAAAGATCCTGCATCATCTGTCTCCATCCTGCCCCATGATCCTGTACCATCTGTCTCCATCCTGCCCCATGATTCTGCTCTATCAGTCTCCATCCTGCTCCATGATCCTGCACCATCTGTGCCTATCCTGCCCCATTATCCTGCACCATGTGTCTTTATCCTGCCACATGATCCTTTGCCATGTGTCTCCATCCTGCCCGCCCCATAATCTTGTACCATGTGTCTCCATCCTGCTTCATGATGCTGCACCATGTGTCTCCTTCCTGCCCAATGTTCCTGTCCCATCTGTCTCCATCCTGCCCCATCTGTCCCATGATCCTTCCCCACCTGTCCCATGATCCTGCCCCATCTGTCTCATGATCCTGCCTTATGTGTGCCATGATACTGTCATATCTCTCTCCATCATATTCATCCTGCCCCATGAATCTGCACCATGTGTCTCCATCCTGTGCCATGATCCTGCACTATATCTCCATCCTGCCCCAGGATACTGCACCATGTGTCTCCATCCTGCCCTATAATCCTGTCCCATCTGTCTCCATCCTGTCCCATCTGTCTCCATCCCTCTCTATCTGTCTCCATCCCTCCCTATCTGACTCCATCCTGCCTCATGATCTTGCACCATGTGTCTCCATCCTGCTCCATCTGTCTCCATCCTGCCTCATGATCCTGCCCCATCTGTTCCATGATCCTGCCCCACTTGTCCCATGATCCTGCCCCATCTGTCCCATGATTCTGCCTTATGTGTGCCATGATACTGCCCCATCTCTTTCCATCATATTCATCCTGCCCCATGATCCTGCACCATGTGTTTCCATCCTTTGTCATGATCCTGTACCATGTGTTTCCATCCTGTCCCATGATCCTGCACAATCTGTCTCCATCCCTCCCTATCTGTTTCCACCCCTAACTGTCTGTCCCTATCCTGCCTTATGACCCTGTACCATGTGTCTTTATCCTGCCCCATGATCCTGCACCATGTGTCTCCATCCTGTCCCATGATCCTACACCATCTGTCTTCATCTTGCCCCATGATCCTGCACCATCCGTCTCCATCCTGCCCCATGATCCTGCACCATCTGTCTCCATCCTGCCCCATTATGCTGCACCATGTGTCTCCTTCCAGCCCAATATTCCTGTTGCATCTGTCTCCATCCTGTCCCATCTGTCTCCATCCCTCCCTGTCTGTCTGCTTATCTGTCTCCATATCACCATCTAGCCCCATGATACTGCACCATGTGTCTCCATCATGCCCTTTTTTCCTGTCCCATCTGTCTCCAGCCTGTCCCATCTGTCTCCATCCCTCTCTATCTGTCTCCATCCTTCACTATATATCTCCATCCTGCCTCATGATCTTGCACCATGTGTCTCCATCCTGCTCCATCCTGCTTCATGATCCTGCACCATCTGTCTCCATGCTGCCCCATGTCTCCATCCTGCCCCATGATCTTGCACCATTTGTCTCCATCCTGCCCCATCTGTCCCCATCCTGCCCCATCTGTCTCCATCCTGCCCCATCTGTCTCCATCCTTCCCCATGTTCCTGCCCCATCTGTCTCCATCCTGCCCCATGTTTACATCCTGCCCATGATCCTGCACCATCTCTCTCTATCATGCCCCGTGTCTCCATCCTGCAGCATGTGTCTCTATCATGCCCCATCTGTCTCCATCCTGCCCCATGATTCTGAACCATGTGTCTCCATCCTGTACCATGTCACATGGTGAAGAAATATGAGGCAGGAAGGAGACAGATGGGGCAGGATGGAGACACATGGTCCATGTGTCTCCATCCTGCCAGCCAAAATATTGCGGCTTGACGTTTTCAATAAAAATAAAACAAAACACTTTCTCCTTACCTGGCCACAGTCAAGCGTCGATGTCCACTCCAAGCATTTCAAGTGCGTACTCGCTGGCGAATGACAATGATGTCATACACCGGCCATGTGCGTGCTGACGTCAGCTGCCAGCCTCATATTGGCGGGCGGCTTTTACCCATTTGTCTCCATTCTGCCCCATCTGTCTCTATTCTGCCCCATCTGTCTCCATCCTGCCCCATCTGTCCCATGATCCTGCCCCACCTGTCCCATGATCCTGCCCCATCTGTCCCATGATCCTGCCTTATTTGTGCCATGATCCTGCCCCATCTCTCTCCATCGTATTCATCCTGCCCCATGATCCTGCACTATGTGTCTCCATCCTGTCCCATGATCCTGAACCATCTGTCTCCATCTTGACCCATGATCCTGCACCATCTGTCTCCATCCTGTCCCATGATTCCGCACTGTTGTGAACTCCGTTCTTGAACTCCCTCCTGTGGTCAGGAATGGTACTTCTGTGAGTTCTGTCCATGGACTCCCTCTGGTGGCTGAAAGTGGAGCTGCTGGTCTTCAAGTGGCTTCCTCAGCTGCATCGTTTAGGACTGGGCTGGTTCCTCTATTTAACTCCGCTCAGATCATTACCTGATGCCAGCTGTCAATGTATCAGTACTGGTTCAGATCTCTTTTGGATCTTTCTGATGACCGGTCTACTTCAGCAGAAGCTAAGTCCCTGCTAAGTTCATTTGTTGTTATTTGTGTACTGAATATATTTCTTAGTACCTGCTAATTTTCTGTCCAGCTGGCTATCATGATATTGTCTCGCTAGCTGGAAGCTCTGGGTTGCAGAGTGGCACCACCGCACCGTGAGTCGGTGCGGGGGGTCTTTTTGCACACTCTGCGTGGCCTTTGTAGATTTTTGTGCTGACCGCAAAGATCCCTTTATCTATACTCTGTCTATTAAGTAAGTCTGTCCTCCTTTGCTGAAACCTGTTTCATTCCTGTGTTTGTACCTTCCTCTTAACTCACAGTTAATATATGTGGGGGGCTGCTGTTTCCTTTGGGGAATTTCTCTGAGGCAAGGTGAGGCTTGGTTTCTCTTTAGGGGTAGTTACCTCTCAGGCTGTGAAGAGTCGTCTAGGCAGAGTTAGGCACGATCCATGGCTAATTCTTGTGTGTGTGATAATAGGATTAGGGTTGCGGTCAGCAGAGTTCCCACTTCCCAGAGCTCGTCCTATTTTTGCAGTTTGACTATCAGGTCATTCCAGGTGCTCCTAACCACCAGGTCCATAACAGTACAGCTGGCCACAAAGTGTTAATGCATCTCAATAGAGGGATAAGAGAAGTTCTGAGACCATTTTTTTTTTCTGCAGTGTGTTTTGTCTTTCTTTTCCCCTTAACCTCTGGGTGGTTCAGGACTCAGGTGTAGATATGGACATTCAAGGTCTGTCCTCTTGTGTGGATAATCTCACTGCAAGGGTACAAAGCATTCAGGATTATGTAGTTCAGAATCCTATGTTAGAGCCTAGAATACCAATTCCTGATCTGTTTTCTGGGGATAGATCTAAGTTTCTTAATTTCAAGAATAATTGTAAACTATTTCTTGCTCTGAAACCTCGCTCCTCTGGTTACCCTAGTCAGCAAGTAAAAATCATTATTTCCTTGTTGCGGGGCGACCCTCAAGACTGAGCATTCTCCCTTGCGCCAGGAGATCCTGCATTGCTTAATGTAGATGCGTTTTTTCTGGCGCTTGGATTGCTCTATGACGAACCAAATTCTGTGGATCAGGCAGAGAAAATCTTGCTGGCTCTATGTCAGGGTCAGGATGATGCTGAAATGTATTGTCAGAAGTTTAGAAAGTGGTCTGTGCTTACTCAATGGAATGAGTGTGCCCTGGCAGCAATTTTCAGAATGGGTCTTTTTGAGGGCCTTAAGGATGTTATGGTTCCCCACGCCTGCTGGTCTGAATGAATCAATGTCCTTGGCCATTCAGATCGATCGGCGTTTGCGGGAGCGTAAAGTTGTGCACCATATGGTGGTGTCCTCTGAGCAGAGGCCTGAGCCTATGCAATGTGATAGGACTTTGACCAGAGCTGAACAGCAAGAACACAGACGTCAGAATGGGCTGTGTTTTTACTGTGGTGACTCTACTCATACTATCTCAGATTGTCCTAAGCGCACTAAGCGGTCCGCTAGGTCTGTCACCATTGGTACTATACAGCCTAAATTTCTTTTGTCCGTTACTCTGATTTGCTCTTTGTCATCCTACTCTGTTATGGCGTTTGTGGATTCAGGCGCAGCCCTTAATTTGATGGACTTGGAGTATGCCAGGCGCTGTGGTTTTTTCTTGGAGCCCTTGCAGCATCCTATTCCATTGAGGGAAATTGATGCCACGCCTTTGGCCAAGAACAAGCCTCAGTACTGGACCCAGTTGACATGTGCATGGCTCCTGCACATCGGGAAGATATTCGCTTTTTGGTGTTGCATAATTTGCATGATGTGGTCGTGTTGGGTTTGCCATGGCTGCAGGTCCATAATCCAGTATTGGACTGGAAATCGATGTCTGTGTCCAGTTGGGGTTGTCAAGCGGTCCATGGTGATGTTCCATTGTTATCCATTTCTTCTTCCACTCCTTCTGAAGTACCCGAGTTTTTGTCGGATTACCAGGATGTATTTGATGAGCCCAAGTCCAGTGCCCTGCCTCCTCATAGGGATTGTGATTGTGCTATTAATTTGATTCCTGGTAGTAAGTTTCCTAAGGGCTGACTTTTCAATGTATCTGTGCCAGAACACGCCGCTATGCAGAGTTAAATAAAGGAGTCCTTGGAGAAAGGGCATATTTGCCCGTCGTCATCACCGTTAGGAGCAGGGTTCTTTTTTGTGGCCAAGAAGGATGGTTCTCTGAGACCTTGTATAGATTACCGCCTTCTTAATAAAACCACAGTCAAATTTCAGTACCCTTTGCCTCTATTGTCTGATTTGTTTGCTCGGATTAAGGGGGCTAGTTGGTTTACTGTTGTGAACTCTATTTCTGGGCTCCCTCTTGTGGTCACAAGTGGTACTGTGTGAGTGCTGTCTTTCTGCAGGTTTGTGACTGGCTTCAGTTGTCTCGTTATCAGTGGGCTGGTTTTCTATTTAAGCTCACTTGGACTCTCAGTCTATGCCTGCTGTCAATGTATTCAGTGCTATTCTGATTCCTTCTGACTACCTTGCTCCCTGTCTCTTCAAGAGAAGCTAAGTTTCCGTTTGTGCATTTTTTGATCATCAGTGTTCAATATGTTTCTTGTCCAGCTTGCTAATATGTGATTCCTTGCTTGCTGGTAGCTCTAGGGGGCTGAGTTTCTCCCCCCACACCGTTAGTTGGTGTGGGGGTTCTTGAATTCTCAGCGTGGATATTTTGTAGGGTTTTCTGCTGACCGCACAGCTCTCTATCTGTCTTCTGCTATCTAGTTTTAGTGGGCCTCATTTGCTGAATCTGTTTTCATTCCTACGTGTGTCTTTTCCCCTTACCTCACTGTTATTATTTGTTGGGGGCTTCCTATATCTTTGGGGTTATTTCTCTTGAGGCAAGTGAGGTCTTGCTTTCTCTTTAGGGGTAGTTAGTTCCTCAGGCCGCGTCGAGACGTCCAGGCTTTTAGGCACGTTCACCGGCTACCTTTAGTGTGTTTGGTTAGGATCAGGTTTGCGGTCAGTCCAGTTACCACCTCCCTAGAGCTTGTTCTATACTTAGTAACTTAGCTAGTAGTTCTGTGATCCCCAGCCACTGGGATCATAACAGTACAGCAGGCCAAAAAAGTGTTTAATGCATCGCATGAAGTGGGATAAAAGAAGTCCTGAGTACATTTTTTTTTTCCTCCTTTGCTGCAGTCTGTCCAGCTTCTCTCATCCCCTTAATCTCTTCGTGGTTTTGAGCTCAGCTGCAGACATGGATATTCAGAGTCTGACTTCTAGTGTGGATCATCTTGCTGCAAGGGTGCAAAATATTCAGGATTTTGTTGTTCATAGCCCTATGTCTGAGCCAAAGATACCTATTCCTGAGTTGTTTTCTGGAGATAGATCTAGGTTTCTGAATTTTAGGAATAATTGTAAATTGTTTCTATCTTTGAGACCTCGTTCCTCTGGTGATTCCGCTCAGCAAGTTAAAATTGTTATCTCCTTGTTACGCGGCGACCCTCAAGATTGGGCTTTCTCTCTGGCGCCAGGAGATACTGCATTGCTGAATGTGGATGCGTTTTTTCTGGCGCTTGGACTACTTTATGAGGAACCTAATCTTGAGAACCAGGCAGAAAAGGCTTTGCTGGCTATCTCTCAAGGTCAGGATGAAGCTGAGGTGTACTGTCAAAAATTTCGGAAATGGTCAGTGCTTACTTAATGGAATGAGTGTGCCCTGGCTGCAAATTTCATAGAGGGTCTTTCTGAAGCCATTAAGAATGTTATGGTGGGGTTCCCCACGCCTGTAAGTCTGAGTGATTCAATGGCTTTGGCCATTCAGATTGATCGGCGTTTGCGGGAGCGCAAATCTGCGCATCCTCTGGCGGTGTTCTCTGAACAGAGACCTGAGTCAATGCAATGTGACAGAATTCTGACTAGAATTGAGCGACAAAGTCATAGACGTTAAAATGGGTTGTGCTTTTACTGTGGTGATTCTACTCATGTTATCTCAGCATTAGTGTTGAGCAATACCTTCCGATATCGGAAAGTATCGGTATCGGAAAGTATCGGCCGATACCGTCAAAGTATCGGATCTAATCCGATACCGATACCCGATCCCAATGCAAGTCAATGGGACGAAAATATCGGAATTAAACTAAACCCTTTATTTCCTTGTAGGTTAATTCTACATGAAGGAAAACAACTAAGAATAATGTAGGATGTATTGGGGGAGGTGGCGGAGACATTAAAGGCACAGAGGTTTAGCCCAATCAAATAGAATAGCAGGGTTTTTATATTTTTTTATGACGTTCGGCGTTAGAAAGATTTTGACTATGTTAATTTTTTATTTATTTTGTCAGATATTGATGTTTCACTACTTCCACACCCTTCACCTTCTTTTTTACTTCTCCCACACTTTCTTCTTCATTATCCTCATCATCAGCTTCTTTGACATCAACTTCTTCACCTTACTCATCTTCTTCTTCATCTTCTACCTATTTGTTTTTTTTGTTACATTGTTCATATTCTTTTTATTTAACTATTATCTTCTTCATATTCAACTTCTTCATCATATTCTTATTTGTGACAGGCATTCCCATAGTTGTTATCTATAAAAGTTTGAAGATTACACCTTCCGTTCTGCCTGTCACAAAAGAGTTACATTTGTCCGCGTTCAGTTTAGCCTGCAGCATCAGGCTTTATCCAGGGGCACCACGAGGAGGAACGGACTCACCCCCATACACTGCTTAGTCTTCTTCTGCTTATAATTTAGATAATATCTTTTGCTCTGATATTTAGTCTTATGCTTAATGTTCTTCTGCTCTTTGTTCTGCAGCCTCTTGTTCTTCTGCTTCTCGGTCTTCCGGGTTGTCGTCTTTAGGGTCTTGAACTTGGAAATGTAGCAGAAGGTACAAGAAGTCTGAGAAAATGCCGAGAACCAGCAGACGGTACTGGAACCCGGATGGGTAGCCGAAGGTCCAAGAGCCAATGGAACTAGCGAGGACCAGCTGACGTTACTGGAACCCGGTTACTAAGCAGGAGGTACCCGTGCCTGAAAGCACTACCAAGGACCACCTGACGTTGGTGGAACTCGGATACCCAGAGGGAGGCACCTAAGCCAAAGGCTCTGCCTGGAACCAGCTGACGGTACTGGAACCAGGATGGGGAGCAGAAGGTACAAGAGCAAATGACACTGCCGAGAACCAGCAGACGGCACTGGAACCCGGATGGGTAGCCGAAGGTCCAAGAGCCAATGGAACTACCGAGGACCAGCTGACGTTACTGGAACCCGGTTACTAAGCAGGAGGTACCCGTGCCTGAAAGCACTACCAAGGACCACCTGACGTTGGTGGAACTCGGATACCCAGAGGGAGGCACCTAAGCCAAAGGCTCTGCCCGGAACCAGCTGACGGTACTGGAACCAGGATGGGGACCTATTCAAGCTTGTCTTCCTAGAGCCCCAACTAGCGGTTTTGGAGCAAAGGGTCAGCAGGGGGAGCAGAGTGTAGGCCGAAGCCTGCACTGGAGGCATTTGTAGGTCTGTTGTGTCTGCGTGGCGTTTGCAGGACACGTTGCCGGCTACACAGCAGGGGAACAGCTGGCGGTGCTGAACCCCACTGACACATTGGCTGGTGTTTTTCTCTGTGCAGCTAGCACATCTGGGCCCCAACTGGTGTTGTTAGAGCCCAGGGTCAGCAGGAGGAGCAGGGGGAGCAGAGTGTAGGCCGAAGCCTGCACTGGCGGCAGCTTTGGGTCTGTTGTGTCTGCGTGGCTGTTGCAGGACACGTTGCCGGCTACACAGCAGGGGAACAGCTGGCAGTGCTGAACCCCACTGACACATTGGCTGGTGTTTTTCTCTGGGCAGCTAGCACATCTGGGCCCCAACTGGCGGTGTTAGAGCCCAGGGTCAGCAGGAGGAGCAGAGGGAGCAGAGTGTAGGCCGAAGCCTAATTGAACCAATTTCAAAGGTAACCTTTAACCCCCCCCTCAGGTGTTACAAACTAGAAGAGCCACAGCTTATGCAGCAGTAGTGCTGCACAAGTCAAAGGTTACTCGTTTAATTTTTCTCCTTGCACACGCTGAATGAAACACGTATAACATTTAGCCCTTTATACAGTCAAACTGTGTTGGAGGCGAGAGTTCCCTTCGTAATGAGACGCAGCACAGATGTCAAGAATCCCACCTTGGTGCTGGGCGCAGCCTCCTGAGCGTTGTTATTTGCTGTACAGGAGTCTGCACTGTCGTTTTATCCCTTGGCCTTGCGCTGTTAGCGCTGCCCATCTTCTGACATCATTTAATGTCGGCCGTTGCGGTTTGCGATGACCATGAATCCCAGCCCCGGAGTGTCTTTACATAGTTAAAACACTGCGGGGCTGGGATTCATGGCCTGGCGCAGTACATATGTTCGCCTCTCACACTTGGGTCCTTACACTCGCTTCAGACTGTGCGGCGTCAGCTGATCCCTTATCGCATGCCACGGCCATGAAGCCGCACAGTCTGAAGAAGGCGGAAGGAGATGAGGGACAGGCGAACATATGCACTGCTCATGCCCATCAATCACACCCTCGCAGTCCAAATAAATAAGACACCGAGGGGCGTTGTGCGGGTCAGGGCGGCCGCAGAGGCGCAGGCAGCCAAACAATGATGCCAGAAGACGGGCAGCGCTACCAAGGGGGTTGCAGCGTTTCATTACAAAGGAAAGTCACACCTCTGGGATGGTTAAATGGTCACAGAGGACACATTTTAGACGTGTTCAGTTCCACATGTGCAAGGAGAATAAGTTTATGAGCCACCTTGCACACATGCAGCATTACTGCTGTACAAGGTGGCTGGAAAACAAACAAACGCCTGGGGGAGGGGGGACAGGTTCCCTTCAATTTCAGTTCTTGTGTCTGCGTGGCTGTTGCAGGACACGTTGCCGGCTACACAGCAGGGGAACAGCTGGCGGTGCTGAACCCCACTGACACATTGGCTGGTGTTTTTCTCTGTGCAGCTAGCACATCTGGGCCCCAACTGGTGTTGTTAGAGCCCAGGATCAGCAGGAGGAGGAGAGGGAGCAGAGTGTAGGCCAAAGCCTGCACTGGCGGCAGCTTTGGGTCTGTTGTGTCTGCGTGGCTGTTGCAGGACACGTTGCCGGCTACACAGCAGGGGAACAGCTGGCAGTGCTGAACCCCACTGACACATTGGCTGGTGTTTTTCTCTGTGCAGCTAGCACATCTGGGCCCCAACTGGCGTTGTTAGAGCCCAGGGTCAGCAGGAGGAGCAGGGGGAGCGGAGTGTAGGCCGAAGCCTGCACTGGAGCAAGTTGAAAGGGAACCTTTAACCCCCCCAGGCGTTTGTAGCTGAAAGAGCCATTGTGTACAGCACTAATGCTGGAAAAAGTAAACTTAGCTCTTTTAATTATGGTCCTTGCACATGCTGAACCTAACACTTATGAAATGTGTCCCCTCACACCGTTAAACCGTCCAGTTGGTGGAACTTTCCTTTGTCATGTGACGCAGCACAGCCGTCATTCTTACCCCCTTGGCGCCGTGCGCCGCCTCCTCAGCGTTGTTTGAATCTGTCCCGGAGCCTGCGCTGTTAGGTTAGCCCTTGGCCATGCACACATTTTGCGCTGCCCGTCTTCTGACATCATTTGGTGTCAGGCTGGCTGCGCCTGTGCGGCCGCGCTGGCCGAGATCCCACCTCGCAGTGTCGTCTAATGTAATCCCACCGCGGGCCTGGGATCCGTGGCCATGCGCAGTGCATATCCTCGCCTCTCACTCCCCTCCCTACGGCTTCTTCAGACTGTGCAGTGTCACGGCCGTGGCATGCTATTAGGGATCAGCTGACACCGCACAGTCTGAGGAAGCCGTAGGGAGATGAGTGAGAGTTGGAGGTTCAGATATGCACTGCACATGTCCATGGATCTCAGGCCCCGAGTAGGATTAAATCAGAAGACACTGCGAGGCGGGATCTCGGCCAGCGCGGCCGCACAGGTGCAGCCAGCCTGACACCAAATGATGTCAGAAGATGGGCAGCGCAAAATGTGTGCATGGCCAAGGGCTAACCTAACAGCGCAGGCTTCGGGACAGATTCAAACAACGCTGAGGAGGCGGCGTACGGCGCCAAGGGGGTAAGAATATAGAGAAAATTTTTTGGCTTGCACTCAGCCCAATAGGGCGAGGTGCTGGTGTAATGGACCAAAGGCCCTGCTAAAGTAAACTACCAAATTCACTGCACTCTCTTTTAGACAAATGCTAGAAATGTCAGTTTATTAATCTCCATAAAGCTGGGAGCGTAACAGAATATTACAGCATATGCGATAAACAACGTTTCGGCTCTACCTGAGCCTATATCACGTTCTCGCTGTGAAAAAATACATAAACAAAATGAAGATAGATAAATAAAAGTAGTAAACATAAATGCGCGGGAAACCCTCTGGATATACAAACTCGACACTCTGGCCCCAAGAGGGCTTAATAGGGAAATTGACTGGTCAGTATGAGTCTTGCTGTACCACCTAACTCTTTTATCCTTTCTTCACAGACTCGTTAAAATATGATCCTATAGGACCTACAACTCTAATGTGGGTGAGTTGCCCATAGTTCCCGGGTTGATCCTTTTGCCTCCCCTACTATTAATTTTTATATATGTTGTTTTTTTCTCCCCCACTATTAATTCATATAGGTTGTTTTTTCCCCCGATTTAGTTTCCTCTTTCATTTATTATCCTGCTAGTCCATCATATAGTATATCGCATTACACATACAAACATAAGTATACTAACACCTAAACACATATGGTTACACCTGCCTATACAGTACGGCCTTCCCTTAGTCCCCATGCTACACTATGCCCCCATTTGGACCATCTACGCCGCTACACAGCGCTGTATTCCGGGCCATTAGCAGCGCTTGGTTACAGTGTTGCCATAAACACAAGCTGCGCATGCGCACTGAGGCCCCACACAGTTGCGCAACGTCACTTCCGGTTTGCGCCGTCTACTTCCGGTACGGCGGCATTTTTAATAAACACACGCCGCCCCTGCCACAGACCTCACACTTGCTGCTACACAGCAAAGCGCGGGAGCGCCGCTCATCATCCGGACACCTCAAGGTAACCACCTTTACACATAGCTGTTCATCATGGATATTTGGACGGACATTTCATAGGTACTATTTACTTCCAATAGGTCCATACCCTCTGTAAGGGAGACTCAATTAAACGTACCTACACACCAATATACTATTTAAAGGTAACCTAGATAGCCTATTGGGGCACTTATTTTCTATTTCTTACCAGCTCACCCTTATTCACTATTCTCTGCAGAACCTCTGCTACATCACGGGGACCTATCCCTTCTCATATACTACCCTTCATTGGAATAAGGTAATAACATATGTGCCAATGCTGTATTACATTGTGACCCTGAATGTCGTGCTGTATTGTTGTAATGCAATATCTATACATGTCTACTACTTTATACCTTTTGATCACCTCTGTTCTGATGATCTTAATTCCTTTACCTAGATATTCACCCTATCATCCCTACTTGCAGGACACACAGGACCCTCTCTTCCCACCCAGATATTCATTACCTGGTCGTCACCTCCACGGACATCCCCTTATGTCCTTATTAGTGGACTTATTTTGGTTTCTCTACTCTATCTCTAGGATAACCGATGCTGACACTGTATAATTGCATTTATGTTTACTACTTTTATTTATCTATCTTCATTTTGTTTATGTATTTTTTCACAGCGAGAACGTGATAAAGGCTCAGGTAGAGCCGAAACGTTGTTTATCGCATATGCTGTAATATTCTGTTACGCTCCCAGCTTTATGGAGATTAATAAACTGACATTTCTAGCATTTGTCTAAAAGAGAGTGCGGTGAAGGGGGTAAGAATGACGGCTGTGCTGCGTCACATGACAAAGGAAAGTTCCACCTACCGGACGGTTTAACAGTGTGAGGGGACACATTTCATAGGTGTTAGGTTCAGCATGTGCAAGGAGCACCACGAAAAGAGGCACTTTTTCCATTTGCATCATTACTGCTGCACAAGGTGGCTTTTTCAGCAACAAGCGCCTTGGGGGGGACAGGTTCCCTTAAATTTAAGTTGTTGTGCCTGCGTGGCGGTCACATGACACGTTGCCGTAAACACAGCAGGGGAACAGCTGGCGGTGCTGAACCCCACTAACACATTGGCGAGGTGTTTGGCTCTGTGCGGACAGCACTTCTGGACAACAACTAGCGGTGTTGGAGCCCAGGGACAGGAGGAGGAGGAGGTGGAGGAGATAGGAGGGATTGCCACACACACAGCTGGGGAACAGCTGACGTTACTGAACCCCAATAACAGAGGAGCGACTGTTGGGACTGTGCGGACAGCACTTCTGGACAGCAACTAGCGGTGTTGGAGCCCAGCGACAGGAGGAGGAGGAGGTGGAGGAGATAGGAGGGATTGCCACACACACTGCAGGGGAGCAGCAGGCATTACTGAACCTCACTAACACATTGGCGAGGTGTTTGGCTCTGTGCGGACAGCACTTCTGGACAACAACTAGTGGTGTTGGAGCCCAGGGACAGGAGGAGGAGGAGGTGGAGGAGATAGGAGGGATTGCCACACACACAGCTGGGGAACAGCTGACGTTACTGAACCCCAATAACAGAGGAGCGACTGTTGGGACTGTGCGGACAGCACTTCTGGAAAACAACTAGCGGTGTTGGAGCCCAGGGACAGGAGGAGGAGGAGGTGGAGGAGATAGGAGGGATTGCCACACACACAGCTGTGGAACAGCTGACATTACTGAACCCCAATAACAGGAGCGACTGTTGGGACTGTGTGGACAGCACTTCTGGACAGCAACTAGCGGTGTTGGAGCCCAGGGACAGGAGGAGGAGGAGGTGGAGGAGATAGGAGGGATTGCCACACACACAGCAGGGGAGCAGCAGGCATTACTGAACCCCACTAACACATTGGCGAGGTGTTTGGCTCTGTGCGGACAGCACTTCTGGACAACAACTAGCGGTGTTGGAGCCCAGGGACAGGAGGAGGAGGAGGTGGAGGAGATAGGAGGGATTGCCACACACACAGCAGGGGAGCAGCAGGCATTACTGAACCCCAATAACACATTGGCAAGGTGTTTGGCTCTGTGCGGACAGCACTTCTGGACAACAACTAGCGGTGTTGGAGCCCAGGGACAGGAGGAGGAGGAGGTGGAGGAGATAGGAGGGATTGCCACACACACAGCTGTGGAACAGCTGACGTTACTGAACCCCAATAACAGAGGAGCAACTGTTGGGACTGTACGGACAGCACTTCTGGACAACAACTAGCGGTGTTGGAGCCCAGGGACAGGAGGAGGAGGAGGTGGAGGAGATAGGAGGGATTGCCACACATACAGCTGGGGAACAGCTGACGTTACTGAACCCCAATAACAGAGGAGCGACTGTTGACTGTGCGGACAGCACTTCCAGACAACAACTAGCGATGTTGGAGCCCAGGGACAGCAGGAGGAGGAGCTGGAGGAGATGGGAGGGATTGCCACACACACAGCTGGGGAACAGCTGACATTACTGAACCCCAATAACACATTGGCGAGGTGTTTGGCTCTGTGCGGACAGCACTTCTGGACAGCAACTAGCGGTGTTGGAGCCCAGGGACAGGAGTAGGAGGAGGTGGAGGAGATAGGAGGGATTGCCACACACACAGCTGGGGAACAGCTGATGTTACTGAACCCCAATAACAGAGGAGCGACTGTTGGGACTGTGCGGACAGCACTTCTGGACAACAACTAGTGGTGTTGGAGCCCAGGGACAGGAGGAGGAGGAGGTGGAGGAGATAGGAGGGATTGCCACACACACAGCTGGGGAACAGCTGACGTTACTGAATGTCACGATATGGTATGAAATATCATAAGTTAGTTTTCTTGCTAGCATGCGGGGGCTAAACCCCCCTCTCTCTTTTTCTCTTTCCTTCCCTGTGTTTCTATCTGTCTGTGTAGAAGAGCTTGCCTTGTGGGGGAGTTTTATTGACGAAAGGTATTTACGACTGGCATAGCTGCAAGGGAAATTTGTACTAGCAGGAACTGTTAGAGAAACTTCTAGAACCATGCGGTCCTTTGTTCTGTTATTGTGAGATATTAGACAAACTATTTAGGATAGTAGAATGATAAATACATATTCTTGATCTCCATCGAAGCATCTACCCATCACTCTAAACACAGTCGTCTAACTCCATCGGGGGAAGAAGTAGGGATTGCTCTGTAAATAATAGGACATATTTGATCTCATAAGAAAGCTCATGTTAATACAAGCTGAATGCTGGGTGTGATATGATTCTGATATGTACTGGAACGGAGTTATAAGCATTAGACCAATTTGTATTCAAAGTACTCAGACTGAAAGGTAGGAGGATCTGGAAAAGCCAGCCCTTTCTGTGATGTCACTAGCTGTAGGTCTTAAGTTTGTGGCCAGATCCCCAGCTCCTTCTTCTTGTCTTTTCCTGTGAGGCCTGAGCAGCACGACCAATGAGCTGGGATGTCTGGTTGCCTGCAATGCAATGATCTGAGAATATGTGAGTGTTATCTTTTCTTCATTTAATCCTTTTATTTTCATAATTACCTTGTACATATTTGCAATTGTCTCATTTGCAACATCTTTGTAAAATATTTTATAAACACTGCCTAAAAATCATTTATGGGGTATAATTTTTAATACTAGTTCGTTCTTCCTGCCCTAAACCGTACCCTGTCTCTGAAGGGAATTACGCTACTGTTTTGGGTTGCTCCGGACCGTTTAATCGGAGCTGGTGGCGGCGATACCGTGTGCAGACTCTTGGGAGATTGTAGCGACTGCGGCTTGATAATTATTGTTCCTGCCTGAGCGGGAGTAGTTATCGCGTCACTGCAGTCTGCCCAATAGCCAGTACATAGCAGGCAGCCATTCTGGCGACTAATTACCCTAGGTGCAGTACCTAATCTGACCTGAGAGGAAGGGGGGCGCCAGAGAGCTGCAAGGTTTAAGTGGAACTGTAAGCGGGATATACACAAATCCCTGCAGTTCATGGTATACTGAAGAGCAGTGGGATACCTAAAATAAGCCCCTGCTGTAAACAAGAGGTCAGTAACCTCGTGTGTGTTTTTTTTTCCATCACATTGTGGCAGTGGAGGGATAACTAGGATAACCCCCCTGCACATGTGATAGCCGTCTGTTGGTCTAAAGTCACCCCAATCCGTGACATATTGTGGGCAGCGGCTAAGGGATCTTGACAATTGGTGACAGTCACGGTGTGAATCGTGACACTGAACCCCAATAACAGAGGAGCGACTGTTGGGACTGTGCGGAGAGCACTTCTGGACAGCAACTAGCGGTGTTGGAGCCCAGGGACAGGAGGAGGAGGAGGTGGAGGAGATAGGAGGGATTGCCACACACACAGCAGGGGAGCAGCAGGCATTACTGAACCCCACTAACACATTGGCGAGGTGTTTGGCTCTGTGCGGACAGCACTTCTGGACAGCAACTAGCGGTGTTGGAGCCCAGGGACAGGAGGAGGAGGAGGTGGAGGAGGAGATAGGAGGGATTGCCACACACACAGCTGGGGAACAGCTGACGTTACTGAACCCCAATAACAGAGGAGCAACTGTTGACTGTGTGTACAGCACTACCAGGCAACAACTAGCGGTATTGGAGCCCAGGGACAGCAGGAGAAGCAGAGGAACACAATGTAGGCCGAAGCCTGATTGGAGAAAGTCGAAAGGGAACCTTTAACCCCCCCCCCAAGGCGTTTGTAGCTGAAAGAGCCAGCTTGTGCAGCACAAAAGATGCAAAAGGAAAAGGTGGCTCTTTTCATTATGCTCCTTGCAAACACAGAACTAAACACTTATAAAAAGTGTCCCCTGAAACCGTGAGACCGTCCCGGAGGTGGGACTTTCCGTCGTAATATGACGCAGCACAGCTGTCATTCCTACCCCCTTGGCGCCGTGCCCCGGCTCCTCAGCGTTGTTTGATTCCGTCCCGGAGCCTGCGCTGTTATGTTATCCCTTGGCCAGGCACACTTAGCGCTGCCCATCTTCTGACATCATTTGGTGTCAGGCTGGCTGCGCCTGTGCGGCCGCGCTGGCCGAGAGCCCGCCTCGCAGTGTCATCTAATGTAATACCACCGCGGGCCTGGGATCCATGGCCATGCGCAGTGCATATCCTCGCCTCTCACTCCCCTCCCTACAGCTTCTTCAGATTGTGCGGCGTCACGGCCGTAGCATGCTATTAGGGATCAGCTGACGGCGCACAGTCTGAAGAAGGCGTAGGGAGATGAGCGAGAGGCGGAGGTTCAGATATGCACTGCGCATGTCCATGGATTTCAGGCCCCCAGTGGGATTAAATCAGAAGACACTGCGAGGCGGGCTCTCGGCCAGCGCGGCCGCACAGGCGCAGCCAGCCTGACACCAAATGATGTCAGAAGATGGGCAGCGCTAAGTGTGCCTGGCCAAGGGATAACATAACAGTGCAGGCTCCGTGACAGAATCAAACAACGCTGAGGAGCCGGGGCACGGCGCCAAGGGGGTAGGAATGACAGCTGTGCTGCTTCATATTACGAAGGAAAGTCCCACCTCCGGGACGGTTTTACGGTATCAGTGGACACATTTTATAAGTGTTAAGTTCTGCGTGTGCAAGGAGCTAAACAAAAATAGCTACCTATTCCTTGTGCAGCATTACTGCTGCACAAGGTGGCTCTTTCAGTAACAAACGCCTTGGGGGGGGGACAGGTTCCCTTACATTTCAGTTGTTGTGTCAGCGTGGCGGTCGCAGGACACATTGCCGGATACACAGCTGGGGATCAGCTGACGTTACTGAAACCCAATAACACTGGGTCGTATGTTTTGACTGTGCAGACGGCACTTCTGAGCCTCAACTGGTGGTGTTGGAGCCCAGGAAGTTAAGTTCAGGTGGTAGAAAGATGAACACAACAGGAGACCTGGATAACGTAGACAGTCACCTAATTATTTAATCAGGAAGAGGAGTGGCAAATTCCTGTGAGATCCAGGCCTTGTTCATTTTCAGGAAAGTAAGCCGGTCAACGTTATCGGAGGATAGTCGCATGCGACAGTCAGTAAGTACACCACCTGCAGCACTAAAGACGCGTTCCGATAATACACTAGCCGCAGGGCAAGCCAGCACCTCCAATGCATACTGGCTTAGCTCTGGCCATGTATCCAGCTTTGAGACCCAAAACTTGAAAGGTGAAGAGCCGTCTGGGAGTACAGCAAGAGGGCAAGACATGTAGTCTGTCACCATCTGACGGAACCGTTGCCTCCTGCTGACTGGAGCCGTCTGTGATGGTGTACACTTTTGTGGCGGGCACAGAAAACTGTGCCACAGTTGGGCCATACTGGTCTTGCCTTGGGCAGAGGCACTGCTTCTGCTCCCTCTTTGTGCAGAGCCTCCACCACTGCCTGGACGCACTGAGCTGCTTTGTAATGCACTAGCAGCACTTCTCTCACTTGGAATGGAGAAGATGATGGAATTCACCAGTGTGTCTTGGTACTCCCGCATTTTTCGCTCCCGGTTCAACGGTGTGATGAGGCTTTCTACGTTGTCCCGGTAGCGAGGATCGAGGAGGGTGAACACCCAATAATCAGACATGTTGAGAATGTGGGCGATGCGGCGGTCATATCTCAGGCACTGCAGCATGTAATCCACCATGTCCTGCAGACTGCCAACTGCCCAAGAAACGCTGTCCGGTACTGGAGGCGTGATCTCTGCCCGCTCGTCATCACCCCACCCTCGCTGTACACACTGAGTACTGGACAATTGTGTAACTCCCTCCTCTGGACGGATGTCTTCCTCCTCCATTGACTCCTCCTCATCCTCCTCACAAACTGTCCCCTGCCTACGCATTTGTGAGGAACCACGTGGCGCTGACTGTCCAGAAGATGATGGAAATGGTGAATCCTCATCCTCCACCTCTTCCACAACATCATCCCTTAGCGCTTGCAGTGATTTTTCAAGCAGGCAGATAAGGGGGACAGTCATGCTGACTAGTGCATCATCTGCACTCGCCATCCACGTGGAATAATCGAAGGGACGCAAAACCTGGCAGACGTCATTCATAGTGGCCCACTCTGTGGTTGTGAAGTCTGAACGGCGCGGAGTGCGACTTCTTTGCGCCTGATGCAGCTGGTACTCCATTACAGCTTGCTGCTGCTCACACAACCGCTCCAACATATGTAACGTGGAATTCCACCTGGTAGGTAGGTCACATATGATGCGATGTTCCGGCAGGTGGTGTCGGCGCTGCAGAGCCGCAATGCGCGCTTTTGCCGTGCTGGAACGCCGCAAGTGAGCACACTCTAGGCGGACCTTGTGCAGCAGTGCATCAAGATCCGGATAGTCCCTCAAAAAACTCTGCACGACCAAATTGAGCACATGTGCCAGACATGGGATGTGAGTGAGGTTGCCGAGGCCCAGAGCTGCCACCAGATTTCGGCCATTATCACACACTACCATGCCTGGCTGGAGATTCGCTGGCACAAACCACACATCGCTCTCCTGCTTGATGGCATTCCAGAGCTCCTGCGCTGTGTGGCTTCGATTCCCCAAAGAAATTAATTTCAAGACGGCCTGTTGACGTTTGGCCATGGCTGTGCTCATGTCGGTCGTAACAGGTAAACGTTCATCACGGGTCCATGTGGAGGTGGACTGTGACGGCTCCTGCAGCGATGATTCTGAGGAACTGGTGTAAGAGGAGGAGTCAATGCGTACAGAATGGATTCCTGCAATCCTTGGAGTGGGCAGGAAACGTCCTGCGCCACTAGCACGATCTGTACCCGGCTCAATGACATTAACCCAATGGGCAGTGAGGGAAAGGTATCGCCCCTGTCCATGTTGACTGGTCCACGCATGGGTGGTGAGGTGGACCTTGCTACTGACGGCATTCAGTAGCGCGTGTTTTATGTGTCCCTCCACATGCATGTGAAGGGCAGGGACGGCTTGCCTGCTGAAGTAAAAGCTGCTGGGCACATTGTACTGTGGGACTGCCAATGACATCAAGTCACGGAAGCTGTCAGTCTCCACCAGCCTGAATGACAGCATTTCCAGTGACAGAAGTTTGGCAATGCCTGCAGTCAGAGCCTGTGCTCGTGGGTGGTTTGACGAGAAAGGCCGCCTTTTCTCCCATGCCTGTACTACCGATGGCTGTAGACTGGGCTGGGAGTGTGTGGATGACTGGGAAAGTGGTGCTGCGGGTGGAATTACAGGGGGTCTCTGGACAACAGGGCCAGAGGTTCTTCCACGGCGATCCTGGGAGGAAGCCGAACCAGCTGCGTGTGAGCTGGAGGAAGAGGCAACACGAGCTGAAGAGGTGGTAGCTGCCGCTGTTGGTTGGCCTAGCTCTTCAGTGTGTTTTTCTAACTCCGCCGCGTGCCTGGTGCGCACATGTTTCCACATGTTGGAGGTATTGAGGTTGCTGACATTTCGACCTCTTTTGACTTTGTGATGACACACCTTGCATTTGACATAGCAAATGTCATCTGCAACTTTGTCAAAAAAGGACCAGGCACTGCAAGTCTTGGGAGCGCCCTTTTTGGCTTTTGGAAGAGACATGCTCCTAACGGGTGCCAAAGCGGAGGCTGCAGGATCCGCAGTCTTCCCTGTCATGAATCCCCAATGGCTAGGGATAGCACAGGACAAACAAAGTACAAATAAATAACGGACGAGCTCTAGGGTGATGGAACCTGGGCTGACCGCTGCCCTACGCCTGACAAACGCAACTAGAGATAGCCAGGGAGCGTGCCTACGTTGGTTCTAGATGCCACGCACCAGCCTAAGAGCTAACTAGTACTGCAGAGAAAATAAGACCTCACTTGCCTCCAGAGGAATGAACCCCAAAAGATATAGTTGCCCCCTCACATGTATTGACGGTGAAATGAGAGGCAGGCACACACATAGAGATGATATATATAGCTTTAGCAAATTGAGGCCCGCTGTAAACTAGAAAGCAGAAAGATACAAAAGGGGACTGAGCGGTCAGCAAAAAACCCTAATCAAAAATACCATCCTGAGATTACAAGAACCCATGTGTCAACTCATGGCACATGGGGAGAACCTCAGTCCACTAGAGCTACCAGCTAGCATAGAGACATAATAAGCAAGCTGGACAAAAAACCAAACAACTGAAAATCAGCACTTAGCTTATCCTGAAAGATCTGGGAGCAGGTAGGCAGGAACCAAACAGAGCACATCTGAATACATTGATAGCCGGCAAGGGAATGACAGAAAGGCCAGGTAAAATAGGAAACACCCAGCCTCTGATGGACAGGTGGAAACCAAAGGCCGCAACCCACCAAAATCACCCAGTACCAGCAGCAACCACCAGAGGGAGCCCACAAACAGAATCCACAACACTTCCCCCTCCCTCTCCCTCTTTGGGCCGTACGGGGAATCTCTCTCTCAGAGCTGCTCCCACCACCTTCCTGTCCCTCACGCCAAGATGGGTCAAGGACCTCATCATCTACACTACCCTCTGCCCCAAACTGCTCCTCCTGGGTAGTCTCAGCAGCAGAGCACGCACCAGAAAGTGGCACCTGAGTGTCATCAGCGGATGCGTCCTGCGATGTGGTGACCGAAGGCACTGGCCCACCCGCCTCTTCAGAGGAAGAGAGAAAAAGTGGTTGGGCATCACTGCACCCTGCCTCTTCTTCCATTTCTCCAATGCTGCTTGGCTGGCCCCCTGTTTCCAAGCCAAGAGATTCAGAGAAAAGAAGTAGAGACGGCTCCTGTCCTGGGATCTCTGTCTGCCTGGGCAATTTGGCAGGTGGTGAAGAGACAGATGGCTGCTCTCCAGTGCTCTGTGTCTGAGAGGATGTGGCACTAATTGAAGTTGATGCATTAGCTGCCATCCATCCGACAACGACTTCAATTTGTTCTTCACGCAGCAGCGGTGTACGGCGCTCTGCGACAAAGCTGCGCATGAAGGACTGTTCCCTGGTGAAAGTGGGTGCTGATGAGTCACCGGTGCCCGCAGCAGGCACAGAATCCCCATGTCCTCTCCCTGCTCCGCGCCCATGCCCACATGCCTTACTCACTTCCTTCTTCATCTTGGTTGACTGATAAAGATAAGCAGAAAACTACTAACGGCTTTGTGTGCTTATTCCTGAACAACTCCTAACAGGTATAAGAAACACAAATTTTCTAAAGTGTGGACTAGACTTTAATATGAGCTAATGTGGCCTACACAAATGTAAAGTGGTGTCACTGGTGTGTTTGGTGAACTTTATTTTTTTTTTTTTGGGGGGGGGCTGAACTGACAACAGAGAGAGCTGCAGTCACACGGAGACCGTGCAGACAGCCGTAAACGGCGCTGCAAGGCCCAAAAACCCTCCTCTACGTTATCCTATGTAGTGTTTTTCCACAAGTTAGCTGGAGATGGGTGGAAAGACACTAATAGGAATTTTTTGAAAAAATGTGCAGCAGCCTGCACTACTTAAAACAAAAGGAAAATTGATTTTACGGTATGACGCAGTGAAGAACCCTGAGCTGGAGACAACCAGGCTATGGCTGCTAACAGACTACAGGGCGAGCTGCAGTCACACGGAGACCGTGCAGACAGCCGTAAACGGCGCTGCAAGGCCCAAAAACCCTCCTCTACGTTATCCTATGTAGTGTTTTTCCACAAGTTAGCTGGAGACGGGTGGAAAGACACTAATAGGAATTTTTTGAAAAAATGTGCAGCAGCCTGCACTACTTTAAACAAAAGGAAAATTGATTTTACGGTATGACGCAGTGAAGAACCCTGAGCTGGAGACAACCAGGCTATGGCTGCTCACAGACTACAGGGCGAGCTGCAGTCACACGGAGACCGTGCAGACAGCCGTAAACGGCGCTGCAAGGCCCAAAAACCCTCCTCTACGTTATCCTATGTAGTGTTTTTCCACAAGTTAGCTGGATACGGGTGGAAAGACACTAATAGGATTTTTTTTTTAAAATGAGCAGCAGACTACACTACTTGAAAAAAAAAAAAAAAGAACAGTATGAGGCAATGAACCACCCTCCCTGAACTGAATACAACCAGCTATGGATGGCCTATGGCTGCACTCAGACTAGAGAGTGGGCTGCACTCACACACACACAGACCTTGCAGATCGCTGTGAAAACAGCGCTACAAGGCAAAAGCAAGGTGATTAGTAGGTGAACACAGCGGTTGCTAAATTAGCCTTTGAAAAGCACAAAGAAGCAAATCGCTATCTCTAAACTGGCCCTCAGTCAGCAAACAGCGTCCTGTCACTAACTGAATTCACAGCAGAGTGAGCGCAAAATGGCGCCAGCGACTTTTAAACTGCATCATGACATCATTTCAGAAGCCAATCACAGCCTAGCCAGTAGTTTCAGGCCCTCCATGCTGAACAGGATGTGCCCACACTTGGAATCATTCTCATTGGCTGATTTCGTACAAATTTGTGCAGTTTGAATCCTGGGAACTTCCGATTCCGGTATCCGATACGCGGCAAGTATCGGATCTCGGTATCGGAATTCCGATACCGCTAAGTATCGGCCGATACCCGATACTTGCGGTATCGGAATGCTCAACACTACTCAGCATGCTCTAACGCTTAAAAAAAAATCGCTAAACCTGTCACCATTGGTACTATACAGCCTAAGTTCATTTTGTCTGTTACTTTAATCTGTTCTTTGTCATCCTACTCGGTTATGGCTTTTGTGGATTCAGATGCTGCCCTGAATCTTATGGATTTGTCGTTTGCCAAGCGCTGTGGTTTTGTTCTGGAGCCTTTGGAATTTCCTATTCCACTGAGGGGAATAGATGCTATGCCATTGGCTGAGAATAAGCCTCAGTATTGGACTCAAGTGACCATGTGCATGACTCCTGTACATCAGGAGGTGATTCGCTTTCTTGTGCTGCATAATTTGCATGATGTTGTAGTTTTGGGTCTGCCATGGCTGCAGGCCCATAATCCAGTTTTGGATTGGAAAGCTATGTCTGTGTCAAGTTGGGGTTGTCAGGGGATTCATGGCGATGTCCCTTTGGTGTCAATTGCTTCTTCCACTCCTTCTGAGGTCCCTGAGTTTTTGTCGGACTACCAGGATGTATTTGATGAGCCCAGATCCGGTGCCCTGCCTCCTCATAGGGATTGTGATTGTGCTATAAATTTGATTCCTGGCAGTAAGTTCCCTAAGGGACGACTTTTTAATTTGTCTATACCAGAACATGCCGCGATGCGGAGTTATATAAGGGAGTCTTTGGCGAAGGGACATATTCGCCCATCCTCCTCCCCTCTTGGTGCAGGATTTTTTTTTGTGGCCAAGAAGGATGGGTCTCTGAGACCTTGTATAGATTATCGTCTTCTAAATAAAATCACGGTCAAATTTCAGTATCCTTTGCCATTATTGTCTGATCTGTTTGCTCGGATTAAGGGATCCAGTTGGTTCACCAAGATAGATCTTCGTGGTGCATATAACCTTGTGCGTATCAAGCAGGGGGACGAATGGAAAACAGCATTTAATACGCCCGAAGGCCATTTTGAGTACTTGGTGATGCCTTTTGGACTCTCTAATGCTCCTTCTGTGTTTCAGTCCTTTATGCATGACATTTTCCGAGAATATCTGGATAAATTTATGATTGTGTATCTGGATGACATTTTGGTCTTTTCTAATGATTGGGAGTCCCATGTGAAGCAGGTCAGGATGGTGTTTCAGGTCCTGCATGCTAATGCTTTATTTGTGAAGGGCTCAAAATGTCTCTTCGGAGTACAGAAGGTTTCCTTTTTGGGTTTTATTTTTTCTCCTTCTACTATTGAGATGGACCCAGTCAAGGTCCAGGCTATTCATGACTGGACTCAGCCTACATCTGTTAAGAGTCTTCAGAAGTTCTTGGGTTTTGCTAATTTTTACCGTCGCTTCATCGCTAATTTTTCTGGCGTGGTTAAGCCCTTGATGGATTTGACCAAGAAAGGTTCTGATGTGACTAATTGGTCTCCTGCGGCAGTGGAAGCCTTTTGGGAGCTGAAGCGCCGGTTTTCTTCAGCTCCAGTCTTATGTCAGCCTGATATCTCTCTTCCTTTCCAGGTCGAGGTGGATGCTTCTGAGATTGGAGCAGGGGCTGTTTTGTCGCAGAGAAGCTCTGATGGCTCTTTGATGAAGCCTTGTGCCTTCTTTTCAAGAAAGTTTTCGCCTGCCGAGCGGAATTATGATGTTGGTAATCGGGAGTTGTTGGCTATGAAGTGGGCATTTGAGGAGTGGCGACATTGGCTCGAGGGAGCTAGGCATCATGTGGTGGTCTTGACTGATCACAAAAATCTGATTTATCTCGAGTCTGCCAAGCGCCTGAATCCTAGACAGGCTCGATGGTCGTTGCTTTTCTCCCGTTTCGATTTCGTGGTCTCGTACCTGCCTGGTTCGAAGAACGTGAAGGCTGATGCCCTTTCTAGGAGTTTTGTGCCTGACTCTCCGGGAGTTTCAGAGCCGGCTGGTATCCTCAAAGAGGGAGTGATTTTGTCTGCCATTTCCCCAGATTTGCGACGAGTGCTGCAGAAATTTCAGGCTGATAAGCCTGACCGTTGCTCACCAGAGAGACTGTTTGTCCCAGATAGATGGACCAGCAGAGTTATTTCCGAGGTTCATTCTTCGGTGTTGGCAGGTCATCCTGGGATTTTTGGTACCAGAGATTTGGTGGCTAGGTCCTTCTGGTGGCCTTCCTTGTCGCGGGGTGTGCGTTCCTTTGTGCAGTCCTGTGGGATTTGTGCTCGGGCTAAGCCTTGATGTTCTCGTGCCAGCGGTTTGCTTTTGCCTTTGCCTGTCCCGAAGAGGCCTTGGACGCACATTTCCATGGATTTCATTTGAGATCTTCCAGTATCTCAGAGAATGTCTGTCATCTGGGTGGTGTGTGATCGTTTTTCCAAAATGGTCCATTTGGTGCCCTTGCCTAAGTTGCCTTCCTCCTCCGATTTGGTTCCTTTATTTTTTCAGAATGTGGTTCGCTTGCACGGCATCCCTGAAAATATTGTGTCTGACAGAGGATCCCAGTTTGTGTCCAGATTTTGGAGGATTTTTTGTGCTAAGATGGGCATTGATTTGTCTTTTTCGTCGGCCTTCCATCCTCAGACGAATGGCCAAACCGAGCGAACTAATCAGACGTTGGAAACTTATTTAAGATGTTTTGTTTCTGCTGATCAGGATGATTGGGTGACTTTTTTGCCATTGGCCGAGTTTGCCCTTAATAATCGGGCTAGTTCTGCTACTTTGGTTTCGCCTTTTTTCTGCAATTCTGGTTTTCATCCTCGTTTTTCCTCGGGTCAGGTTGAGCCTTCTGACTGTCCGGGGGTGGATTCTGTGGTGGATAGGTTGCAGCAGATTTGGAACCATGTGGTGGACAATTTGAAGTTGTCACAGGAGAAGGCTCAGCGCTTTGCCAACCGCCATCGCGGTGTTGGTCCCCGACTTCGTGTTGGGGATTTGGTATGCCTGTCTTCTCAGTATGTTCCTATGAAGGTTTCCTCTCCTAAATTCAAGCCTCGCTTCATCGGTCCTTATAAGATTTTGGAAATCCTTAACCCGGTGTCTTTTCGTTTGGACCTCCCAGCATCGTTTGCCATTCATAATGTGTTCCATAGGTCTTTGTTGCGGAGGTATGTGGTGCCTGTGGTTCCTTCTGTTGAGCCTCCTGCCCCGGTGCTGGTTGAGGGCGAATTGGAGTACGTGGTGGAGAAGATCTTGGATTCTCGTATTTCCAGATGGAGGCTTCAGTATTTAGTTAAGTGGAAGGGCTATGGTCAGGAGGATAATTCCTGGGTTGTCGCCTCTGATGTTCATGCGGCTGATTTGGTTCGTGCCTTCCATGCGGCTCATCCTGATCGCCCTGGGGGTCTTGATGAGGGTTCGGTGACCCCTCCTCAAGGGGGGGGTACTGTTGTGAACTCTGTTTCTGGGCTCCCTCTTGTGGTCACAAGTGGTACTGTGTGAGTGCTGTCTTTCTGCAGGTTTGTGACTGGCTTCAGCTGTCTCGTTATCTGTGGGCTGGTTTTCTATTTAAGCTCACTTGGACTCTCAGTCTATGCCTGCTGTCAATGTATTCAGTGCTATTCTGATTCCTTCTGACTACCTTGCTCCCTGTCTCTTCAAGAGAAGCTAAGTTTCCGTTTGTGCATTTTTTGATCATCAGTGTTCAATATGTTTCTTGTCCAGCTTGCTAATATGTGATTTCTTGCTTGCTGGTAGCTCTAGGGGGCTGAGTTTCTCCCCCCACACCGTTAGTTGGTGTGGGGGTTCTTGAATTCTCAGCGTGGATATTTTGTAGGGTTTTCTGCTGACCGCACAGCTCTCTATCTGTCTTCTGCTATCTAGTTTTAGCGGGCCTCATTTGCTGAATCTGTTTTCATTCCTACGTGTGTCTTTTCCCCTTACCTCACCGTTATTATTTGTTGGGGGCTTCCTATATCTTTGGGGTTATTTCTCTTGAGGCAAGTGAGGTCTTGCTTTCTCTTTAGGGGTAGTTAGTTCCTCAGGCTGCGTCGAGACGTCCAGGCTTTTAGGCACGTTCACCGGCTACCTTTAGTGTGTTTGGTTAGGATCAGGTTTGCGGTCAGTCCAGGTACCACCTCCCTAGAGCTTGTTCTATACTTAGTAACTTAGCTAGTAGTTCTATGATCCCCAGCCACTGGGATCATAACAGTTTACCAAGATAGATCTTCGAGGGGCGTATAATCTGGTGCGTGTTAGATGGGGCGATGAATGGAAGACCGCGTTTAATACGCCAGAGGGCCATTTTGAGTATCTGGTGATGCCATTCGGGCTTTCTAATGCGCCATCTGTGTTCCAGTCCTTTATGCATGAGTTCAGAAGGTTTCCTTTTTGGGCTTCATTTTTTCCCCTTCTACTATCGAGATGGATCCAGTTAAAGTCCAGGCCATTTATTTATTGGACTCAGCCTACATCTGTAAAGAGCCTTCAGAAATTCCTGGGCTTTGCGAATTTTTACCGTCGCTTTATCGCTAATTTTTCTAGTGTTGTTAAACCACTGACTGATTTGACCAAGAAAGGTGCGGATGTGGTGAATTGGTCCTCTGCGACCGTTGAGGCGTTTCAGGAACTGAAATGTCGTTTCTCTTCGGCCCCTGTGTTGTGTCAGCCAGATGTTTTGCTCCCTTTTCAGGTCGAGGTTGATGCTTCTGAGATTGGAGCAGGGGCTGTTTTGTCTCAGAGAAGTTCTGATGGCTCTGTGATGAAGCCATGTGCTTTCTTTTCTAGAAAGTTTTCGCCTGCTGAGCGTAATTATGATGTTGGCAATCGGGAGTTGTTGGCTATGAAGTGGGCATTCGAGGAGTGGCGACATTGGCTTGAAGGCGCCAGGCATCGTGTGGTGGTCTTGACGGATCACAAGAATCTGACTTATCTCGAGTCTGCCAAGCGGTTGAATCCTAGACAGGCTCGATGGTCACTGTTTTTCTCCCGTTTCGATTTCGTGGTTTCATACCTTCCGGGTTCTAAGAATGTGAAGGCTGATGCCCTTTCAAGGAGTTTTGTGCCTGATTCTCTGGGAGTTTCTGAGCCGGCTGGTATTCTCAAAGAGGGGGTAATTTTGTCTGCCATCTCCCCTGATTTGCAGTGGGCTCTACAGGAGTTTCAGGCGGATAGACCTGACCGCTGTCCAGCAGAGAGACTGTTTGTCCCTGATAGATGGACTAGTAGGGTTATCTCGGAGGTTCATTGTTCGGTGTTGGCTGGTCATCCTGGAATTTTTGGTACCAGAGATTTGGTGGCTAGGTCCTTTTGGTGACCTTCCTTGTCACGGGATGTGCGTTCTTTTGTGCAGTCCTGTGGAACTTGTGCTCGGGCGAAGCCCTGCTGTTCTCGTGCCAGTGGGTTACTTTTGCCCTTGCCGGCCCCGAAGAGGCCCTGGATGCATGTTTCCATGGATTTTATTTCAGATCTCCCTGTCTCTCAAAGGATGTCGGTCATCTGGGTGGTTTGTGATCATTTCTCTAAAATGGTCCATTTGGTACCCTTGCCTAAATTGCCTTCATCCTTGATTTGGTTCCGTTGTTTTTCCAGCATGTGGTTCGTTTTCATGGCATTCCGGAGAACATTGTGTCGGACAGAGGTTCCCAGTTTGTTTCGAGGTTTTGGCGGTCCTTTTGTGCTAAGATGGGCATTGATTTGTCTTTTTCTTCGGCCTTCCATCCTCAGACAAATGGGCAAACTGAACGAACCAATCAGACTTTGGAGACCTATCTGAGATGCTTTGTTTCTGCTGATCAGGATGATTGGGTGACCTTCTTGCCATTGGCTGAGTTCGCCCTTAATAATCGGGCCGGTTCGGCTACTTTGGTTTCACCTTTTTATTGTAATTCTGGTTTCCATCCTCGTTTTTCTTCCGGGCAGGTTGAGCCTTCGGACTGTCCTGGTGTGGATTCTGTGGTGGACAGGTTGCAGCAAATTTGGACTCATGTAGTGGACAATTTGACATTGTCACAGGAGAAGGCTCAACGTTTCGCTAACCGCCATCGCCGTGTTGGTCCCCGACTTCGTGTTGGGGATCTGGTTTGGTTGTCGTCTCGTTATGTTCTTATGAAGGTTTCTTCTCCTAAGTTTAAGCCTCGTTTTATTGGGCCTTATAGGATTTCTGAAATCCTCAATCCTGTGTCATTTCGTTTGGACCTTCCAGTTTCTTTTGCCATCCATAATGTGTTCCATAGGTCGTTGTTGCGGAGATATGTGGCGCCTATGGTTCCTTCTGTTGACCCTCCTGCTCCGGTGTTGGTCGAGGGAGAATTGGAGTATGTGGTGGAGAAGATTTTAGATTCTCGTATCTCGAGACGGAAACTTCAGTATCTGGTCAAATGGAAGGGCTATGGCCAGGAGGATAATTCCTGGGTTCTTGCCTCCGATGTCCATGCTGCCGATTTAGTGTGTGCCTTTCATTTGGCTCGTCCTGATTGGCCTGGGGGTTCTGGTGAGGGTTCGGTGACCCCTCCTTAAGGGGGGGGGGTACTGTTGTGAACTGCGTTCTCGAACTCCCTCCTGTGGTCAGGAATGGTACTTCTGTGAGTTCTGTCCGTGGACTCCCTCTGGTGGCTGAAAGTGGAGTTGCTGGTCTTCAAGTGGCTTCCTCAGCTGCATCGTTTAGGACTTGGCTGGTTCCTCTATTTAACTCCGCTCAGATCATTACCTGATGCCAGCTGTCAATGTATCAGTACTGGTTCAGATCTCTTTTGGATCTTTCTGATGACCGGTCCACTTCAGCAGAAGCTAAGTCCCTGCTAAGTTCATTTGTTGTTATTTGTGTACTGAATATATTTCTTAGTACCTGCAAATTTTCTGTCCAGCTGGCTATCATGATATTGTCTCGCTAGCTGGAAGCTCTGGGTTGCAGAGTGGCACCACCGCACCGTGAGTCGGTGCGGGTGGTCTTTTTGCACACTCTGCGTGGCCTTTGTAGATTTTTGTGCTGACCGCAAAGATCCCTTTATCTATACTCTGTCTATTAAGTAAGTCTGGCCTCCTTTGCTGAAACCTGTTTCATTCCTGTGTTCGTACCTTCCTCTTAACTCACAGTTAATATATGTGGGGGGCTGCTGTTTCCTTTGGGGAATTTCTCTGAGGCAAGGTGAGGCTTTGTTTCTCTTTAGAGGTAGTTACCTCTCAGGCTGTGAAGAGTCGTCTAGGCAGAGTTAGGCTCGATCCACGGCTAATTCTAGTGTGTGTGATAATAGGATTAGGGTTGCGGTCAGCAGAGCTCCCACTTCCCAGAGCTCGTCCTATTTTTGCAGTTTGACTATCAGGTCATTCCAGGTGCTCCTAACCACCAGGTCCATAACACCGCACCATGTGTCTCCAGCCTGCCCCATGTTTCTGTCCCATCTGTCTCCATCCTTTCCCATCTGTCTCCATCCCTCCCTATCTGACTCCATCCTGCCTCATAATCCTGCACCATGTGTCTCCATCCTGTTCCATCTGTCTCCATCCTCCCTCATGATCCTGCACCATCTGTCTCCATGCTGCCCCATATCTCCATCCTGCCACATGATCCTGCACCATTTGTCTCCATCCAGCCCCATCTGTCTCCATCCTGCCCCATCTGTCTCCATTCTGCCCAATCTGTCTCCATCCTGTCCCATGATCCTGTCCCATCTGTCTCCATCCTGCCCTATCTGTCTCCATCCCCATTTTCCTGCCCCATCTGTCTCCATCCTGCCCCATGTCTACATCCTGCCCATAATCCTGCAAATCTCCCTCTATCATGCCCCATGTCTCCATCATGCCCCATCTGTCTCCATCCTGCCCCATGATTCTGAACCATGGGTCTCCATCCTGTACCATGTCACATGGTGCTGAATGATGAGGTAGGAATGAGACAGATGGGGCAGGATGGAGACACATGGTCCATGTGTCTCCATCCTGCCAGTCAAACATATTGCGGCTTGCCGCTTTCAATAAAAGTAAGACTCCTTACCTGACTGCAGTCCAGCGCCGATATCCACCACAGGCATTTCAAGTGCGTACTCACTGGCGAATGACAATTACATCATATAACAGCGATGTGCGTGCTGATGTCAGCTGCCAGCCTCATATTGGCTGGTGGCTTTTAGCTATTGCATTCTCAGTTCAATTACTACACCGGCAGAATCCTGCTGGGGCCCAATGCGGGCCCTCTCTGTTCATTAGGCCCCATACACCAGTCAGGGCAGTAATGCTCTGATGGCGGCCCTGTACCCATTAACACAATACCAAAACCTTAGAAGATAGATGATTAGAAGGTAGAATAAAGCATAAAATGGCAGCTTCATTGCAATGCGGACGAGCACACAGGGCTACACATGAAGTCAGTCATGACTGCAATCTTGTGGCAAGTGGCCCATTTTTCCATATTGCCATGTGAACTCTATCATTAAAGGGAATCTATCATTAGGATCAATCTTCCTAAGCTGACTATATGGACATGAAAATCATAGAGCATTGAATAAAATGATACACTGATATATGTAATTTGATGTCTTATTCCATAGAAATCCATATTTTTCTTATAAGTAAATTATCTGTTAAGATCTATGGGGCAGACACTGATCTGCATGTTTCTCTACCTCCCGGGGTAATTTTCAGTTAAAGGGGGATATACCAGTGTGATGCATAATGGCCACTCCCTGCTCTCCTGATCTCACTGCAGAGCTGTGTGTGATCATAACTGACACATCTTCAGGCTCCTCTCAGTGCTTAAACTTCTATCTCACACTCAGAAAATGTTGCAATATTGTTGCAATAAAGTAGAGGTGTGAGAGCTACTACAAATGTGTTTGTAACGTGACAAATTTAAGCTCTGCTGTACTGTTATAGTTACAGTACATGTTTCACATTGGCAACATGACCTTTCATTTTAAATATGAGCTCTGGAAGCAGATTTTCATACAGATCAGTGTCTGGCCCATAGTTCTAAACAGCTCATTTACATTTTAAGAAAGATGGATCTTTCTCTGGAATAAGACATCAGATTGCAAATATCAAGGTATCACTTTATTCAGCTTCCTTTGAACTACATACTCAGATAGACAGCTTTGGAGGGTTGATCCTATTGACAGATTCCCTTTTAAGTTAACCTGTCACCAAGAATAATGCTGTTAACCTGCAAATATGCGGTTAATCTGCAGGTTAATAGCGTTATGATGCTGCCTGGTGCCTGCACCCAGACAAACGCAGCAGGGAGAAAATTATCTTTATTTTCCCCTCCAGCATTCTGTATTCAGTCATAGGAGTGGGGTCGGCGCCAGTTCAGTCACTGCTCTCAATATACAGAGGGGCTGCTGTAGCCACACCCCTGGCCCTGTACTGACAATCGATCTACATTGAGGCCGGCTGTCAGTCAGGCTCAGGGGTGTGGCTACAGCGGCCGCTCCTCATACTCAGAGCGGTGACTGAACTGGCGCCTCCTCCACCCATATGACTAAATATGGAATGTTGGCAGGGAGAATAAAGATAATTTGGCTGGGTGTAGGCACCGGGCAGCATCAAAACTCTGTTTACCAGCATATTTACCCCATATCAGCAGGTTAATAGCATAACTTTGGGTGACAGGTTCCTTTTAAATTTTTCCAAGTTATCTTGATGTTTCTGTGTCTCTCACTGTCCTGTTATTTGAGCTGGGAGTTTTGTTAAGGGTTAAAGTTCCTCCCACATGAGTTCTAACCCGTTTGCAAACTACTATAAATGTTTACTACAATTTCTTTAAAAATCATGTTAGATCTAGTCAAAAATATTAAAGCAAAGTCAGTTTTTATTACATTTTCCTTTTATTGTGCTACTATAAATATGCACAACTAAGCCTGAACTTGATTTTAATTGCAGTTTAGATGGGTTCCTCCCTTGTCATTCCTTTAGTAAAAATACCATGTTAATAAATGCAGCAAAAATATCCAGTGATATCCAGTGAAGGAGTATATCATTTGTTTTCTCTGTGCAATATTATGCAAATGTCCTCATGCCCTAGTCCCAGTAAATCTATAGTTTTCCAGTAATGATTTATGTAATAGAGCTATCTATAGATAAATATTTAGATGCCCCTTGGTGCAATATCTGTAGAGCATCACATATTCATCCAAAACACATTGCCTTTCATTTTGATTCAGCAAGTGATGCAGCCTTAAAATAAAGAAATATTACTTAACATTGTCATTCAAGAGGGTTGCCAGGAAAGACAACATGCTTCAGCTGCTCAGTCGAGTCTGTTTGCTTTGCGTATGAATATTTTAAGAATTATTTGTATATATTTGATATGTGGAATGTTATTTAGAAAATTATTGTCCTACACAATACATCAGATAAATACTTTTTTAATTTTACATCCAAGATTCTGATGTGCCATACCTTCTACTGTAAGAAGACACCAGAGACTTCAAATAAGGATCAAAGATCCACAATGTAACAGTAGTTAGTACAATATACAAAACTACAACACAGCACAATATGACGTACGTTGGACAATTCTGACATGATTGATCATAGCCCTAGGGTTACTTGGCTGACATTTCTTTGAAAAGGAGATACATGAACCTTTGACAAACAATGACCTAAACAAAGAGAAAATACACAGAAAATACAGAAATGTTGAGTTGTTCTTTTCTCTCTCTTTTTCTTTCCTTTCCCTTTTTCCTTCTTTTCCCCGTCATCCCTCCCCTTCTTTTCCCCTTTCCTTCCTAATCCCTTTTTCATTTTTTCCTTAATTTTCCTAGTTGATTCTCTTACCTCCCTCTTTATTTCCCTTTAGGTAGATGGGTTGACATATTTGACTCTTGATGTTTCCTCTTTTGTAAACTCATGTTTATGTTTATTGCAGTTTATGTTTATTTTGTTTTTGCTTAGATAATATGCATTCCTTCCTCCTCCCATATATTGTAAAAAATAATTTAATAAAAATTGCCTTTAAAAAAAAAATTTGTTCCTTTTAAGAAAAGTTTTTCCTATAAGCTTTGTTAGTAGTAACAAAACAAACTGTGCCTTACTCACCCTCTCCGGGTCCAACTGAGTCTCCGATGCTACCTCTTTTGTCTGTTGTTGTTTTCTGTATTCATCACATCGACAGCTTGGCAGCCAATCAGTGAGTTCAGTGATTTTAAGCAGCTCATATCAGCTACAGAGTAACTGATCTAAGTTACTGTGTGCAGTTCTGTTCACTTGATGTTAGCACTGCTGATAGTAACAGACACCAAGAGCAGCAATGGCGACTCAGCATTAGACCTGGAGAAGACAAGCTTGTTTTTTTAATTTTTTTTTACCTTTTTACATTTTTCCTGTGGCAATCATAGGGGAAACATTTATGAAAGGGGACAACCCCTGTATAGGTGGTTTCTGTTTTATCTTTATTTTAATGAATGTGTTGAGTATTACATGCTCTTTTCCTGCAACTGTTACTGCAGTTTGGTGCTATTTGGTAAATATTTTTTTCCCAAAATCAAGAATGGATGTAAAATATAAGAAATATAGTTGGGTAGGTTCACATTTATAGCAGAGGCTACAGTAGAAGCAGCCAAGCATAATAGGTCAATACCCCTGAAAATATAATACAAAATGCAGTGCTATTTTTAACAGGAAGAGCACCAGACATCCTCTATTTTTTCCCGGAAGAACACCAGACATCCTGACGGAAACCTGATGAATCCAATTAGGCTATGTTCACATGTTGTGTTGTTTTTTATTCAAATTAAAAGATGTGTTTTACAGTGCCAGCAAAAGCTATGAGATGTCAGAAATCTCTTGCACACACATTCTTTTTTTTTCCTGATTGAATTGGAAAACTGCTGCATTTTTGAAAACTGCAGTGTGTCCCTTCTTTCAGTGCTTTTGTAGATTTTTTCACCCATAGAAAGCAATGAATAAGAGCAAAAATGCAGCAAAAAGCAGCAAAAACACAAAAAACTCAGGAACAACAGGCACTAAACTGCTTCAGCATGAAAAACACAGCAAAAAGTGCAGCAAAACTTGTTTTTTTTTAAGCAGCTTCTTTACTGCCAAAGGAGCAGGTTTTGCCTGCAGAAAAAAATCAGCAAAAATGCTATGTGTGAACATAAGCCTTACAGTCAAAATGGTATGTCAGGTAGCATTGATGTCCATCATTAAAATAATATTGCACAGAAGTTTTATTTTCTGTTCCTGTTTCTGAAATGTGAAATAGTAGTTCAGGTAAAAAAAAGGTACTGTATGTCTTAGCGTTTTTGTCTTTTCCCTACACTTGTGTAACTCCTTAGCGGGACATGGGTCCCAGCAAACAGTAACGTTCATCAGCAGTAATTGCTCCAGAAAAAGCCAATTTTGTGTATTTTCAAAAACTTACTGTGAGGTTCATAGCACTGTCTCACAAAAACATGTATATATCAGGTGACAAAATATTCTTGGTATTTTTTAGACACTAATCATTTATCTAAGTGCAGCTAGATATTTTGAAAATGTCCTAAGGTTCTGTGCTGCCAGTGACAACACCTTACACCTGCATATCAGCAGAAACAGTTTTTAATTTTTGGTATAAACAAGAACTTTCACATTATTTACCAGCTGCAATATATGGTCAAGATTATGTGCAGACCTTTCCATGAAACTTTCTATATATGAGTTTATGCATCTTTTCTCAATATATTGAAAACTATAAGTATCACTATGGAGTTGGACTCTTTCAGAATCCTCCATTGGGAAGGCTTCCTACATGATTTTTGAATGTGTCTGAATTTTAGAGAGAAAAAGGGCATTAGAGAGGTCACACTTTGTTGGATGAGAAGTTCTGTTTACGATCAGTATTCAAATTCATCTCAGAGTTGAACAATGAGGCTGAAGATTGGACAATTATTTCACCAAACTCATCAAACTTTTTAACTTTATGTAGAGAGGCACAGTTATGCTGGGACAGATATGGACCTTACCATAACTGTTGTCATAAGGATGGAGTAGAATAATCACTGCACTCGTATGGTTTTTTTGTTTGCTCCAGGTGAAAAAGTTTATTTAGACAATAGTGGTGGTGAAGCGATAGGCACAAAAACGTTTCGGCCAACTCGTGGCCTTGATCACAAATATCGCCTATTATGAAGTTTCACTAGACTAGGTATACTGTGAGGCCGTGATGATTTTGTTAAGGGCACAGTTGTATGAACCAGTGTATTGCTGATGTAGCTCAAGCCAAGTACACAGTAGAATTAATTTAGGATTAGAAGGTATTGCTGTTTCATATGGGAAATATAATACACCAAATGTGGCTATAGGGTTCCTGTGTCGTTTTTTATGTGTCTCCAAAGGAACGGGAGAGGTTAGAAATCCGTCGGTAGTTAGTTCAGTATGGTGCACAGGGAGCCCCTACAGCCTAGACACGGACGGTGTCGGCCTGCTCCCACCTATCCACCAATGTTGGCTCCCTGTGCAGCATACTGAACAAACTACCGACGGGGCCCGTGTTGCAGTCCTTAGCCCTTTTGTCCAGTCCTTAGCCTGGGGCAACAGACCTCACCCGTCCAGAGGTGCCTGGCAATGCCCTGTCTGTAGAGCATGTCTGCCCTGGCAAATGTATCCAGGCAGTTCTGAGGAAGCAACAGCTTCCTCTCTCTTCATGGCTGCAAGTCAAGCCTCCCTGCTGCTGCTGGACCAGCCCCTATTTTAAATATTGCCTGCCCCTTACTCTGCAATAGTGACACATATAGGAACATTATACATTGCATATACAGCACTTAAAGGGAAACATCTCAATACATTACTGGTACATAACACATACAACATAATGACACAATAACATACAGGTGCATCATATGGTGGTATACAGGGAACATCACATACATTGCAATAATGAACATATCTACATCAAGTGCAAGGAGGGTCACAAGGAAAGATGAGAGGGTGCCACTGAGGAGACCTGTCACACCTTACATATATATATATATATTGTCATCTCTTACTTTTAAGAAATTAAAAAAGGAAAATGCACCAATGCAAAAAAAAGTTTGGGCACCCTACATGGTTAGTACCTAGTAGAACCCCCTTTTGAAAGTATTACAGCTTGTAAACCCTTTCTTACAGCAAAATAAGAGTCTTCCAATTCTTGTTTGAAGGATTTTCATCCATTGTTCTTTGGAAAATTCTTACAGTTCTGTGTCGTCTTGCATGCCCTGCTATTTTGAGGTCTAGCCACAGATTTTCTATGATGTTCAGATCAGGAGACTGTTAGGGCCACTGTAAACCTTCAGCTTGCACCTTTTGAGATAGTCTATTGTGGATTTTGATGTGTGTTAAAGGATCATTAACCATTTGCAGAAGCCATCCTCTTTTCAAATTCAGCTTTTTTACAGATAGTGTTATGTCTGCATCAAGAATTTCTTGAAATTTCATTGAATCCATTCTTCCCTCTACTCGTTAAATGTTCCCCATGCAATTGGCTGCAACCCAACGTCAAAGCATGATTAATCCACCTGTATGCTTAATGGCTGGTAAGATGTTCTTTTCCTGAAATTCTGTGCCATTTTTACTCCACAGATAACTTTGATTATTGAGGCCAAAGAGTTCTACTTTAACCTCATTGGTTCACAGGACTTGTTTCCGAAATGCATCAGGCTTGTTTAGATGTTCTTTTGCATACTTCTGATGCTGAATTTTATGGTGAGGATGCAGGAGAGGATTTCTTCTGATGACTCTTCCACGAAGGTCATATTTGTGCAGGTGTCTCTGAACAGTAGAATAATGTACAGTAGTACAACTTCAGATTCTGCAAATCTTTCTGAAGGTCTTTTATAGTCAAGCTGGGTTTCTGACTTGCCTCTCTAGTAGTGTTGAGCATTCCGATGCTGCAAGTATCGGGTATCGGCCGATACTTGCTGTATCGGAATTCCGATACCGGGATTCCGATACTCTTGTGGTATCGGGTATCGGGTATCGGAACAACATTAATGTTAAAATGTGTAAAATAGAGAATTAAAATAAAAAATATCGCTATACTCACCTGTCCGACGCAGCCGGGACCTCAGCGCAGGAACCGGCAGCGTTGTTTGTTTAAAATTCCCGCTTTTACATGGTTACGCGAAGTCCCGGCTTGTGATTGGTCAGGGCGGCCATGTTGCCGGGCCGCGGACCAATCACAGCAAGCCGTGACGAAAATACGTCACGGCTTGCTGTGATTGGTCCGCGTCCCGGCAACATGGCCGCCATTAACCAATCACAAGCCGTGACGTCACGGGAGGCTGGAAACGCCCTCATTTTAAAAAGGGCGCGTGTCCAGCCTCCCGTGACGTCACGGCTTGTGATTGGTTGCGTTGCGGTCAACCAATCACAAGCCGGGAGGCTGGACACGCGCCCATTTCAAAATGAGCGCGTCCAGCCTCCCGGCTTGTGATTGGTTGATCGCGGCGCAACCAATCACAAGCCGTGACGTCACGGGAGGCTGGACACGCGCCCATTTCAAAATGAGCGCGTCCAGCCTCCCGGCTTGTGATTGGTTGATCGCGGCGCAACCAATCACAAGCCGTGACGTCACGGGAGGCTGGACACGCGCCCATTTTAAAATGAGCGCGTGTCCAGCCTCCCGTGACGTCACGGCTTGTGATTGGTCAGGGCGGCCATATTGCCGGGACGCGGACCAATCACAGCAAGCCGTGACGTAATTTCGTCACGGCTTGCTGTGATTGGTCCGCGTCCCGGCAACATGGCCGACCTGACCAATCACAAGCCGGGAATTCACGTAACCAAGTAATAGCGCGAATTTTAAACAAACAACGCTGCCGGTTCCCTCGCTGAAGTCCCGGCTGCGTCGGACAGGTGAGTATAGCGATATTTTTTATTTTAATTCTTTCTTTTACACATTTATATGGTTCCCAGGGCCTGAAGGAGAGTTTCCTCTCCTTCAGACCCTGGGAACCATCAGGAATACCGTCCGATACTTGAGTCCCATTGACTTGTATTGGTATCGGGTATCGGTATCGGATTGGATTCCGATACTGTGACGGTATCGGCCGATACTTTCCGATACCGATACTTTCCGATATCGGAAAGTATCGCTCAACACTACTCTCTAGCAATCCTATTAGCAGCTCTCACTGAAAAGTTGCTTGGTCTTCCAGACCTTACATTGACCTCCACTGTTCCTTTTAACTGCCATTTCTTGATTACAATTCAAACTGAGGAAAGGGCAACTTTAAAATGCTTTGCTATCTTCTTAGAGCATTATAATGCTTGGTGGGCCTTCACCATTTTCATTTTCAGAATGCTAGGAAGCTGCTTAGAAGAACCTATGGCTTCTGTTTTTTGCCACTAACTTAGAGTTACAAATCTCCAAGGGTGTCAAAACTTTTGCATTGCCCATTTAACCTTTTGTAATTTTTAAAATGTAAAAAATGACAATGTATATATTATTTTGCCTTAAATATAAAGAAAAGGTGTCATCTTCATCTTTAGGCCTTTTAGAGATCATTTCATCTTTAACTTGTTGAACAGTTCACAATAACAGTAATTTTGACCCAAGGTGCAAAAACTTTTAGATGTCACTGTCAGCTACTTGACCATGGAAACCCATTTCATGAATTTACTGTCACATAGGAGAAATTTATCAAGGAATTTCAATAATTTATGTAATCAAAAATTAACAAAAATAATGTGTGGTATATGTGTGCTAAAACTTGTGATGTATCGCTATTTAATGCAATTTCTGAAACTTTTTAGAATTGAGTTGAGTGCAGGCCTGGGTAACTATGCAAATAGTATTTAATCAATTCCCGACATAATTCATACTGGTACATCATATGTCTGGTCCCCTTCTTTGATGCTGGCTCATTAGCTGAGCTTTCCCAGCAGATGATGACTGTTATTCAGACACCATTTGCCTCTAATAGCTGAACGGAGCTCCAAATGTGGCTGGCAACCTGTTCATTGCCGATTTCAGTCTCTGGATGTACTGCCTATCGGCTTCTTTATGTAGTGACCGCCGGGCCCTGATGTGTTGCCAGGACAATTAGGAGTGTCTCTGTATGTTATGATGATGCTCCTGTGAAGAACAGCCTATGGTTGGCTTATTAGGATACTGTAATTTTTGTTATGTACAGCATTGCTGTAGTATTAGACGATCGTAGGTGTAAGTCCTCTAAAGAAATTTCATAATAAAGTAAAAATTTGCAAAAAATATTATAAAATACAAAAATTTATAAACATTTTTATCACACCCCCTTTACCTCATTAAAAAAATAAAATAAAAATAAATAAATAAACATATTTGGTATCAAGGAGGTATAAAAAGTCCAATCTATCAAAATCTAAAATGAATTAACCTGATAAGTAGATGCTTTTCTTTTGTTTAAGATGTTCCAGGAAAGGAACATGTTGGACACTGAAATAGTAGGTTATCTTGTGACTTGCTCATTTGCCTCGAGGTCTGAAGCACCTTGCATTTCAAAGGTATTTTAAATTACATGATTTAGAAGTAGCTCATATAACATTAGTCATATGGGTGTGCAAAGAGTTTGCATACTTTAGCGATTTTATTATATTCTTCACCCTAAAAAGGTAAGCTATTGGTTAAGAGAAACTATACGACCAGACCCATCACAATATGTTTTGTATAGGGCCATCTATCTATCTATCTATCTATCTATCTATCTATCTATCATCTATCTATCCATCTATCCATTTATCTATCCATCCATCTATCCATCCATCTATCCATTTATCTATCTATCAATCTATCTATCGATCTATCTATCTATCTATCTATCTATCTATCTATCTATCTATATATCTATCTATCTATCTATCTATCTATCATTTTCTACAGCATATCTATCAGTATCTATCCCATATCTATCTATCTATCTATCTATCTATCTATCTATCTATCTATCTATCTATCTATCCCATATATATCTATCTATCTATCAATCATTATTTATAGCATATCTATCAGTATCTATCCCATATCTATCTATCTATCTATCTATCTATCTATTTATCTATCTATCTATCTATCTATCTATCTATCTATCTATCTATCTATCTATCTATCTATCTATCTATCCCATATCTATCTATCTATTATTATCTATAGCATATCTATCAGTATCTATCCCATATCTATCTATCTATCTATCTATCTATCTATCTATCTATCTATCTATCTATCTATCTATCTATCTATCGATCTATCCCATATCTATCTATCTATCTATTTAGCATTATCTATCCCATATCTATCTATCATTATCTATCTAAAAATTGTGAGGAAAGAATGGTTGTAGATGATGAGGAAAAAGCTAATATATTAAACACCTTCTTCTCCATGGTATTCACGGTGGAAAATGAAATGCTAGGTGAAATTCCAAGAGACAAAGAAAACCTTATTTTAAGGGTCACCAATCTAACCCAAGAAGAGGTGTGAAACCGGCTAAATAAGATTTAAATAGATAAATCTCCGGGTCTGGATGGCATACACCCACAAGTACTAAGGGTACTGTCACACCGTGCAATTTTTGTCGCTACGACGGCACGATCCGTGACGTCGCAGCGTCGTATGAGTATCGCTCCAGCGTCGTAGACTGCGGTCACACTTTGCAATCACGGCGCTGGAGCGATGCCGAGGTTCGCTGGTAACCAGGGTAAACATCGGGTTACTAAGCGCAGGGCCGCGCTTAGTAACCCGATGTTTACCGTGGTTACCAGCGTAAAAGTAAAAAAAAAAAAAACCGTACATACTCACCATCTGATGTCTGTCAGGTCCCTTGCAGTCTGCTTCCCGCTCTGACTGAGTGCAGCCGTACAGTGAGAGCAGAGCGCAGCGGTGACGTCACCGCTGTGATCTGCTCTCACTTTCCGGCCGGCGCTCACAGTCAGAGCGGAAAGCAGACTGCAAGGGACCTGACAGACATCAGATGGTGAGTATGTACGGTTTGTTTTTTTTTTACTTTTACGCTGGTAACCACGGTAAACATCGGGTTACTAAGCGCGGCCCTGCGCTTAGTAACCCGATGTTTACCCTTGTTACCAGCGAACGTATCGCTGGATCGCTGTCACACACACAACGATCCAGCGATGACAGCGGGAGATCCAGCGACTAAAGAAAGTTTGAAACGATCTGCTACGACGTACGATTCTCAGCAGGGTCCCTGATCGCTGCTGCGTGTCAGACACTGCGATATCGTAACGATATCGCTAGAACGTCACGAATCGTACCGTCGTAGCGATCAAAATTGCACTGTGTGACAGTACCCTTAGAGAACTAAGTAATGTAATAGACAAGCCACTAATTCTTATATTTAGGAACTCTATAGCGACGGGGTCTGTTCCACCGGACTGGCGCATAACAAATGTTGTACCAATATTCCAAAAAGGGCTATAAAAATGAACCTGGAAATTATAGACCAGTAAGTCTAACCTCTATTGTTGGTAAAATATTTGAAGGGTTTCTGAGGGATGTTATTCTGGATTATCTCAATGAGAATAACTGTTTAACTCCATATCAGCATGGGTTTATGAGAAATCGCTCCTGTCAAACCAATCTAATCAGTTTTTATGAAGAGGTAAGCTATAGACTGGACCAAGGTGACTCATTGGACGTGGTATATCTCGATTTTTCCAAAGCGCTTGATACCGTGCCACACAAGAGGTTGGTACACAAAATGAGAATGCTTGGTCTGGGGGAAAATGTGTGTAAATGGGTAAGTAACTGGCTTAGTGATAGAAAGCAGAGGGTGGTTATAAATGGTATAGTCTCTAACTGGGTCACTGTGATCAGTGGGGTACCGCAGGGGTCTGTGTTGGGACCTAGTTTCTTCAACATATTTATTAACGATCTGGTAGAAGGTTTACACAGTAAAATATTGATATTTGCAGATGATACAAATCTATGTAAAGCAGTCAATACAAGAGAAGATAGTTTTCTGCTACAGATGGATCTGGAAAGTTGGAAACTTGGGCCGAGAGGTGGCAGATGTGGTTTAACAATGATAAATGTAAGGTTATACACATGGGAAGAAGGAATCAATGTCACCATTACACACCGAACGGGAAACCACTGGGTAAATCTGACATGGAGAAGGACTTGGGGATCCTAGTTAATGATAAACTTACCTGGAGCAGCCAGTGCCAGCCAGCGGCTGCCAAGGCAAACAGTATCATGGGGTGCATTAAAAGAGGTCTGGATACACATGATGAGAGCATTATACTGCCTCTGTACAAATCCCTGGTTAGACCGCACATGGATTACTGTGTATGCTTTTGGGCACCGATGCTCAGGAAGGATATAAAGGAACTAGAGAGAGTACAAAGGAGGGAAAGAAAATTAAGAAAGGGAATGGGGGAACTACAGTACCCAGAGGGATGAGCAAAATTAGGATTATTTTGTCTGGAAAAAAGACGACTGAGGGGCGATCTAATAACCATGTATAAGTATATAAGGGGACAATACAAATATATCTCTGAAGATGTGTTTATACTAAGGAAAGTGATGGGCACAAGGGGGCATTCTCTGCATCTGGAGGAGAGAAGGTTTTTCCACCAACATAGAAGAGGATTCTTGTGTGAAGAGGTGGTGATGGCTAACTCAGGGGTTCAAGAGAGGCCTCAATGCCTTCCTGGAGCGTAACAATATTGCATCTTACAGTTATTAGATTCTTTAGAAGGACGTAGATCTGGGGATTTATTCTGACGAAATATAGGCTGAACTGGATGGACAAATGTCTTTTTTCGGCCTTGCTAACTATGTTACTATGTTACTATGTTACTATCCTCTATCTATCTATCTATCTATCTATCTATCTATCTATCTATCTATCCCATATCTATCTATCTCATATCCATCTATCTCATATCTATCTATCTATCTATCTATCTATCTATCTATCTATCTCTATCTATATCTCATTTCAAGCTCCTATCTATCTATTGATCTATCTATCTATCTATCTATCTATCTATCTATCTATCTATCTACCTACATATACATATAAACTCAGGGACAGAATGTGAGATCTGTATGTAAATCATAGCTGGCTCTATATAAAATAAATTATGAGGGATCTGGTCACATGTTGTAACTTATCTCAACCAATAGCTTACTATATATATATATATATATGCGTGTGTGTATATATATACAGTATAAATACATAAATGTACAGTATATATGCTTATCTTATCAAACATGTAGCATAGGAGGAACATGTCATGACTACAGGGTACTCACACTATGGTGCTTTTCACCTTCTCACAGGTGTATGGACTTTACACAGAGAATCCCAAGGTGTGTCCAGAGGACAGTACCTGATAATAACTTGGCATTCAGATGATGTTTCCCATAGAAGGTATCAGAGTTCATGAAAACAAGTGTGGTCATAAAAAACCAATGTTAGGACTGCCAGTGTTTATTCAATACCAGACAGATGCAGGTCAGACAGCGATCAAAGTTTGCATTCAACAAACAAGGTGTGGCGGCTCTTAGCAGGATGAGGCTAAACAGTGAAATGCATCTGGTCCTGTAAAATGCCGTTTGGCTCGCCTTTGCATTGCTATGCAGCGATGTGAGATGGTAGTGACACAGAGACACATTGGTGAATAGGGTTGAGCGAAACGGGTCGTTCATTTTCAAAAGTCGCCGACTTTTGGCTAAGTCGGCGTCTCATGAAACCCGATCCGACCCCTGTGCTTGTCGGCCATGCGGTACGCGACTTTCGCGCCAAAGTCGCGTTTCAATGACGCGAAAAGCGCCATCTCTCAGCCAATGAAGGTGAACGCAGAGTGTGGGCAGCGTGATGACATAGGTCCTGGTCCCCACCATCTTAGAGAAGGGCATTGCAGTGATTGGCTTGCTGTCTGCGGCGTCACAGGGGCTATAAAGGGGCGTTCCCGCCAACCGCCATCTTACTGCTGCTGATCTGAGCTTAGGGAGAGGTTGCTGCCGCTTCGTCAGAAGCAGGGATAGCGTTAGGCAGGGTCCACTAACCACCAAACCGCTTGTGCTGTAGCGATTTCCACTGTCCAACACCACCTTCGGTGTGCAGGGACAGTGGAAGCTATTTTTTTTTTTTTCCCTCAGCGCTGTAGCTCATTGGGCTGCCCTAGAAGGCTCCGTGATAGCTGTATTGCTGTGTGTACGCCACTGTGCAAACCAACTGCTTTTTTCAAAGCACATATCCTCTTGTTCCTTCCTTTCTGCACAGCTATCTTTTTTGTTTGTCCACACTTTTTATTTAATTTGTGCATCAGTCCACTCCTATTGCTGCCTGCCATACCTGGCTTACATTACTGCAGGGAGATAGTAATTGTAGGACAGTCCCTGTTTTTTTGTTTTTTTTTTGTGGAAGATTAAGATTGGCATTTCTGCTACAGTGCCATCCCTGTGTGTGCCATCTCTCACTGAGTGGGCCATAGAAAGCCTATTTATTTTTTTCCTTGATTTGTGTTCTAAAATCTACCTCAACACAAAAACACTACATCAATCAGTGGGAGAAAAATATTGGCCTCAGTCAGGGCTTGTGTGCCACTCCTGTGTGTGCCATCTCTCATTCAGTGGGCCATACAAAGCCTATTTATTTTTTTGTTTTTTTTAATATTATTGGGTTTCTAAAGTCTCCGTGAAAAAAAAAAATACATAAAAAAACAGTGGGAGAGTAATATTGCCCTTTCAGCTTGTGTGCCAGTCTTGACTCCTGGGTGTGCCACCTCTCTCTCTCTAATTGTGGGCCATAGAAAGCCTATTTATTTTTTTGCTTTTTTTAATATTATTTGGTTTCTAAAGTCTCCCTGAAAAAAAAAAAATACATAAAAAAACAGTGAGAGAGTAATATTGCCCTTTCAGCTTGTGTGCCAGTCTTGACTCCTGGGTGTGCCACCTCTCTCTCTCTAATTGTGGGCCATAGAAAGCCTATTTGTTTTTTTGCTTTTTTTAATATTATTTGGTTTCTAAAGTCTCCCTGAAAAAAAAAAAGTACATAAAAAAACAGTGGGAGAGTAATATTGCCCTTTCAGCTTGTGTGCCAGTCTTGACTCCTGGGTGTGCCACCTCTCTCTCTCTAATTGTGGGCCATAGAAAGCCTATTTATTTTTTTGCTTTGTTTAATATTATTTGGTTTCTAAAGTCTCCCTGAAAAAAAAAATACATAAAAAAACAGTGGGAGAGTAATATTGCCCTTTCAGCTTGTGTGCCAGTCTTGACTCCTGGGTGTGCCACCTCTCTCTCTCTAATTGTGGGCCATAGAAAGCTTATTTATTTTTTTGCTTGATTTGGGTTCTAAAATCTAACTGAAAAAAAAATCACTACATCCATCAGTGGGAGATTAATACTGTCCTCAGGGCTTGTGTGCCACTCCTGATCCTGACTCCTGTGAGCGCCATCTCTCACTCAGTGGGCCATAGAAAGCCTATTTATTTTTTTGCTTGATTTGGGTTCTAAAATCTACCTGAAAAAAAAACACTACATCCATCAGTGGGAGATTAATACTGTCCTCAGGGCTTGTGTGCCACTCCTGATCCTGACTCCTGTGAGCGCCATCTCTCACTCAGTGGGCCATAGAAAGCCTATTTATTTTTTTGCTTGATTTGGGTTCTAAAATCTACCTGAAAAAAAAACACTACATCAATCAGTGGGAGATTAATATTGTCCTCGGGGCTTGTGTGCCACTCCTGATCCTGACTCCTGTGCGCACCATCTCTCACTCAGTGGGCCATAGAAAGCCTATTTATTTTTTTGCTTGATTTGGGTTCTAAAATCTACCTGAAAAAAAAACACTACATCAATCAGTGGGAGATTAATATTGTCCTCGGGGCTTGTGTGCCACTCCTGATCCTGACTCCTGTGCGCGCCATCTCTCACTCAGTGGGCCATAGAAAGCCTATTTATTTTTTTGCTTGATTTGGGTTCTAAAATCTACCTGAAAAAAAACACTACATCCATCAGTGGGAGATTAATACTGTCCTCAGGGCTTGTGTGCCACTCCTGATCCTGACTCCTGTGAGCGCCATCTCTCACTCAGTGGGCCATAGAAAGCCTATTTATTTTTTTGCTTGATTTGGGTTCTAAAATCTACCTGAAAAAAAAACACTACATCCATCAGTGGGAGATTAATACTGTCCTCAGGGCTTGTGTGCCACTCCTGATCCTGACTCCTGTGAGCGCCATCTCTCACTCAGTGGGCCATAGAAAGCCTATTTATTTTTTTGCTTGATTTGGGTTCTAAAATCTACCTGAAAAAAAAAACACTACATCCATCAGTGGGAGATTAATACTGTCCTCAGGGCTTGTGTGCCACTCCTGATCCTGACTCCTGTGAGCGCCATCTCTCACTCAGTGGGCCATAGAAAGCCTATTTATTTTTTTGCTTGATTTGGGTTCTAAAATCTACCTGAAAAAAAAACACTACATCCATCAGTGGGAGATTAATACTGTCCTCAGGGCTTGTGTGCCACTCCTGATCCTGACTCCTGTGAGCGCCATCTCTCACTCAGTGGGCCATAGAAAGCCTATTTATTTTTTTGCTTGATTTGGGTTCTAAAATCTACCTGAAAAAAAAAACACTACATCAATCAGTGGGAGATTAATATTGTCCTCGGGGCTTGTGTGCCACTCCTGATCCTGACTCCTGTGCGCGCCATCTCTCACTCAGTGGGCCATAGAAAGCCTATTTATTTTTTTGCTTGATTTGGGTTCTAAAATCTACCTGAAAAAAAAACACTACATCAATCAGTGGGAGATTAATATTGTCCTCAGGGCTTGTGTGCCACTCCTGATCCTGACTCCTGTGCGCGCCATCTCTCACTCAGTGGGCCATAGAAAGCCTATTTATTTTTTTGCTTGATTTGGGTTCTAAAATCTACCTGAAAAAAAAACACTACATCCATCAGTGGGAGATTAATACTGTCCTCAGGGCTTGTGTGCCACTCCTGATCCTGACTCCTGTGAGCGCCATCTCTCACTCAGTGGGCCATAGAAAGCCTATTTATTTTTTTGCTTGATTTGGGTTCTAAAATCTACCTGAAAAAAAAACACTACATCCATCAGTGGGAGATTAATACTGTCCTCAGGGCTTGTGTGCCACTCCTGATCCTGACTCCTGTGAGCGCCATCTCTCACTCAGTGGGCCATAGAAAGCCTATTTATTTTTTTGCTTGATTTGGGTTCTAAAATCTACCTGAAAAAAAAACACTACATCAATCAGTGGGAGATTAATATTGTCCTCGGGGCTTGTGTGCCACTCCTGATCCTGACTCCTGTGCGCGCCATCTCTCACTCAGTGGGCTATAGAAAGCCTATTTATTTTTTTGCTTGATTTGGGTTCTAAAATCTACCTGAAAAAAAAAACACTACATCAATCAGTGGGAGATTAATATTGTCCTCAGGGCTTGTGTGCTACTCCTGATCCTGACTCCTGTGCGCGCCATCTCTCACTCAGTGGGCCATAGAAAGCCTATTTATTTTTTTGCTTGATTTGGGTTCTAAAATCTACCTGAAAAAAAAACACTACATCCATCAGTGCGAGATTAATACTGTCCTCAGGGCTTGTGTGCCACTCCTGATCCTGACTCCTGTGAGCGCCATCTCTCACTCAGTGGGCCATAGAAAGCCTATTTATTTTTTTGCTTGATTTGGGTTCTAAAATCTACCTGAAAAAAAACACTACATCCATCAGTGGGAGATTAATACTGTCCTCAGGGCTTGTATGCCACTCCTGATCCTGACTCCTGTGAGCGCCATCTCTCACTCAGTGGGCCATAGAAAGCCTATTTATTTTTTTGCTTGATTTGGGTTCTAAAATCTACCTGAAAAAAAACACTACATCCATCAGTGGGAGATTAATACTGTCCTCAGGGCTTGTGTGCCACTCCTTATCCTGACTCCTGTGTGTGCCATCTCTCACTCAGTGGGCACTGGGCCATAGAAAGCTTTTTTTTTTTTTTATTATTATTATTTGGTTTCTAAATTGTCCCTGAAAAAAACAATTTATCTTATTTGGTTTTTAAAGTCTCCCTGAGGGAAAAAAAAAAAAAATAGGTGGGAGATTAATATTGACATTTGTGTTTGAGTGACATTCCTGCGTGTGTGGCATCTCTGTGATTTGGTGCCACAGAAAACAGAGTGTGTAACATTGTGCCTGATTTTCCTTGTGGTCTCACCAACCTGTTAAGGGATATTGAAATCATACTGAAGTTATAGCGCACCGTGTAAGTTGTTTGACAGCAACAAATAAAGTTACTTTGGTTAAGTTTTTAAAACAATGAGGAAGTCTGGTGCAAGAGGTCGTCGTGGGCGTTCATTGTCAGCTGGTAATGATGGTAGTGGTAGTGGAGCATCAGGTGGTCGTGGGGATAAAAATATTACACCTAAGTCTGGAGCTGTGGAGACAGGTTCGTCGTCTGGCTACACAAGGCCTCGAACGCTCTCTTTTCTGGGAGTAGGAAAACCGCTTTTAAAGCCGGAGCAGCAACAGCAAGTTTTGGCTTACCTTGCAGACTCAGCCTCTAGCTCTTTTGCCTCCTCTTCTGAAACTGGTAAATGTAAAAACAGCGCGTCGCTTGTGGATGTTCACGGTCAGGGACAAGTCGCTTCCTTGTCCTCTTCAGCAAAAACAACAACAAGAGAGAAGGATGCAGCAGGCGACACAACGGGTTACTCGATGGAGCTCTTTACACATACCGTCCCTGGCTTAGAAAGTGAAACACTTAACAGGCCATGCCCATTACAAGTAGATTCTGACATGGAGTGCACTGATGCACAGCCACAGCCAGAGTACTATGCTGCTCCTTTGACTCAGACCACCACATTGCCCTCTCAGGGTACTGATCCACAATCAGACCCTGATGAGACTATGTTGCCCCGCCACGAACGCTATACCACCGACCGACACAGTGACACAGACGAAGTTGCACACGAGCTCGAAGAGGAGTTAATAGATGACCCAGTTATTGACCCCGATTGGCAGCCATTGGGGGAACAGGGTGCAGGCGGCAGTAGTTCAGAAGCGGAGGTGGAGGAGGGGCCACAGCAGGCATCAACATCGCAACAGGTTCCATCTGCCGGTCCCGTATCTGGGCCAAAACGCGTGTCAAAGCCAAAACCTGTTGGAGGACAGCGTGGCCATCCGGTTAAAGCTCAGTCTGCAATCCCTGAAAAGGGATCCGATGCTAGGAAGAGTGCAGTCTGGCATTTTTTTAAACAACATCCAATTGATCAGCGCAAAGTCATCTGTCAAAAATGTTCAACTAGCTTAAGCAGAGGTCAGAATCTGAAAAGTCTCAATACTAGTTGCATGCATAGACACTTAACCACCATGCATTTTCAAGCCTGGACTAACTACCAAACGTCCCTTAAGGTTGTAGCACCCTCGGCCAATGAAGCTAGTCAGCAACGCAACATCCCTTCCGTCACTGTAAGGCCACCATTTTCCGCACCACCGGCAGTATCTGTGCAGGTTTCTTTGCCAGCCAAAAGCACTCAGGGTCAGGGAATCACCAGTTTTGTAGGAGGAAATATTGCATCTAGGTCACCGGCGGAAACAATACCATCTCCAACCGTCTCGCAGTCTGCCATGTCCACCGGCACACCCGCAAGTTCCACGATCTCCATCTCTCCAGTTCAGCTCACACTACATGAGACTCTGGTTAGAAAAAGGAAGTACTTATCCTCGCATCCGCGTACACAGGGTTTTAACGCCCACATAGCTAGACTAATATCGTTAGAGATGATGCCCTACCGGTTAGTTGAAAGCGAAGCTTTCAAAGCCCTGATGGAGTACGCTGAACCACGATACGAGCTACCCAGTCGACACTTTTTTTCCAGAAAAGCCATCCCGGCCCTGCACCAGCATGTTAAACAGCGCATCGTCCATGCACTCAGGCAATCTGTGAGTACAAAGGTGCACCTGACTACAGATGCATGGACCAGTAGGCATGGCCAGGGACGTTATGTGTCCATCACGGCACACTGGGTGAATGTGGTGGATGCAGGGTCCTCAGGGGACATCAATTTCGGGACAGTTGTGCCTAGCCCACGGTCTAGGAAACAGTTGGCTGTAGGCGTTCGCACCCCCTCCTCCTCCTCCTCCTCGTCCTCCTGCAGAAGCTACAGCTCTTCCACAGACCGCAGTCGGCCAACCACTCCATCGGCAGATGACACTGTTGCACACCAGTTGTCCCATTATGGGCCAGCTACTGGCAAGCGTCAGCAGGCTGTATTGGCTATGAAGTGTTTGGGCGACAACAGACACACCGCGGAAGTTCTGTCCGAGTTCTTGCAACAAGAAACGCAGTCGTGGCTGGGCACAGTAGATCTTGAGGCAGGCAAGGTAGTTAGTGATAACGGAAGGAATTTCATGGCTGCCATCTCCCTTTCCCAACTGAAACACATTCCTTGCCTGGCTCACACCTTAAACCTGGTGGTGCAGTGCTTATTGAAAACTTATCCTGGGTTCTCCGACCTGCTCCTCAAAGTGCGTGGACTTTGCTCACATATCCGACGTTCGCCTGTACACGCCAGCCGTATGCAGACCTATCAGCGGTCTTTGAACCTTCCCCAGCATCACCTAATCATAGACGTTGCAACAAGGTGGAATTCAACACTGCACATGCTTCAGAGACTGTGCCAACAGAGGCGGGCTGTTATGTTTTTGTGGGAGGATACACATACATGGGCAGGCAGTAGGATGGCAGACATGGAGTTGTCAGGTGTGCAGTGGTCGAAGATACAAGACATGTGTCAAGTCCTTCAGTGTTTTGAGGAATGCACACGGCTGGTTAGTGCAGACAACGCCGTAATAAGCATGAGCATCCCCCTAATGCGTCTGCTGATGCAAAGTTTGATGCACATAAAGGAGCAGGCGTCTGCACCAGAGGAAGAGGAAAGCCTTGATGACAGTCAGCCATTGTCTGGTCAGGGCAGTGTACAGGACGAGGTAGCGGGCGAAGAGGAGGTGGAGGACGAGGAGGATGATGGGGATGAGTATATTTTTAATGCGGAACCTTTCCCGGGGGCACTGGAAATTGGTTGCGTGTCAAGGCCGGGTTCTGTTTTTTTGAGGGACACAAGTGACGTAGATTTGCCTGCAACTGCCCCTCACCCAATCACAACCGGAGATTTGACAACTGGAACTTTGGCCCACATGGCGGATTATGCCTTATGTATCCTAAAAAGGGACACACGCATAACGAAAATGATGAACGATGACGATTACTGGTTGGCCTGCCTCCTTGATCCACGCTATAAAGGCAAATTGCAAAATATTATGCCACATGAGAACTTGGAACTAATATTAGCAACCAAACAATCAACTCTTGTTGACCGTTTGCTTCAGGCATTCCCAGCACACAGCGCACGTGATCGTTCTCACACGAGCTCAAGGGGGCAACAGACTAGGAGTGTTAGGGGTGCACACATCAGAAGTGGCGTTGGACAGAGGGGTTTTCTGACCAGGTTGTGGAGTGATTTTGCTATGACCGCAGACAGGACAGGTACTGCTGCATCAATTGAAAGTGACAGGAGACAACATTTGTCCAGTATGGTTACTAACTATTTTTCATCCCTTATCGATGTTCTCCCTCAACCGTCATTCCCATTTGATTACTGGGCATCAAAATTAGACACCTGGCCAGAATTGGCAGAATATGCATTGCAGGAGCTTGCTTGCCCGGCAGCAAGTGTCCTATCAGAAAGAGTATTCAGTGCTGCAGGTTCAATATTAACCGAAAAAAGGACTCGTCTGGCTACCCAAAATGTTGACGAACTAAGATTCATTAAAATGAACCACAACTGGATTTCGAAATCTTTTGCCCCACCTTGCCCGGCCGACACCTAGCTTTCCTATGAAAAGCTCTTGCCTGTGAATTACTTTTCTAATGTCTAATTTGCTGCAGCTGATTGTACAGCATACGACATGTTTACACCTCCCTAAATGGCCAAACTACCCACACGGGGCCGTGGTATCGCGACTTGGCGCAAGCACCCGTGAGACTGCTGTTTGTCTGAAGAGGTGGGTGTGCTCGCTTTTGGTTGACGGCATTGCTACTGGGTCCCTCAAAGTACAATGTAGTGTCTCTGGCGGTGGTGGTGCGCACCCAACGTCAGACACACCGTTGTAACATGAGGGGCCCTGGGGCGGTCCCACCGACCTCAAGAGAGTTCCCCCCTCCCCCAGCTCAAACTGTGCTCTACCACGTGCAAAATTATGTCGCACAGCTCCACCAATCTTTAGTCTATTCGCTGACATCATTCAATGTCTGGCACTGACAATACAAATTTGTAGACATCTATGATGCAACTTAAAGTAGTCTGTGTCTGTGTCCTATATTGGCACCATTAAATAGTTACTGCCAAATTACTATGTCAGAAACTCAGCAGATGAGCCCACCCCTGTACCTAAGTATGCCACCTTTTTTTTTTTTTTGGTTGTTTTGCGAGACATTAACATCTATTTATATTTTGGGAGTACTGGGACAGACACTCCTTGCAATACTCCTCCACTGACCACCAAGCTGCCTGTGTATCCATGTAACCGATGTAAAACTGCCATGAGCCTATTGTTTGTTATTTTAGGCCTTTGATAGCCGGTCTGCGGTCCCTACTTTAAATACTCCTCCACTGACCACCAAGCTGCCTGCCCGTGTATCCATGTAACCGATGTAAAACAGCCATGAGCCTATTGTTTGTTATTTTAGGCCTTTGATAGCCTGTCTGCGGTCCCTACTTTAAATACTCCTCCACTGACCACCAAGCTGCCTGTGTATCCATGTAACCGATGTAAAGCTGCCATGAGCCTATTGTTTGTTATTTTAGGCCTTTGATAGCCTGTCTGTGGTCCCTACTTTAAATACTCCTCCACTGACCACCAAGCTGCCTGTGTATCCATGTAACCGATGTAAAACAGCCATGAGCCTATTGTTTGTTATTTTAGGCCTTTGATAGCCTGTCTGCGGTCCCTACTTTAAATACTCCTCCACTGACCACCAAGCTGCCTGCCCGTGTATCCATGTAACCGATGTAAAACAGCCATGAGCCTATTGTTTGTTATTTTAGGCCTTTGATAGCCTGTCTGCGGTCCCTACTTTAAATACTCCTCCACTGACCACCAAGCTGCCTGCCCGTGTATCCATGTAACCGATGTAAAACAGCCATGAGCCTATTGTTTGTTATTTTAGGCCTTTGATAGCCTGTCTGCGGTCCCTACTTTAAATACTCCTCCACTGACCACCAAGCTGCCTGTGTATCCATGTAACCGATGTAAAACTGCCATGAGCCTATTGTTTGTTATTTTAGGCCTTTGATAGCCTGTCTGCGGTCCCTACTTTAAATACTCCTCCACTGACCACCAAGCTGCCTGCCCGTGTATCCATGTAACCGATGTAAAACTGCAGTATTTTGCTTATAAAAAAGAAAATACTGGAGATATATCAAATGCAGACATTTTAACATTAAAAACAAAAACACATACAACAAAAAACTGGTACAGTACAAAAATTGTCCACCAGCTACAAAAACTTTCTCCTGCAAGTAGTTAACTGAAAGGTTTTTTTCCATTGAAAACACAGATATGGCATCCACCGAGTGTTGTCCTGTCGCGTCTTCTTTATATTATTGCCAAGAAGCTGCAACTGAATAAAGCTGTGCTTCAACCTTCTGTTCCAAATTACGAATTTTAAAAATGAAATTGGCTGTTCCGGCCTACTAAAGGTGTCTGCCCCTGCCTGGTGTTGTCCTCAACTGAATAAAGCTGAGCTTCAACCTTCAGTTCCAAATTACCATTTTTAAAAATGCAATTGGCTGTTCCGGCCTACTAAAGGTGTCTGTCTGCCCCTGCCTGGTGTTGTCCTCAACTGAATAAAGCTGAGCTTCAACCTTCAGTTCCAAATTACCATTTTTAAAAATGCAATTGGCTGTTCCGGCCTACTAAAGGTGTCTGTCTGCCCCTGCCTGGTGTTGTCCTCAACTGAATAAAGCTGAGCTTCAACCTTCAGTTCCAAACATACAACCAAAAACTGGTACAATACAAAAAGTGGCCTCCAGCTACAAAAACTTTCTCCTACAAGTAGTTAAATGACAGTTTTTTTTCCAGTGAAAACACAGATATGGCATCCAACGAGTGTTGTCCTGTCTCGTCTTCTTTATATTATTGCCAAGAAGCTGCAACTGAATAAAGCTGTGCTTCAACCTTCAGTTCCAAATTACCATTTTTAAAAATGCCATTGGCTGTTCCGGCCTACTAAAGGTGTCTGTCTGCCCCTGCCTGGTGTTGTCCTCAACTGAATAAAGCTGAGCTTCAACCTTCAGTTCCAAATTACCATTTTTAAAAATGCAATTGGCTGTTCCGGCCTACTAAAGGTGAATGTCTGCCCCCTGCCTGGTGTTGTCCTCAACTGAATAAAGCTGAGCTTCTACCTTCTGTTCCAAATTACCATTTTTAAAAATGCAATTGGCTGTTCCGGCCTACTAAAGGTGTCTGTCTGCCCCTGCCTGGTGTTGTCCTCAACTGAATAAAGCTGAGCTTCAACCTTCTGGCTCAGATTAACTGCTGTTTTTTAAAAAATTGGTGGTTCCGGCCTACTAACGGTGTCTGCCCCTGCCTGGTGTTGTCCTAAACTGAATAAAGCTGAGCTTCTACCTTCTGGCTCTGATTAAGTTGTTTTTTTTTTGGTTTTGTTTTTTTTAATTGCTGGATGGGGCCTAATACCTCTGTTTGCTGCTCCCTGTTGATTGTCCTCAACTGAATAAAGCTGAGCTTCTACCTTCTGGCTCTGATTAACTGCTGTTTTTTAAAAAATTGGTGGTTCCGGCCTACTAACGGTGTCTGCCCCTGCCTGGTGTTGTCCTCAACTGAATAAAGCTGAGCTTCTACCTTCTGGCTCTGATTAACTGCTGTTTTTTAAAAAATTGGTGGTTCCGGCCTACTAACGGTGTCTGCCCCTGCCTGGTGTTGTCCTCAACTGAATAAAGCTGAGCTTCTACCTTCTGGCTCAGATTAACTGCTGTTTTTTAAAAAATTGGTGGTTCTGGCCTACTAACGGTGTCTGCCCCTGCCTGGTGTTGTCCTCAACTGAATAAAGCTGAGCTTCTACCTTCTGGCTCTGATTAAGTTTTTTTTTTTTTTTTTAATTGCTGGATGGGGCCTAATACCTCTGTTTGCTGCTCCCTGGTGTTTGTCCTCAACTGAATAAAGCTGAGCTTCTACCTTCTGGCTCTGATTAACTGCTGTTTTTTAAAAAATTGGTGGTTCCGGCCTACTAACGGTGTCTGCCCCTGCCTGGTGTTGTCCTCAACTGAATAAAGCTGAGCTTCTACCTTCTGGCTCAGATTAACTGCTGTTTTTAAAAAAATTGGTGGTTCCGGCCTACTAACGGTGTCTGCCCCTGCCTGGTGTTGTCCTCAACTGAATAAAGCTGAGCTTCTACCTTCTGGCTCTGATTAACTGCTGTTTTTTAAAAAATTGGTGGTTCCGGCCTACTAACGGTGTCTGCCCCTGCCTGGTGTTGTCTGTTGTGATTTTGCTTTTTGCTCCCTCTAGTGGTCATTAGTGATTTGACTCTGGAGCTTCTGTCTTTTCCTATATCCTCAACTGGGCCGTTAGTTCAGGGGCGTTGCTATATAAGCTCCCTGGACCTTCAGTTCAATGCCTGGCATCGTTGAAATCAGAGCTAATCTGTTGTGCTCTTGTCCTATGATCCGGGTTCCTGTATTTCAAGCTAAGTCTGCTTCCTTGCTTTTTGCTTTTTTTTTGTTAGGTATTTTTGTCCAGCTTGTTCCAATCTGTATCCTGACCTTTGCTGGAAGCTCTAGGGGGCTGGTGTTCTCCCCCCGGACCGTTAGACGGTTCGGGGGTTCTTGAATCTCCAGCGTGGATTTTTATAGGATTTTTGTTGACCAGATAAGTTATCTTGCTATATTCTGCTATTAGTAAGCTGGCCTCTCTTTGCTGAACCTGGTTCATTTCTGTGTTTGTCATTTCCTCTTACCTCACCGTTATTATTTGTGGGGGGCTTGTATCTTGCTTTGGGGTCCCTTTCTCTGGAGGCAAGAGAGGTCTTTGTTTTCTTCTCCTAGGGGTAGTTAGATTCTCCGGCTGGCGCGAGTCATCTAGCAATCACCGTAGGCATGATCCCCGGCTACTACTAGTGTTGGCGTTAGGAGTAGCTATTTGGTCAACCCAGTTACCACAGCCCTATGAGCTGGATTTTTGAATCTCGCAGACTTACACGTTCCTCTGAGACCCTGTCCACTGGGGTCATAACAGTATGCCAGGCCAGTATTAAATGTTTAATGCATTGCAGAAGTGGGATTATAAGAAAGAAAATTTTGAGGTTTTTTTTTCCCTCTCTCATTTTTTTTTTTTTTTTTTTCTTTTCCCCTTTACCTCAGAGTGGCTTAAGCTTGCTGCAGACATGAATGTCCAGACCTTGATTACAAGTGTGGACCAGCTTGCCGCTCGTGTGCAGGGTATACAAGATTATGTTACCAGAAATCCTAGGTCTGAACCCAAGATTCCGATTCCTGAACTGTTTTCAGGAGACCGATTTAAGTTTAGGAATTTCAGGAATAATTGTAAATTATTTTTGTCCCTGAAACCTTGTTCGTCTGGAGACTCTGCTCAACAAGTAAAAATTGTTATTTCATTCTTACGGGGTGACCCTCAGGATTGGGCTTTCTCGTTGGCGCCAGGAGATCCGGCATTGGCTGATATTGATGCGTTTTTTCTGGCGCTCGGTTTACTTTATGAGGAACCCAATCTTGAGATTCAGGCAGAGAAAGCCTTGCTGGCTATGTCTCAGGGCCAGGACGAGGCTGAGGTGTATTGCCAAAAATTTCGGAAATGGTCCGTGCTGACACATTGGAACGAGTGTGCACTGGCCGCTAATTTTAGAAATGGCCTTTCTGAGGCCATTAAGAATGTTATGGTGGGTTTTCCCATTCCCACAGGTCTGAATGATACCATGTCCCTGGCTATTCAAATTGACTGGCGGTTGCGGGAGCGCAAAACCGCAAATTCCCTCATGTTGTTGTCTGAACAGACACCTGATGTGATGCAATGTGATAGAAAAACCGCAAATTCCCTCATGGTGTTGTCTGAACGGACACCTGATTTGATGCAATGTGATAGAATCCTGACTAGAAATGAGAGGAAAATTCATAGACGCCGGAATGGCTTGTGCTACTACTGTGGTGATTCTACACATGTTATCTCAGCATGCTCTAAACGTATATCTAAGGTTGTTAGTCCTGTCACCGTTGGTAATTTGCATCCTAAGTTTATTCTGTCTGTAACTTTGATTTGCTCACTGTCATCTTATCCTGTCATGGCGTTTGTAGATTCAGGTGCTGCCCTGAGTCTTATGGATCTCTCATTTGCTAAGCGCTGTGGTTTTATTCTTGAACCATTAGAAAATCCTATCCCTCTTAGGGGTATTGATGCTACGCCATTAGCAGAAAATAAACCGCAGTATTGGACACAGGTTACCATGTGCATGACTCCTGAACACCGCGAGGTGATACGTTTTCTCGTTCTACATAAAATGCATGATTTGGTTGTTTTGGGGCTGCCATGGTTACAGACCCATAATCCAGTCCTTGACTGGAAGGCTATGTCAGTGTCTAGTTGGGGCTGTCGTGGTATTCATGAGGATTCCCTGCCTGTGTCTATTGCTTCTTCTACGCCTTCGGAAGTTCCTGAGTATTTGTCTGATTATCAGGATGTCTTTAGCGAGTCCAGGTCCAGTGCATTGCCTCCTCATAGGGAATGTGACTGTGCAATAGATTTGATTCCAGGCAGTAAATTTCCTAAGGGAAGACTGTTTAATCTGTCGATACCTGAACATACCGCTATGCGTTCATATATCAAGGAGTCTCTGGAGAAAGGACACATCCGTCCGTCTTCTTCCCCTCTTGGTGCGGGATTCTTTTTTGTGGCTAAAAAGGACGGATCTTTGAGGCCTTGTATTGACTATCGGCTTTTAAATAAGATCACTGTCAAATTTCAGTATCCTTTGCCGCTGTTGTCTGACTTGTTTGCCCGGATTAAAGGTGCCAAGTGGTTTACCAAGATAGACCTTCGTGGTGCGTACAACCTTGTGCGCATTAAGCAAGGGGATGAATGGAAAACCGCATTCAATACGCCCGAAGGTCATTTTGAGTACTTGGTGATGCCTTTTGGGCTCTCTAATGCCCCTTCAGTTTTTCAGTCCTTTATGCATGACATTTTCCGGAACTATCTGGATAAATTTTTGATCGTTTATCTGGATGATATTCTGTTTTTTTCTGATAATTGGGACTCGCATGTGGAGCAGGTCAGGATGGTCTTTAAAATTTTGCGTGAAAATTCTTTGTTTGTCAAGGGCTCAAAGTGTCTTTTTGGTGTACAGAAGGTTCCCTTTTTGGGGTTCATTTTTTCCCCTTCTGCTGTGGAGATGGACCCAGTCAAGGTCCGAGCTATTCTTGATTGGACTCAGCCCTCGTCAGTTAAGAGTCCTCAGAAGTTCTTGGGTTTCGCTAACTTCTACCGTCGTTTTATCGCTAACTTTTCTAGCATTGTGAAACCTTTGACGGATATGACCAAGAAGGGCTCCGATGTGGTTAATTGGGCTCCTGCTGCCGTGGAGGCTTTCCAGGAGTTGAAACGTCGGTTTACTTCGGCGCCTGTTTTGTGCCAGCCTGATGTCTCGCTTCCCTTTCAGGTTGAGGTGGATGCTTCAGAGATTGGAGCAGGGGCCGTTTTGTCGCAGAGAGGCCCTGGTTGCTCTGTTATGAGACCTTGCGCCTTTTTCTCTAGGAAGTTTTCGCCTGCGGAGCGAAATTATGATGTGGGCAATCGGGAGTTGTTGGCCATGAAATGGGCATTTGAGGAGTGGCGTCATTGGCTCGAGGGTGCTAAGCATCGTGTGGTGGTCTTGACTGATCACAAAAATCTGATGTATCTCGAGTCTGCTAAACGCCTGAATCCTAGACAGGCCCGCTGGTCATTGTTTTTCTCCCGTTTTGACTTTGTTGTCTCGTATTTACCAGGTTCAAAAAATGTGAAGGCCGATGCTCTTTCCAGGAGCTTTGTGCCTGATGCTCCTGGAGTCGCTGAACCTGTTGGTATTCTTAAGGATGGTATTATCTTGTCAGCTATTTCTCCAGATCTGCGACGTGTGTTGCAGAGATTTCAGGCTGATAGGCCTGATTCTTGTCCACCTGACAGACTGTTTGTGCCTGATAAGTGGACCAGCAGATTCATTTCCGAGGTTCATTCCTCGGTGTTGGCAGGTCACCCAGGAATTTTTGGCACCAGAGATCTGGTGGCCAGATCCTTTTGGTGGCCTTCCTTGTCTAGGGATGTGCGGTCATTTGTACAGTCCTGTGGGACTTGTGCTCGAGCTAAGCCTTGCTGTTCTCGTGCCAGCGGGTTGCTCTTGCCCTTGCCTGTCCCTAAGAGACCTTGGACACATATCTCCATGGATTTCATTTCAGATCTTCCGGTGTCTCAAGGCATGTCTGTTATCTGGGTGATATGTGATCGCTTCTCCAAGATGGTCCATCTGGTTCCATTGCCTAAGCTGCCTTCCTCTTCCGATCTGGTTCCTGTGTTTTTCCAGAACGTGGTTCGTTTGCACGGCATCCCTGAGAATATTGTGTCAGACAGAGGATCCCAGTTCGTTTCCAGATTCTGGCGATCCTTTTGTAGTAGGATGGGCATTGACTTGTCGTTTTCGTCTGCTTTCCATCCTCAGACTAATGGACAGACGGAGCGAACTAATCAGACTTTGGAGGCTTATTTGAGGTGTTTTGTCTCTGCTGATCAGGACGATTGGGTGACCTTCTTGCCGTTGGCTGAGTTTGCCCTTAATAATCGGGCTAGTTCCGCCACCTTGGTTTCGCCGTTTTTCTGCAACTCTGGTTTCCACCCTCGTTTTTCTTCGGGTCATGTGGAACCTTCTGACTGCCCTGGGGTGGATTCTGTGGTGGATAGGTTGCAGCGGATCTGGAATCTTGTGGTGGACAACTTGAAGTTGTCACAGGAGAGGGCTCAGCGCTTTGCCAACCGCCGCCGCGGTGTGTGTCCCCGACTACGTGTTGGGGATTTGGTGTGGCTTTCTTCCCGCTTTGTTCCTATCAAGGTTTCCTCTCCCAAATTTAAACCTCGTTTTATTGGTCCTTACAAGATATTGGAAATCCTTAATCCTGTATCCTTTCGCCTGGATCTTCCTGTGTCGTTTGCTATCCACAACGTGTTTCATAGGTCCTTGTTGCGGCGGTACGTTGTGCCTGTGGTTCCTTCTGCTGAGCCTCCTGCTCCGGTGTTGGTTGAGGGCGAGTTGGAGTACGTGGTGGAGAAGATCTTGGATTCTCGTCTCTCCAGGCGGAGGCTTCAGTACCTGGTCAAGTGGAAGGGCTATGGTCAGGAAGATAATTCCTGGGTGGTCGCCTCTGATGTTCATGCGGCCGATTTAGTTCGTGCCTTTCACGCCGCTCGTCCTGATCGCCCTGGTGGTCGTGGTGAGGGTTCGGTGACCCCTCACTAAGGGGGGGGTACTGTTGTGATTTTGCTTTTTGCTCCCTCTAGTGGTCATTAGTGATTTGACTCTGGAGCTTCTGTCTTTTCCTATATCCTCACCTGGGCCGTTAGTTCAGGGGCGTTGCTTTATAAGCTCCCTGGACCTTCAGTTCAATGCCTGGCATCGTTGAAATCAGAGCTAATCTGTTGTGCTCTTGTCCTATGATCCGGGTTCCTGTATTTCAAGCTAAGTCTGCTTCCTTGCTTTTTGCTTTTGTTTTGTTTGGTATTTTTGTCCAGCTTGTTCCAATCTGTATCCTGACCTTTGCTGGAAGCTCTAGGGGGCTGGTGTTCTCCCCCCGGACCGTTAGACGGTTCGGGGGTTCTTGAATCTCCAGCGTGGATTTTTATAGGGTTTTTTTTGACCAGATAAGTTATCTTGCTATATTCTGCTATTAGTAAGCTGGCCTCTCTTTGCTGAACCTGGTTCATTTCTGTGTTTGTCATTTCCTCTTACCTCACCGTTATTATTTGTGGGGGGCTTGTATCTTGCTTTGGGGTCCCTTTCTCTGGAGGCAAGAGAGGTCTTTGTTTTCTTCTCCTAGGGGTAGTTAGATTCTCCGGCTGGCGCGAGTCATCTAGCGATCACCGTAGGCATGATCCCCGGCTACTTCTAGTGTTGGCGTTAGGAGTAGCTATTTGGTCAACCCAGTTACCACAGCCCTATGAGCTGGATTTTTGAATCTCGCAGACTTACACGTTCCTCTGAGACCCTGTCCACTGGGGTCATAACAGTTGTCCTCAACTGAATAAAGCTGAGCTTCTACCTTCTGGCTCAGATTAACTGCTGTTTTTTTAAAAAATGGTGGTTCTGGCCTACTAACGGTGTCTGCCCCTGCCTGGTGTTGTCCTCAACTGAATAAAGCTGAGCTTCTACCTTCTGGCTCTGATTAAGTTTTTTTTTTTTTTTTTTTTTAATTGCTGGATGGGGCCTAATACCTCTGTTTGCTGCTCCCTGGTGTTTGTCCTCAACTGAATAAAGCTGAGCTTCTACCTTCTGGCTCTGATTAACTGCTGTTTTTTAAAAAATTGGTGATTCCGGCCTACTAACGGTGTCTGCCCCTCCCTGGTGTTGCCCTCAACTGAATAAAGCTGAGCTTCTACCTTCTGGCTCTGATTAACTGCTGTTTTTTTAAAAATTGGTGGTTCTGGCCTAATAACGGTGTGTGCCCCTCCCTGGTGTTGCCCTCAACTGAATAAAGCTGAGCTTCTACCTTCTGGCTCTGATTAAGTTTTTTTTTTTTTTTTTTTTTAATTGCTGGATGGGGCCTAATACCTCTGTTTGCTGCTCCCTGGTGTTTGTCCTCAACTGAATAAAGCTGAGCCTCTACCTTCTGGCTCTGATTAACTGCTGTTTTTTTAAAAATTGGTGGTTCCGGCCTACTAACGGTGTCTGCCCCTCCCTGGTGTTGCCCTCAACTGAATAAAGCTGAGCTTCTACCTTCTGGCTCTGATTAACTGCTGTTTTTTTTAAAATTGGTGGTTCCAGCCTACTAACGGTGTCTGCCCCTGCCTGGTGTTGTCCTCAACTGAATAAAGCTGAGCTTCTACCTTCTGGCTCTGATTAACTGCTGTTTTTTAAAAAATTGGTGGTTCCTGCCTACTAACGGTGTCTGCCCCTGCCTGGTGTTGTCCTCAACTGAATAAAGCTGAGCTTCTACCTTCTGGCTCTGATTAACTGCTGTTTTTTAAAAAATTGGTGGTTCCGGCCTACTAACGGTGTCTGCCCCTGCCTGGTGTTGTCCTCAACTGAATAAAGCTGAGCTTCTACCTTCTGGCTTTCGGCCTATACTATCAGATATTAAACTGCATTTGGCCTACTAGTGTGGTTGGGCCCTTGAAACAGTGTCTGCTGCTCTTGGGTTTGCTACTCCACTGAACAAAGCAATGCCGCCTGTTTAGTCCTGTTACCAATTTTGAACTGCATTTAGCCTACTTTATTCTTTGGCCCTATATCTGTTTCCTCTTCATCCTGCCCATTGCCCAGCCACTGCTAGATGAGTCTGCTGGTACATTGACCTAGACCACTACATTCCCCTTGCACTCTACACAGCCAGAATCTGACCCTGCTGAAAGTAAGGTTCCCCTTCCCGCATGTTATACCACCTTACACAGGGACAAAGAGGAAGGTGCAGATGAAAGTGCAGGTTCCTTCATCAGGTGGGCGGGGGCATACTCGTTGGCGACGTCACTGGCACAGGGCCCCTCAGAGTACGCAAAAGTGTCGCTGCTGGTGGGAGGCGCCCCCGCCATGCAAACACACCGCCGTACTTTGAGGGGCCCTGTGCCAGTGCCAATGCAAACGAGTGGGCCCCCCCTGCTTGCTCAGGATCACAGCACTTGCAACGTTGAAATACTTACCTTTCCCTGCAACACCGACGTGACGTAGTCCGCATTTCCTGGGCCCACGAAAAACTTGAGCCAGCCCTACTCCCCCCACAACTTTTGCCAAATGACCCCCAATTCCCTATGCTCAACTATTATTATAAAGTTAATTAAGATTGACAAGCTTCAGAAACAAGAATGGATGTTTTTGGCATTAAAATGGGCACTGTAGGTGTTTTCCTGGCCTCCACTCACTGCCGACTATGCTTCCCCATTGACTTGCATTGGGTTTCATGTTTCGGTCGATCCCCGACTTTTAGCGATAATCGGCCGACTGCACTCGACTCGACTCTGGACAAAATCGGGTTTCACAAAACCCGACTCGATCTTAAAAAAATGAAAGTCGCTCAACTCTATTGGTGAACAGTTGGGGGCCTGATGCCAGTATGCCATTATAGTCAAATAGTAAACAAAGTTGCATTCATTTTTATTATACATTGATAAACATGTAATTGCTTAAAATAAAATTATTACAGCAATTCAAAACAAAGTGCTTTGGTTCTTAGCCACACTGTAACTCAAGACAAAAAAAAAATGCAAAACAGCTTTTGCAAAGCCTAGGTTTAATTCCCAACAGCTAAGTAAAATGTATGCATATGCATAACACCTTATAGAGCATGAATGACAGTTAGCTAAGGGTTTTACAGAGCATTTAGGGTGCGTGTCCACGTTCAGGATGGCCGGTGGTATCGCCGGAGCGGCTAAGCCGCTTGGCGCTAAGCCCCGCCCCCTTTTGGAACGTGATGATGCCGGATGTGTTCACTGTACACATCTGGGATCATCGCACCCCATGCATAGGGCCCTGTGTTATTCCTTGCGGCGCCGCAGCGTCGCCGCAAGGTACACGGACATGCTGCGATCTGAAAAGACGCGCAGCATGTCCAGAGTCGCAGGGCCACCGCGTGCATGTTTCCACGCATAGTGGACACGGGATTTCAAAAAATCCCCTCCACTATGCTGGAACATCTGGACGCTGCGTGTTTGACGCAATGTAAGGGTGAGTGTCTACGGTAAGTAAACGCTGCGTGATTGACGCTGCAGCGTCTAACACGCAGCGTCCAGATGTTCCAGCATAGTGGAGGGGATTTGTTGAAATCCCGTGTCCACTATGCGTGGAAACCCGCACGCGGCGGCCCTGCGACTCCGGACATGCTGCGCATCTTTTCAGATCGCAGCATGTCCGTACACCTTGCGGGGACGCAGCATCCCCGCAAGGCATATCACAGGGCCCTATGGCGAGGGGTGCGATGATCCCGGATGTGTACTGTACACATCCGGCACCATCGCGTCCCAGAAAGGGGGCGGGGTTTAGCGCCGAGCGGCTTCGCCGCTGCGGCGATACCGCCAGCCATCCTGAGCGTGGACACGCACCCTTAGGACATGCTGCGTTCTTAAAAGACGCGCCGCATGTGAGTTTTCTCGGGTGTGCCGCATGCGTCTTTTACTGCATAGTGGAGACAGGATTTCATGAAATCCCCTCCACTATGCTGTAACATCTGGACGCTGCGTTTTTTATGCATGCTGCTCAATGCTGCGTCAAAAACGCAGCGTTTCCTGAACGTGGACACTCACCCTAAGTCTAACACCCCTTTAAGTTTCCTACACTAGAGAAATTAACTTTAGGGGTCCCAATTAATTATTGCATTTTCGTCATTTTTCTGTGAGTAATTGCCAATTAAAGACTTTTTGGTTTGTGAAGAACTCAACAAACGAGTTGCGCCTTTTAAATTATTTTCTTTTGCTGTTTACTTAGTCTTATATATGTTACCTCAATGAGCCAAAGTCGCCAAATTTGATGCAAATATACTCTAGTTCACCCTTTGAGAAATTTTATGCAATTTTTGCACCATTTTGCAAAATGCAATTTTCTTTTTTGCTAATATGCAAATTGCCTCTTCTGAGAAAAAGAGGACTTAAACTCTACAGCGCCACCTATTGGAAGTAGCGATCCTACAAGATCCTACAAGTTTTTTGCTAAAAAATTTGCAAAACAGTTAAAAAAAAGAAAATGTATGGTTTTTTGCAAAATTCATGAAGCACGGCACCGTTTTGATGAATTTGTCACACAAAAAAGTGACAACACTTCAAGAAACTAAAGACAAGTGCCCTAAAAAAATAAAAGATGATGAATCAGGTTGCACATGCTTAAGATAATATCTTGCTAATCTAGCCCTATCGTCATCTAACATATCTGATCATAATTTAAATGTCTATTACTTTATTATCAGCAGGTGACATAGGAGAGAATAGTGCTATTAAATTACATGATGGCTATAAACTATATCTCATTAATACCTCTTAGACTTGTCATAATTCTAAGAAATAATAGATGCATGCGCTCTTTAGCAGATGCTGAACTGACAAAACATACAATAACTGAACAGTAATTACAGTCTGACTGGGTTGTGGTAAAAATAGCTTTGCTGCCACTTCAATGGTTCATTTGCATATTTGTAAAGCATTAAGAAGAAAGGTGATTTGAGTGCCTTTGAACGTGGCATGGTTGTTGGTGCCAGAAGGGCTGGTCTGAGTATTTCAGAAACTGCTGATCTACTGGGATTTTCACGCACAACCATCTCTAGGGTTTACAGAGAATGGTCCGAAAAAGAAAAAAAATCCAGTGAGCGGCAGTTCTGTGGGCGGAAATGCCTTGTTGATGCCAGAGGTCAGAGGAGAATGGGCAGACTGGTTCGAGCTGATAGAAAGGAAACAGTGACTCAAATCGCCACCCGTTACAACCAAGGTAGGCCTAAGAGCATCTCTGAATGCACAGTGCGTCGAACTTTGAGGCAGATGGGCTACAGCAGCAGAAGACCACACCGGGTACCACTCCTTTCAGCTAAGAACAGGAAACTGAGGCTACAATTTGTACAAGCTCATCGAAATTGGACAGTAGAAGATTGGAAAAACGTTGCTTGGTCTGATGAGTCTCGATTTCTGCTGCGACATTCGGATGGTAGGGTCAGAATTTGGCGTAAACAACATGAAAGCATGGATCCATCCTGCCTTGTATGGAGCATCTTTGGGATGTGCAGCCGACAAATCTGCGGCAACTGTGTGATGCCATCATGTCAATATGGACCAAAATCTCTGAGGAATGCTTCCAGCACCTTGTTGAATCTATGCCACGAAGAATTGAGGCAGTTCTGAAGGCAAAAGGGGGTCCAACCCGTTACTAGCATGGTGTACCTAATAAAGTGGCCGGTGAGTGTAGTTGCAATCAGATGTAAATAAATAGCAGTTTCCATATAAGACCTGAAAATATGAATTTACTGTGGCTTCTGGAAGTCTAAGCTTTACATAGCACTGTTCAATAATCTGGCAAATTAAGAATCTCGTTTTGTTAGCCAGTCTAAGGCTGCCATCACACATCAGGATTTGGTCAGTATTTTACATCAGTATTTGTAAGTCAAAACCAGGAGTGGAACAAATAGAGGAAAAGTATAATAGAAACATATGCACCACTTCTGTATTTATCACCCACTCCTGGTTTTGGCTTACAGACACTGATGTAAAATACTGACCAAATACTGATAGTGTGACGGCAGCCTCAGAGTGCGTACTGCTCCAGCACACTACAACTTACATTTTCTCTGATGAAAGACTACTGACCAAATCTTATTAAATATATTCTCTAAAGATTGCCAAATGAAACCAAATCTGTCACATTGAAGGTGTTTATCCGAATATATGTAGTATATCTTATGTTTTATTAATTGAAATATCTGTTCATTTTGGACTTTTCAGTTCACGGGGTGGTGATACCCAGTGTCTGACAGCTATCACTGTATGCACACATACTGTACAAGGAAGGCTGTCAATCACTGATCGGAAGAACCAAATTGACTGCAAAGTACAGAATGAACAGAGATTTAAATGAATAAATATTAGTTACACTGAATCTTTTCCCTCAAAACTATAGATCAATCTAATCAGCTTGTCCAGCTCTATATTATGCTTGCTTTCAATTTGATAGATTCCCTTTAATTCTTTTCTATTTTAATGGGTTTACTGTGGTCCGAGTGTTACTTTGATAATACATTTGCACTGTAAAAACACCTAAAGAGTACAGTGTTAATGGGAATTTGACAGAAAGATTAACCTTCCTTATTAGTCTATATGGCATGCAAGTCACAGAAAGTTGAATAAAATGATACTCTGCTATCTACAATCCATAATATTCCTAATATATACAGCTCTGGCAAAAATAAAGAGTCCACCACATTAAAACGCTGTCATGGGCAGCCTAATCTCCAAACCTGAACCCCACTGAAAACCTCTGGAATGTAATCAAGAGGATGATGGATAGTCACAAGTAGTGTTGAGCATTCCGATACCGAGTTCTGATATTTTTGTGGTATCGGAAATCGGAATCGGAAGTTCCCAGTGTATGGTTCCCAGGGTCTGGAGGAGAGGAGACTCTCCTTCAGGCCCTGGGATCCATATTCATGTAAAAAATAAAGAATTAAAATAAAAAATATGGATATACTCACTCGTCCGGCGGCCCCTGGACCTTACTGTCGGGACCACACTCAGTCGGAGAAGCCTTTGGAAGTGGGGAATCACCAGAAATAATACACAAGACACGTCTCGTATAGTATATCACTGGGAAGCCTCTGAAGGACGCCTGCCTTCAAGGTGCTATCCCCTCTTTATATAGTTTGTACAGGTAGTTTCAGTGGTTATACAAGTTTTGCTTGTTTAAACAAAGAGAGAAAAGAGAAGACAAAAGAAAACAGTTTCGGCTATGTGATAGTTTCACAACAAACAAAACAGTACAGTTTCGCCTAAGTGGCAGTTTCACAAACAAAAAATAGGATTTCACACTATGGCTAAAATGTCCTTGAATGGACAGGTCAATATTGATCACAAATTCTTTTTGGCTCATTGAGGTAACCATTTTTGTTCCGCTCTTCACAATCCCCCCTTTGACATATTCCATTCAAAACCTTGTCATATAGACGATTATTTTAGTCATTCTTTTTGTGATATTAAAAAAAACTTTATATTCTCGCATCCATTACACAAAATTTATTTGTGCATACCGAGATACCCTTGAATACAACCTTGAATAATACATATATAATTACAATAACTATAACTGTATGTATTAGGCTTTGCATAATCCCGGTAACCCACCCACCGATCCCCCTGAACCAATTGGCCAGGTTAAGAAAAGAAAAGGTATCTGACCACCAGCTATCCTTATTTTGGTCATTGTCTTTGTCATACTGATCCCTGAGTCGTTGTACGTCTTCTAATTTAAATCTCATACTCATAGTACTATTCGGGTCTATATAATGACAGCAGGTGGGTCCGATGATTTGACACATACCCCCTTGTGAGGCAGTTAGGTAATCCAATACCAGGGTATGTTGGTTAGTGACTATTATAAGCTGATTCTGTACAGCTATACTAGTATTTAATATGTCCAATATATCCCAGATCTGGTCATCTAGATAATCCGTGGCTCTAACTAATTTATCCCACATCTGTGTTAACATTACTAACATCAATATCATGAGTCTTATACTGCTTTTTTGCAATGGCTTGCATGTATCCATGATGCCTTTCCTTCAAGCTTGACTGCTGTTGGAGTTGTTAACAGGACTTGGAAAGGTCCGTCAAATCTCGGTTCCAGAGTCTTTCTGGTGTGTCTTTTCACGTAGATTTGATCACCAGGTTCCAACTTGTGGCCTCCTTCGAGATTTTCTGGATCTGGAAGGGAAGCAAAAACTTGCGAATGCACTTTAGTTAAACGTTTTTGTAATTCTTGTACATAAGCAGTTAAAGTCTCAGTATTCAACATCAGTTGTTGTGGAAAATAACAACCCAAATTTGCTGCTCTACCAAAAAGAATCTCATGTGGTGACAGCTTAGCCTTCCCCCTTGGGGCGTTTCGGATGGAATACAGGGCAAGTGGTAGACACTCGGTCCAAGGCTTTCCTGTTTCTGCCATGGCCTTCTGGATTTTTAATTTTATTGTTCCATTTAATCTTTCCACTTTACCTGAACTCTGTGGGTGATACGGAGTGTGAAACTGGTTTTCTACTCCCAACATTTTCATAACATTCTGGAATATTTCTCCAGTAAAATGGGTACCCCTATCTGACTCGATCACCTCAGGCATGCCGTAACGGGGTATCAGTTCATGTGCTATTTTAATGGCAGTAGTTTTTGCTGAGGCTTTACGAACTGGATAAGCCTCTGGCCACCCTGAGAACATGTCCACACACACAAGCACATATTCGTATCCATTGTACCTAGGTAGCTGGATGTAGTCGATCTGGAGTCTTTGAAAGGGATACAGTGGTCTTACATGATGCTTGGTTGGGGTTTTAATGGTCTGACCTGGATTGTGTGCCAGGCATATAGCGCATGCAGCACACATGTTCCGAGCGAAATTACCAAAGCCTGGAGCCAACCACCTCTCTTTTACCTTGAGCGTCATACCGTTTGCCGATACATGCGTAGGTAGGTGGAGGTCACTCGCCACTGCGGGGTACCAGGCTCTGGGTAAACACAACAAAGTTCCTTTTTTCCATAATCCTTGCTGATCTTCTGCCCCTTTTTTCTGCCACTGCCCTCTTTCTTCGTCGTCTACCTGTTTCTGAGCTTCCTTCAATCTCTCCTCATCATCTTCAGAGCTATCTAGTGTGTGGGCATGATGTAAGGGTTTACGTGCTGCCTGTTTTGCTGCTTTGTCGGCTTTATCGTTACCCCTGGCTTCCTCGGTGTCGAGTCTCACATGTGCAGCTACCTTTATCACCGCTATTTCTTTAGTTTCTTGTGCTGCCTCCAGAATCTGTCTAATGAGGGAGGCATGTTTAACAGGTTGGCCTGAAGCAGTCATATAACCTCTGGCTCTCCATATTACGCCAAAATCGAAAATAATGCCATGTGCATATCTAGAATCAGTGTATATGTTTGCTGTCTGATCTTTGGCTATTTTTAGAGCTTCAACTAATGCCGTAAGTTCTGCTTCTTGTGCAGACTGATTAGCAGGGAGAGGTTCTGCTTTCAGCACTTCATGCTGAGTTACTACCGCATAACCTGTATGAAATTGTCCATTCATATCTGCATATCTACTGCCATCTATGAAAAGTTCAAATGTAGCATTACAGAGTGGCTTGTCACGTACATTACGTAAGCCCTGAGTCTCTTCTTCCATTAATTGTACACAATCATGCATTGACTCTGATGGGTCAAAGGAGTTGGAGAGTGCAGTTTCCTCAGGTATGGTACCCCCCTCAGACTCTAAAGGGAGCAAAGACGCGAGATTAAGAGTCTGAACCCTGGCAAAGGAAATGTTGGGCGGCAGTAGTAGGGAACATTGGAGACGGAGGTGTCTGGCCATTGAAATATGTTTAGGTTGGACCTGGTTAAGAATGCCATGTACATCATGAGTGGTCTGAACTAGAAGTGGGTGATCAAGAACAATCTCAGAAGCTTTATCTAATAACAGTGAAATTGCGGCTACTACTCTTACACAAGAAGGTGCGGCTCTAGCTACAGGGTCCAGATGAGCTGATATGTATGCCACAGGTCTCTGTTTGTTTCCATGTTTTTGTGTGAGCACCCCTGTAGCATGTGAGGATATCTCAGCTGCCATCAATTGAAAAGGTTTAGTGTAGTCTGGGAGTCCCAGAGCCGGAGCTGATACCAGTGCTGTTTTCAAAGAGGAAAATGACTGTTTAGCCTCTTCACTGAGTGAATATGGCGTGTTGGCAATACAGTCATATAAAGACTGCATGAGTTGACTTGCATGTATGATCCACTGTCTACAGTGTGAAACAATACCCAGGAAAGCACGCAGCTGTTTGTGATTCCTGGGTTCAAGCATGTTACGTATGGCTTCCGTACGTTGAGGTGTGAGGTGTCTGATGCCCTGTGATATGCAGTGACCTAAGAACACGACTGTTTGTTGACAAGCCTGGAGTTTCTGTCTATTTACTTTACAGCCTTCTTGCGCTAGGAAAATTAAGAAATTAACAGTTGAGGTAACTGCTGTCTGCTCATCAGGGCAACAAATAAGTAAGTCATCTACATACTGTAGAATGACTACTCCTGGTTCTGGGGTGAAATTTTTCAGCACGGTCTGCATTGCTTCAGAGTACAAAGTTGGTGAGTGTACCATACCTTGTGGCAATCTTGTCCATGCTAATTGTTTACCCTTGAATGTAAAGGCAAACAAATGCCAACAGTTCTTATGTAGTGGCACAGAAAAAAATGCGTTTAATAAGTCAATTACCGTAAAATATGCAGCAGTGCTGGGAATTTGAGACAGTAAGGTATGAGGATTCGGTACCACAGGGGTGACCGGTGCCAAAACCTTATTGATTTCCCATAGGTCGTGCACCATGCGATATTTCACCATAGTTTCTTTGGAGGAAACTTTCTTTTTAACAGGATATAAGGGTGTATTGGCGGGTGACCTGATTTCTACCAAAACACCTTGTAATACATAATCCTGAATTTGTTGAGAAATCGCCAGTTCTTGCTGGGCGCTGATGGGGTATTGCCTAAGCTGAGGTAAAATGGTTCCCGGGGCAGTTTCTAACAGTATAGGAGCTACTGATAAGAATCCTACATCAGTGTCTCCTTTTGCCCATAGACTGTCAGGAACCCGAGACAAGTCAATTTTTGCTTGTTGAGTGCAAATTTCGGGAAAATCCTCCATTGCCTGTATTCTAACATATTGTTCCAGAGTTTCTGCATCTTCAGGGATGGTCAGCATAACTGTGCCATTTTCTCTAAAATGGATGTTTGCGTGCATTTTACTTAAGACATCAGTACCCAGCAAGCAAGTAGGTGCACCTTTAGCAAATAAAAATTTGGATACAAAGGTTTTAGGGCCAAAGCTCACATTTAAAGGTTTTGTAAAAGGCAACGCCTGAATTTTACCATCATACCCTTCTGCATATGTTACCTTTGAGGATATATTGTCAGGATATGGTAAAAAGTCTTGATTTAAAATGGAGGATGTTGCTCCCGTATCTATCAGAAAAGGTACATTTTTACCCTCAACCTCAACTTGTATTATTGGTCTTCTAGAAGGAAGAGAGACCTGCATAACCTTCAGTCATTCTGAGCTGTCTGTTTGATCAGGCGCTGGGTTATTTATCCTATTTTTGGGTACAAAGGTTCCTGAATCTATATCTGCTTTTCTCTTCCTACATTCCCTTTGGAAATGTCCTGGCTTCTTACAGTAATGACAAGTAAACTTTTGATTAGCAGAGCCAGTATTAGCCTGTGCAATTCTTACTGGCTTAGAATTTTCTCTTAAGTCCATTTCTATCCCTACAGCTTTCTGTCTAGCCAGGTGTGGGTCTTCCAAGGTTCTCCAATCAGGGGTTGCGGCCTTAAGCTTTTCCTTCACTTTTGGAGACAATCCATCTATAAAGGTTTTTGTAACTAACCTCATCATTCCTGAAGCGGTTAGATCCATGCCTTCATCTCTGAAATTATTTTCTACACTTAGATAATATTCGTCTACTGATTGTCCAGATTTCTGAGCCACCACTCCCGTTGTTCCTCTCTGCCTCTGTTTTTCCCTCATGAAGACCATTAAGTGATCTATAAATTGCGTACCTGATTCTATCGTTTGTAAGGCACCATCTCCTGCCTGGGGCCTATGTACCTGTAGATTTGCTAATAGCTCCTGGAAGAGTCCAGGAGTCATTTTCATTCTACATAATTCTTCTCCATCTGCCCAAACTCCAGCGTGAGTCTGCATAATTTGCTGTATATATTGTGCAAATCTAACTGGACACTGGGTGGGATCTGGTGCGTTATGCAAGAGAGACATGCCTTCAGCGGGGGACCAAGGGAAATATTGTCGAGTTTGGTGATATCTAGTTCCCATTACTCCGTCAGCACCAGGTTCCCTAAAGGGTCTTGGTACTACCCTAACAGGGGCAAGTACAGCGCCATGTCTAGGTGTACCACAGGCTAGGCAATCATTTCTCCAGTCTGGATTTTGTTGTCCACAGTGCGGACATACCCATCCTCCTGGTCCGGCTAAACTTTGAGGTGGTGTTTGGAGAAAAGATGGGGCATGTGGGTTAAGGTATGGGGGTGGGGTGTTCTTATATTCCACATTTTGTTTTTCTCCATAGCCTGCGGGTCTAATACACCACTTTTTATTCTGTTGATTATATGTCCATCCCTCTTTTTCTGCTACCCTAGAGACATCAATCAACGCTTGGATCTGATCTATCCATTTCTTGTCTCTGATTATGCCTTTTTTTTTTTCCTGAATTCCTTCCCATTTTTTCCTACTAAAGGCTTCTGCCTTAGTAACTCCAAACTTACTAAAAATCTTTCTCAGCCCCTTAGTGGCATCTTCACCACTTCTCTCCTTTATGATAGTATAGATATCTAATTCTTCTGGTTCCGACTTTGTTTGCTTATTCCCCATTTTCTTATCCTGAGCTTTTTTCTTTTCTTGCCCTAGGTGGCGTTTGGGTATGAGAATACCTCGTTACCTTCTTCCTAAGGAGCTAGGATGTTTAACGGCTTCTGCGTACCGTGCTGATGTAAGAAAATCCTGATTCCTACACCTATAGCAAACAACACAAATGCAACCAGACAGAGGATCAAAATACAACGTATCTTGTCCCAGGCTAATTTATCTGTCCTGGGCTCATACTATCATACACTTATCCGTCACCAGGTTTTCGTCAAAGACAGGATCAGAGATTGAACATAGGCGCGGAGGTCTCCCCGAAAGGACGCAACCACGTTGCCCAGTGGGACAGTCACTTCTTCTGTTTCAACACCCTGGGCGGCTTATAGGGCTATTCCCAACTTCCACACACCTTCTATTCACATTCACTCTCATTCAATGCCGTACTCCGTGAGGTGGTCAATTCCTAAGTAGTTCAAGAACCCGAGCTATAGGTATCCTCCTCTACTAGAACTACCCGCTAAAGGACACGACACAGAAAATCTTACGGACAGTGCAGGGCAGATATAAGAGATCTAACAGTGTCTCTTACCTGACCAGGTTTTTATTCATCTGCCGTCCATTATCCCAGATTCTCTTTTCGTTCGTATTCTGCCGGTGTTCTTGAAGGAGTACACAGACCTCGGGTCCCTGTTCAGGCGCCAGGAAATGTCGGGACCACACTCAGTCGGAGCAGCCTTTGGAAGTGGGGAATCACCAGAAATAATACACAAGACACGTCTCGTATAGTATATCACTGGGAAGCCTCTGAAGGACGCCTGCCTTCAAGGTGCTATCCCCTCTTTATATAGTTTGTACAGGTAGTTTCAGTGGTTATACAAGTTTTGCTTGTTTAAACAAAGAGAGAAAAGAGAAGACAAAAGAAAACAGTTTCGGCTATGTGATAGTTTCACAACAAACAAAACAGTACAGTTTCGCCTAAGTGGCAGTTTCACAAACAAAAAATAGGATTTCACACTATGGCTAAAATGTCCTTGAATGGACAGGTCAATATTGATCACAAATTCTTTTTGGTTCATTGAGGTAACCATTTTTGTTCCGCTCTTCACATTACTGATTGTAACCAGCAGCCTCCGTTCCTAAGAATGAGGAGTTTAGGACCTGCGATGACGTCGCGGCTTGTGAATGGTCGCGTGAGTGGTCACATGAGCGACACGTGACCAATCACAAGCCGCGACGTCATCGAGGGTCCTAAACTCCTCATTCTTGGGAACGGAGGCTGCCGGTTACAATCGGTAAGGTCCAGGTGCTGCCGGACGGGTGAGTATATCCATATTTTTTATTTTAATTCTTTATTTTTTACATGAATATGGAACCCAGGGCCTGAAGGAGAGTTTCCTCTCCTTCAGACCCTGGGAACCATCCAGGATAGCTTCCGATACTTGTGTCCCATTGACTTGTATTGGTATCGGGTATCGGTATCGGCGATATCCGATATTTTTCGGGTATCGGCCGATACTATCCGATACCGATACTTTCAAGTATCGGAAGGTATCACTCAACACTAGTCACAAGCCTTCAAACAAAGAAGAACTGCTTACATTTTTGCACCAGGAGTGGCATAAGGTCACCCAAAAGCAGTGTGAAAGACTGGTGGAAAGCATGCCAAGACGCATGAAAGCTGTGATAAAAAATCATGGTTATTCCACAAAGTATTGATTTCTGAACTATTCCTGATTTAAAACATTAGTATTATTGTTTCTAAATGATTATGAACTTGTTTTCTTTGCATTATTTGACGTCTGAAAGCACTTTTAAATTTTTTTTGACCATTTCTCCTTTTCAGAAAAAAAATACAAAATGTATTGCTTGGAAGTTCGGAGCCATGTTGTCAGAAGTTTATAGAATAAAAGAACAATTTACATTTTACTCAAAAATATACCTATAAAGAGAAAAATCAGACAAACTGAACATTTTGCAGTGGTCTCTTCGCCAGAGCTGTAAATAAGATGTTAAGATCTATGGGAGAGACATAGATCTTCCTAAATGTATGCTTCTGGGGGATGTACTCTCTCCTCCCTGATGTTGCCCAATCATGAGCAGACAGCAACATTCAGGGGTAAGAAGAACTTTCCCCCACAAAAGCTTAGAGCAAGTTTCTCAATGTGAGATATGTAATGTCAGTCTGCTCATACTGATCTTCCTGCTGACCTAAGTGTGATTATATGGTGCTCGGTATATAGCAGATATAAGTGTAATTGCCAACACTTCTTCAGCTTACATCATAGCAGCTAGTGTTGAGGAAGCTGACAGCATTTTCAGAGGAGAACTACTAGAAGGGTTTGTAATGACACAGCTCAATTCTACTGCCTTCACTGCAATCACACTCATTTTTGCTTTGTACACAGATTTGTAGAGAGATGAGTGAGGAGAGCAGATTCTCCTGTGTGAGACATGTAATGACAGACAGCCCTTTTCTCCTCAATGATCTCCCTGCTAAAATGTGAGTGATTAATTACACAGTGCCTGAAGTAGAACAGACATAAGTGTGATTCTTAATACTTTTTCAGCTTTTATCACACAGCCAGTGTGGGTGGAGGGGCAGTACAGTGGAGTTGAGATTTGACTCATTGCAAACACTTTTAGCAGTTCCCCTCTCACAGTGTTATCAGCTCAGCTGTACTTCTACTCTATTTATGGTGGCTGATTTTTGGAAAGCTGAGCAAGTCTTTTTAATAACATTGATATCTGCTTTACTCCCTGCACAATGTAAAATTAAACACAGCAGAGCAGGGAGATCTGTAAGAGCAGACTCACATTACATATCTCACACTGACAAAGCTGCTCTAAGCTATTGTTGGCGTGTGTTCTTATTTACCCTGTATGTTGGTGCCTACTTATGATTGGGCAATGTCCTACAGGATGAAGAAGTATGCACTCCCAAAGCAAAGGTAGATTCTAGAAAATATCTCTGTCCCACTCATAGATCTAAACAGCTCATTTACATATTAGGAAAAACATGGATTTTTCTGAAATTACACATTGGATTGCAAAGAACAAGTCACCATTTGATTCAACTTTATATGACCTGCATGCCCATATATATAGCTGGCGAGGGTTCATTGTTTTGACAGATTACCATTAAAATTTAGAACAATCTAATAATACTGTGGTCATAACTGTCCAGTCTTTTAATTACTCTTTTTATAATCTGCTTTATTTCACTAAATTTTACTATTATTTTTCAGACTCATATCTTTATATGTGATCTACTTACAGCTGTGTGAAAAGTGTTTGCCCTCTTCCTGATTTCCTATTTTTTTTGCATGTTTGTCACACTTAAATCCTTCATATCACCCCCACCAAAATTAAATATTAGGCAAAGATAAACACAAGTAAACACAAAATGCGGTTTTTAAATGGTCTTTATTATTATTAAGGGGAAAACAAATTTAAACCTACAGGGCCCTGTGTGATAAAGTTATTGCCCCCTTAACCCCTTACTGACATCGGACGGGATAGTACGTCCGATGTCAGCTCCCCTGCTTTGATGCAGGGCTCCGCGGTGAGCCCGCATCAAAGCCGGGACATGTCAGCTGTTTTGAACAGCTGACATGTGCCCGCAATAGCGGCGGGTGAAATCGCGATTCACCCGCCCCTATTAACTAGTTAAATGCCGCTGTCAAACGCAGACAGCGGCATTTAACTACCGCATCTGGCCGGGTGGCCGGAAATGACAGCATCGCCGACCCCCGTCACATGATCGGAGGTCGACGATGCTTCTCCATTGTAACCATAGAGGTCCTTGAGACCTCTATGGTTACTGATCGCCGGTAGCTGTGAGCGCCACCCTGTGGTCGGCGCTCACAGCACACCTGATTTTCTACTACATAGCAGCGAACAGCAGATCGCTGCTATGTAGCAGAGGCGATCGTGCTGTGCCTGCTTCTAGCCTCCCATGGAGGCTATTGAAGCATGGCAAAAGTAAAAAAAAAAGTAAAAAAAAATGTGAAAAAAATAAAAAAAAATATAAAAGTTTAAATCACCCAATCAAAATAAATCAATAAAAAAAATCAAATCTACACATATTTGGTATCGCCACGTTCAGAATCGCCCGATCTATCAATAAAAAAAAGCATTAACCTGATCGCTAAACGGCGTAACAAGAAAAAAAACACCAGAATTAAGTTTTTTTGGTCGCCGCGACATTGCATTAAAATGCAATAACGGGCGATCAAAAGAACGTATCTGCACCGAATTGGAATCATTAAAAACGCCAGCTCGGCACGCAAAAAATAAGCCCTCAACTGACCCCAGATCATGAAAAATGGAGACGCTACGAGTATCGGAAAATGGCGCAATTTTTTTTTTTTTTTTTTTTTTTAGCAAAGTTTGGAATTTTTTTTCACCACTTAGGTAAAAAATAACCTAGTCATGTTAGGTGTCTATGAACTCGTAATGACCTGGAGAATCATAACGGCAGGTCAGTTTTAGCATTTAGTGAACCTAGCAAAAAAGCCAAGCAAAAAACAAGTGTGGGATTGCACTTTTTTTGCAATTTTACCGCACTTGGAATTTTTTTCCCGTTTTCTAGTACATGACATGGTAAAACCAATGATGTCGTTCAAAAGTACCACTCGTCCCACAAAAAATAAGCCCTCTCATAGCCAAATTGACGGAAAAATAAAAAAGTTATGGCTCTGGGAAGGAGGGGAGTGAAAAACGAACACGGAAAAACGAAAAATCACACGGTCATGAAGGGGTTAAATCACAAATTAACTGTGATTTATCAAATCTGTGGGAAGCTGAGTACAAATTCCCTAGCCACACCCAGGCCTGATTACTGCCACACCTGTAGTCAATCAAGAAATCAATAAAATAAAACCTGCCTGACAATATGAAGGAGACTGAAAGGTTCTCAATAACTAAACATTGTGCCGCGACCCAAATAAATTCTGGAACAAATAAGAAACAAAGTAATTGAGATCTATCAGTCAGGAAAGGGTTATTAAGCCATTGCTAAAGCTTTGGGACTCCAGTGAACCACAGTGAGAGCAATTAAACACAAATGGCAAAAACATTGAACAGTGGTGAACCTTCCCAGGAGTGGCCAGCTGACCAAAATTACCCCAAGAGTGCAGTGATGACTCATCTAAGATGTCATAAAAGACCCCACAACAACATCCAAAGAACTGCAGGCTTCACTTGCCTCAGTTAATGTCAGTGTTCATGATTCCAACATAAGAAAGAGACTGGGTAAAAATGTCCTGCATGGCAGATTTCCAAGATGAAAACCATTGCTGAGCAATAAGGACATATAGGCTTGTCTCAGTTTTGCCAGAAAACATCTTGATGGTCCCCAAGACTTTTGGGGGAATACTCTGGGGACTGATGAGATAAAAGTTGAACTTTTTGGAATGTTTATGTCCCATTACATCTGGAGTAGAAATAACACAGCATTTCAGAAAAGGAAAATTACACCAACAGTTAAATATGTTGATGTCAGTGTGATGGTCTGGGGCTATTTTGCTACTTCAGGACCTGCAAGACTTGCTGTGGTAAATGAAACCATGAATTCTGTTGTCTACCAAAAAATTCTGAAAGAGAATGTCTGGCCATCTGTTTGTGACCTCAAGATGAAGCACACTTGGGTTATGCAGCAGGACAATGATCCAAAACACACCAGCAAGTCCACCTCTGAATGGCTTAGGAAAAACAAAATTAAGACTTTGGAGTGGCCTAGTCAAATTCCTGACCTTAATTCGATGAGATACTGTTGCATGACCTTAAAATGATGTTTCATGTCTGGAAACCCCCAATGTGGCTGAATTACAAAAGTTCTGCAAAGATGAATGGGCAAAAATTCCTCCAGAGTGTTGTAAAAGACTCATTGCCAGTTATCACAAATGCTTCATTACAGTTGATGCTGCAAAGGGTGGCCCAACCAGTTATTAGGTTTATGGGGCAACACTTTTTCACACAGAACCCGGTAGGTTAGTATTTATTTTTCCCTTAATAATAAGACCTTCATTTCAAAACTGCATTTTATGTTAACTTGTGAGATCTTTGTCTATTATTTAAATTAGTTTGGTGATCTGAAACATTTAAGTGTGACAAACATGCAAAAGATCAGGAAATCAGGAAGGAGGCAAACACTTTTTCACTCAGTAGTATATATCTTACAATAGACAATAGTCTAACATGTCTACAATTGTCTAGGGTGATTGATTACACCATTCCTTTGGTGTCAAGGGAATCTAAATGTATTTGTCTTTATTCCTGTGGAATACTATAATAATAGAGTATTTAGATTATATATTCCTGAATAGGAATCCTACTGGATCCATACAGCACGCTAACCAACACAAAGCAGCCTGCATCAAAGACAGTGGGCCACTTCCAACCTGAAATTTGTAAGATATATTATGATGATGGTAAAAATAGAAAGCTGAATAGAGTATATGTCAAAGATGCATCCAATGGATACACCAATAATGAGATCAACCTAGCATGAAGTGTATTACAGATAAAAATTTATCAGATGTGAAATTATCTGGCACAACTCCTTTATGATACCATGATTACATTCATCTTTGCTACATTAGTACTTTGCTGGTCCCAACAATCTCTCTGTATGACAACAGTTTATTGCCGCATCAGCATAGTGTTTTGTTCAAGAACGCCAGGGATGTCCTCTGGAAACATGCCAGAAAATTTGGCACAGTTAACTTCTGCAGAGCTTCTGGGAAACAAAACAAGATAATTAAAGTAGATATTGTGATTTGTAAGAAATCTGAACACTTACATTATACAATGGGCTTATGTCATCAACCTGGTGTCACAAGTTTTCTAAATGAATTAAAGATGTTCTGCGAGCATTAGGGAATAAAAATGAAATTGAATTTATTAGATATTCCATCTCATTATGTTTATGTGATGCCATCTGCTGGCCATCAGCAGTAAAATATGGTTCTTTAGAGATTTTATTTTGGAGCTTCTTTGCTGCAATTATTTTCTAAACAGATTATTCAGTAATATAATATTTTTTGCAAACTTTGTCTTTTCCACTAGAAGACTGAAATAGTACATAACTTATTTGCACGGAAAAATAAAATTCACTCAAGTTATATATCTCTGGTTCATTTCACAATACCACAGTCCTACCTGGCTATAATGTAGCACAACTTATGACAGACACTAAAATTCAGTGTATTTATTATTTACAGAATGAATACTGTTGTAAATCTTAATCTTTAGTTTGCAGGAGGCAGGGGATGTACCCAAAAGGCAATAATAGTATCACATCTTTTAAAGATGATATTGTGAAGAGCGGAACAAAAATGGTTACCTCAATGAACCAAAAAGAATTTGTGATCAATATTGACCTGTCCATTCAAGGACATTTTAGCCATAGTGTGAAATCCTATTTTTTGTTTGTGAAACTGCCACTTAGGCGAAACTGTACTGTTTTGTTTGTTGTGAAACTATCACATAGCCGAAACTGTTTTCTTTTGTCTTCTCTTTTCTCTCTTTGTTTAAACAAGCAAAACTTGTATAACCACTGAAACTACCTGTACAACTATATAAAGAGGGGATAGCACCTTGAAGGCAGGCGTGCTTCAGAGGCTTCCCAGTGATATACTATACGAGACGTGTCTTGTGTATTATTTCTGGTGATTCCCCACTTCCAAAGGCTGCTCCGACTGAGTGTGGTCCCGACATTTCCTGGCGCCCGAACAGGGACCCGAGGTCTGTGTACTCCTTCAAGAACACCGGCAGAATACGAACGAAAAGAGAATCTGGGATAATGGACGGCAGATGAATAAAAACCTGGCCAGGTAAGAGACACTGTTAGATCTCTTATATCTGCCCTGCACTGTCCGTAAGATTTTCTGTGTCGTGTCCTTTAGCGGGTAGTTCTAGTAGAGGAGGATACCTATAGCTCGGGTTCTTGAACTACTTAGGAATTGACCACCTCACGGAGTACGGCATTGAATGAGAGTGAATGTGAATAGAAGGTGTGTGGAAGTTGGGAATAGCCCTATAAGCCGCCCAGGGTGTTGAAACAGAAGAAGTGACTGTCCCACTGGGCAACGTGGTTGCGTCCTTTCGGGGAGACCTCCGCGCCTATGTTCAATCTCTGATCCTGTCTTTGACGAAAACCTGGTGACGGATAAGTGTATGATAGTATGAGCCCAGGACAGATAAATTAGCCTGGGACAAGATACGTTGTATTTTGATCCTCTGTCTGGTTGCATTTGTGTTGTTTGCTATAGGTGTAGGAATCAGGATTTTTCTTACATCAGCACGGTATGCAGAAGCCGTTAAACATCCTAGCTCCTTAGGAAGAAGGTAACGAGGTATTCTCATACCCAAACGCCACCTAGGGCAAGAAAAGAAAAAAGCTCAGGATAAGAAAATGGGGAATAAGCAAACAAAGTCGGAACCAGAAGAATTAGATATCTATACTATCATAAAGGAGAGAAGTGGTGAAGATGCCACTAAGGGGCTGAGAAAGATTTTTAGTAAGTTTGGAGTTACTAAGGCAGAAGCCTTTAGTAGGAAAAAATGGGAAGGAATTCAGGAAAAAAAAAAAGGCATAATCAGAGACAAGAAATGGATAGATCAGATCCAAGCGTTGATTGATGTCTCTAGGGTAGCAGAAAAAGAGGGATGGACATATAATCAACAGAATAAAAAGTGGTGTATTAGACCCGCAGGCTATGGAGAAAAACAAAATGTGGAATATAAGAACACCCCACCCCCATACCTTAACCCACATGCCCCATCTTTTCTCCAAACACCACCTCAAAGTTTAGCCGGACCAGGAGGATGGGTATGTCCGCACTGTGGACAACAAAATCCAGACTGGAGAAATGATTGCCTAGCCTGTGGTACACCTAGACATGGCGCTGTACTTGCCCCTGTTAGGGTAGTACCAAGACCCTTTAGGGAACCTGGTGCTGACGGAGTAATGGGAACTAGATATCACCAAACTCGACAATATTTCCCTTGGTCCCCCGCTGAAGGCATGTCTCTCTTGCATAACGCACCAGATCCCACCCAGTGTCCAGTTAGATTTGCACAATATATACAGCAAATTATGCAGACTCACGCTGGAGTTTGGGCAGATGGAGAAGAATTATGTAGAATGAAAATGACTCCTGGACTCTTCCAGGAGCTATTAGCAAATCTACAGGTACATAGGCCCCAGGCAGGAGATGGTGCCTTACAAACGATAGAATCAGGTACGCAATTTATAGATCACTTAATGGTCTTCATGAGGGAAAAACAGAGGCAGAGAGGAACAACGGGAGTGGTGGCTCAGAAATCTGGACAATCAGTAGACGAATATTATCTAAGTGTAGAAAATAATTTCAGAGATGAAGGCATGGATCTAACCGCTTCAGGAATGATGAGGTTAGTTACAAAAACCTTTATAGATGGATTGTCTCCAAAAGTGAAGGAAAATCTTAAGGCCGCAACCCCTGATTGGAGAACCTTGGAAGACCCACACCTGGCTAGACAGAAAGCTGTAGGGATAGAAATGGACTTAAGAGAAAATTCTAAGCCAGTAAGAATTGCACAGGCTAATACTGGCTCTGCTAATCAAAAGTTTACTTGTCATTACTGTAAGAAGCCAGGACATTTCCAAAGGGAATGTAGGAAGAGAAAAGCAGATATAGATTCAGGAACCTTTGTACCCAAAAATAGGATAAATAACCCAGCGCCTGATCAAACAGACAGCTCAGAATGACTGAAGGTTATGCAGGTCTCTCTTCCTTCTAGAAGACCAATAATACAAGTTGAGGTTGAGGGTAAAAATGTACCTTTTCTGATAGATACGGGAGCAACATCCTCCATTTTAAATCAAGACTTTTTACCATATCCTGACAATATATCCTCAAAGGTAACATATGCAGAAGGGTATGATGGTAAAATTCAGGCGTTGCCTTTTACAAAACCTTTAAATGTGAGCTTTGGCCCTAAAACCTTTGTATCCAAATTTTTATTTGCTAAAGGTGCACCTACCTGCTTGCTGGGTACTGATGTCTTAAGTAAAATGCACGCAAACATCCATTTTAGAGAAAATGGCACAGTTATGCTGACCATCCCTGAAGATGCAGAAACTCTGGAACAATATGTTAGAATACAGGCAATGGAGGATTTTCCCGAAATTTGCACTCACCAAGCAAAAATTGACTTGTCTCGGGTTCCTGACAGCCTATGGGCAAAAGGAGACACTGATGTAGGATTCTTATCAGTAGCTCCTATACTGTTAGAAACTGCCCCGGGAACCATTTTACCTCAGCTTAGGCAATACCCCATCAGCGCCCAGCAAGAACTGGCGATTTCTCAACAAATTCAGGATTATGTATTACAAGGTGTTTTGGTAGAAATCAGGTCACCCGCCAATACACCCTTATATCCTGTTAAAAAGAAAGTTTCCTCCAAAGAAACTATGGTGAAATATCGCATGGTGCACGACCTACGGGAAATCAATAAGGTTTTGGCACCGGTCACCCCTGTGGTACCAAATCCTCATACCTTACTGTCTCAAATTCCCAGCACTGCTGCATATTTTACGGTAATTGACTTATCAAACGCATTTTTTTCTGTGTCACTACATAAGAACTGTTGGCATTTGTTTGCCTTTACATTCAAGGGTAAACAATTAGCATGGACAAGATTGCCACAAGGTATGGTACACTCACCAACTTTGTACTCTGAAGCAATGCAGACCGTGCTGAAAAATTTCACCCCAGAACCAGGAGTAGTCATTCTACAGTATGTAGATGACTTACTTATTTGTTGCCCTGATGAGCAGACAGCAGTTACCTCAACTGTTAATTTCTTAATTTTCCTAGCGCAAGAAGGCTGTAAAGTAAATAGACAGAAACTCCAGGCTTGTCAACAAACAGTCGTGTTCTTAGGTCACTGCATATCACAGGGCATCAGACACCTCACACCTCAACGTACGGAAGCCATACGTAACATGCTTGAACCCAGGAATCACAAACAGCTGCGTGCTTTCCTGGGTATTGTTTCACACTGTAGACAGTGGATCATACATGCAAGTCAACTCATGCAGTCTTTATATGACTGTATTGCCAACACGCCATATTCACTCAGTGAAGAGGCTAAACAGTCATTTTCCTCTTTGAAAACAGCACTGGTATCAGCTCCGGCTCTGGGACTCCCAGACTACACTAAACCTTTTCAATTGATGGCAGCTGAGATATCCTCACATGCTACAGGGGTGCTCACACAAAAACATGGAAACAAACAGAGACCTGTGGCATACATATCAGCTCATCTGGACCCTGTAGCTAGAGCCGCACCTTCTTGTGTAAGAGTAGTAGCCGCAATTTCACTGTTATTAGATAAAGCTTCTGAGATTGTTCTTGATCACCCACTTCTAGTTCAGACCACTCATGATGTACATGGCATTCTTAACCAGGTCCAACCTAAACATATTTCAATGGCCAGACACCTCCGTCTCCAATGTTCCCTACTACTGCCGCCCAACATTTCCTTTGCCAGGGTCCAGACTCTTAATCTCGCGTCTTTGCTCCCTTTAGAGTCTGAGGGGGGTACCATACCTGAGGAAACTGCACTCTCCAACTCCTTTGACCCATCAGAGTCAATGCATGATTGTGTACAATTAATGGAACAAGAGACTCAGGGCTTACGTAATGTACGTGACAAGCCACTCTGTAATGCTACATTTGAACTTTTCATAGATGGCAGTAGATATGCAGATATGAATGGACAATTTCATACAGGTTATGCGGTAGTAACTCAGCATGAAGTGCTGAAAGCAGAACCTCTCCCTGCTAATCAGTCTGCACAAGAAGCAGAACTTACGGCATTAGTTGAAGCTCTAAAAATAGCCAAAGATCAGACAGCAAACATATACACTGATTCTAGATATGCACATGGCATTATTTTCGATTTTGGCGTAATATGGAGAGCCAGAGGTTATATGACTGCTTCAGGCCAACCTGTTAAACATGCCTTCCTTAATTAGACAGATTCTGGAGGCAGCACAAGAAACTAAAGAAATAGCGGTGATAAAGGTAGCTGCACATGTGAGACTCGACACCGAGGAAGCCAGGGGTAACGATAAAGCCGACAAAGCAGCAAAACAGGCAGCACGTAAACCCTTACATCATGCCCACACACTAGATAGCTCTGAAGATGATGAGGAGAGATTGAAGGAAGCTCAGAAACAGGTAGACGACGAAGAAAGAGGGCAGTGGCAGAAAAAAAGGGGCAGAAGATCAGCAAAGATTATGGAAAAAAGGAACTTTGTTGTGTTTACCCAGAGCCTGGTACCCCGCAGTGGCGAGTGACCTCCACCTACCTACGCATGTATCGGCAAACGGTATGACGCTCAAGGTAAAAGAAAGGTGGTTGGCTCCAGGCTTTGGTAATTTCGCTCGGAACATGTGTGCTGCATGCGCTATATGCCTGGCACACAATCCAGGTCAGACCATTAAAACCCCAACCAAGCATCATGTAAGACCACTGTATCCCTTTCAAAGACTCCAGATCGACTACATCCAGCTTCCTAGGTACAATGGATACGAATATGTGCTTGTGTGTGTGGACATGTTCTCAGGGTGGCCAGAGGCTTATCCAGTTCGTAAAGCCTCAGCAAAAACTACTGCCATTAAAATAGCACATGAACTGATACCCCGTTACGGCATGCCTGAGGTGATTGAGTCAGATAGGGGTACCCATTTTACTGGAGAAATATTCCAGAATGTTATGAAAATGTTGGGAGTAGAAAACCAGTTTCACACTCCGTATCACCCACAGAGTTCAGGTAAAGTGGAAAGATTAAATGGAACAATAAAATTAAAAATCCAGAAGGCCATGGCAGAAACAGGAAAGCCTTGGACCGAGTGTCTACCACTTGCCCTGTATTCCATCCGAAACGCCCCAAGGGGGAAGGCTAAGCTGTCACCACATGAGATTCTTTTTGGTAGAGCAGCAAATTTGGGTTGTTATTTTCCACAACAACTGATGTTGAATACTGAGACTTTAACTGCTTATGTACAAGAATTACAAAAACGTTTAACTAAAGTGCATTCGCAAGTTTTTGCTTCCCTTCCAGATCCAGAAAATCTCGAAGGAGGCCACAAGTTGGAACCTGGTGATCAAATCTACATGAAAAGACACACCAGAAAGACTCTGGAACCGAGATTTGACGGACCTTTCCAAGTCCTGTTAACAACTCCAACAGCAGTCAAGCTTGAAGGAAAGGCATCATGGATACATGCAAGCCATTGCAAAAAAGCAGTATAAGACTCATGATATTGATGTTAATAATGTTAACCTCAACAGAGGCATGGGAAAGATTGAATTCTCTAGCCCCTTTGAACAATAGATTCGTACAACATCATAGAAAATTAGTGCATGATTTGTTAAATAATACGCAACCCCTGGCAGATTGTTGGATCTGTACCCATTCACCGGTATCAGCCACAAGTATACCTTTTCTAGCAGTTCCCGTGTCAGCTGAAGAAATATTCGCTTGGCCTAATTGTTCAGACAACCTGGCCAACAACCAACCTGGCAATACTAGACTATGGAATACTACAATCGCCATACCAGTTGTGGGATGGGTAGAATTTCCTTGGTGGCAGGGCAATCTTACAGGAAAAATAGGCAACTTACAATATTTAGCACTCAGAGGAGGAGCATGGGTACCTAGGAATAAGACTGGATTAACTGATTTAGGACAGGTCCCCACTGAAAATCTACAGCTCAGTTTCAGTACAACCACCCCTTCCTCTGATGCTTTCAAACCTACAGTATTGGAAAGGTACATACATAATAGAAAATGGGAACATTCCGAGTTGTTCCCCCAAGGTGATGCAAACAGTTGTACAAGTAAGCCGGGGAACCTGGTTTGTAATGAATCCGATGAGTATGTCAACGGAATGCATGTATGTGGGAATCCCGCAGCCGGGTACTGTAGCCCCTTGGGACAAAAAACCCTCTTGGTGTATGCTTCAGAATGTATCTAGTTTTGTGGATTTGGCTCACAGATTGGTATTGCAGCACTCAGCTTTGTGGGATCTGCCTGAGGGTACATTTTGGATATGCGGAGAAGGAGCATATAAATGGCTTCCCGTAGGTATAAAGGGTACTTGTACATTAGGACGCCTAACCCCGGCTACTTTCATAATTTCGAACAAACAAGTGAATATGCAAGCCGTGCCCAAGCACACACTGTATAAAAGAGCTGCAGATAACTCACCACGTCCCTCGGGGAGGCCACATATAGAACAAATGGGAATTCCCAACAAAATTGCTAGTACCATTTTTATTTATCCTATGTTAACACAGATGTGGGATAAATTAGTTAGAGCCACGGATTATCTAGATGACCAGATCTGGGATATATTGGACATATTAAATACTAGTATAGCTGTACAGAATCAGCTTATAATAGTCACTAACCAACATACCCTGTTATTGGATTACCTAACTGCCTCACAAGGGGGTATGTGTCAAATCATCGGACCCACCTGCTGTCATTATATAGACCCGAATAGTACTATGAGTATGAGATTTAAATTAGAAGACGTACAACGACTCAGGGATCAGTATGACAAAGACAATGACCAAAATAAGGATAGCTGGTGGTCAGATACCTTTTCTTTTCTTAACCCGGCCAATTGGTTCAGGGGGATCGGTGGGTGGGTTACCGGGATTATGCAAAGCCTAATACATACAGTTATAGTTGTTGTAATTATATATGTATTATTCAAGGTTGTATTCAAGGGTATCTCGGTATGCACAAATAAATTTTGTGTAATGGATGCGAGAATATAAAGGTTTTTTTTGTTGTTTTTTTTAATATCACAAAAAGAATGACTAAAATAATCGTCTATATGACAAGGTTTTGAATGGAATATGTCAAAGGGGGGATTGTGAAGAGTGGAACAAAAATGGTTACCTCAATGAACCAAAAAGAATTTGTGATCAATATTGACCTGTCCATTCAAGGACATTTTAGCCATAGTGTGAAATCCTATTTTTTGTTTGTGAAACTGCCACTTAGGCAAAACTGTACTGTTTTGTTTGTTGTGAAACTATCACATAGCCGAAACTGTTTTCTTTTGTCTTCTCTTTTCTCTCTTTGTTTAAACAAGCAAAACTTGTATAACCACTGAAACTACCTGTACAACTATATAAAGAGGGGATAGCACCTTGAAGGCAGGCGTGCTTCAGAGGCTTCCCAGTGATATACTATACGAGACGTGTCTTGTGTATTATTTCTGGTGATTCCCCACTTCCAAAGGCTGCTCCGACTGAGTGTGGTCCCGACAATATCATATAATTGTCCTCTGTGTTCCAAAGCCTTTCTCTAAAATCAAATGTGTTCATTCAGTCTTGAGGCAATATATGTACAGGTCCTTCTCAAAAAATTAGCATATAGTGTTAAATTTCATTATTTACCATAATGTAATGATTACAATTAAACTTTCATATATTATAGATTCATTATCCACCAACTGAAATTTGTCAGGTCTTTTATTGTTTTAATACTGATGATTTTGGCCTACAACTCCTGATAACCCAAAAAACCTGTCTCAATAAATTAGCATATCAAGAAAAGGTTCTCTAAACGACCTATTACCCATATCTTCTGAATCAACTAATTAACTCTAAACACATGCAAAAGATACCTGAGGCTTTTAAAAACTCCCTGCCTGTTTCATTACTCAAAACCCCCATTATGGGTAAGACTAGCGACCTGACAGATGTCAAGAAGGCCATCATTGACACCCTCAAGCAAGAGGGTAAGACCCAGAAAGAAATTTCTCAACAAATAGGCTGTTCCCAGAGTGCTGTATCAAGGCACCTCAATGGTAAGTCTGTTGGAAGGAAACAATGTGGCAGAAAACGCTGTACAACGAGAAGAGGTGACCGGACCCTGAGGAAGATTGTGGAGAAGGACCGATTCCAGACCTTGGGGAACCTGAGGAAGCAGTGGACTGAGTCTGGTGTGGAAACATCCAGAGCCACCGTGCACAGGCGTGTGCAGGAAATGGGCTACAGGTGCCGCATTCCCCAGGTAAAGCCACTTTTGAACCATAAACAGCGGCAGAAGCGCCTGACCTGGGCTACAGAGAAGCAGCACTGGACTGTTGCTAAGTGGTCCCAAGTACTTTTTTCTGATGAAAGCAAATTTTACATGTCATTCGGAAATCAAGGTGCCAGAGTCTGGAGGAAGACTGGGGAGAAGGAAATGCCAAAATGCCTGAAGTCCAGTGTCAAGTACCCACAGTCAGTGATGGTGTGGGGTGCCATGTCAGCTGCTGGTGTTGGTCCACTGTGTTTCATCAAGGGCAGGGTCAATGCAGCTAGCTATCAGGAGATTTTGGAGCACTTCATGCTTCCATCGGCTGAAATGCTTTATGGAGATGAAGATTTCATTTTTCAGCACGACCTGGCACCTGCTCACAGTGCCAAAACCACTGGTAAATGGTTTACTGACCATGGTATTACTGTGCTCAAATGGCCTGCCAACTCTCCTGACCTGAACCCCATAGAGAATATGTGGGATATTGTGAAGAGAAAGTTGAGAGACGCAAGACCCAACACTCTGGATGAGCTTAAGGCCGCTATTGAAGCATCCTGGGCCTCCATAACATCTCAGCAGTGTCACAGGCTGATTGCCTCCATGCCACGCCGCATTGAAGCAGTCATTTCTGCCAAAGGATTCCCGACCAAGTATTGAGTGCATAACTGAACATTATTATTTGATGGTTTTTTTGTTTGTTATTAAAAAACACTTTTATTTGATTGGACGGTTGAAATATGCTAATTTATTGAGACAGGTTTTTTTGGGTTATCAGGAGTTGTAGGCCAAAATCATCAGTATTAAAACAATAAAAGACCTGACAAATTTCAGTTGGTGGATAATGAATCTATAATATATGAAAGTTTAATTGTAATCATTACATTATGGTAAATAATGAAATTTAACACTATATGCTAATTTTTTGAGAAGGACCTGTATATATATATATATATATATATATATATATATATATATATATATATATATACATATATATATATATATATATATATATATATATATATATATATATACACACAGTTTCTTTACTGTATAATAATCATAATTAAAATAAATTAGTTAGAATTTGATATGACTAAAGTTATTTATACAGTATACATATATTTTTTCTGATAGCATTCCAACCATTTTAACCATAAAACCCATATGAGACATAGCTGTCTCTCTCTCTCTCTCTCTCTATCTATACAGTTGAAACATACACGTTTACATACACTTTATAAAAAGACACATATGCATGCGTCTCAATATCTGACATGAAATCAGAATAAACCTTTCCCGTTTTAAGTTATTTGGATTACCATAATCCTTAATATTTGCCAAATGCCAGATTAATGAGAGAGAGAGAATGTTTTAAGGTATATTTATTACTTACTGCAAAGTCAAAAGTTTGCATACATTTCATTAGTATTTGGTACTAGGGTTGAGCGACTTTCATTTTTTTAAGATCGAGTCGGGTTTTGGGAAACCCGATTTTGTCCAGAGTCGAGTCGAGTGCAGTCGGCCGATTGTCGCTAAAAGTCGGGGATCGACCGAAACACGAAACCCAATGCAAGTCAATGGGGAAGCATAGTCGGCAGTGAGTGGAGGCCAGGAAAACACCTACAGTGCCCATTTTAATGCCAAAAAAAAAAATACATTCTTGTTTGTGAAGCTTGTCAATCTTAATTAACTTTATAATAATAGTTGGGCATTGGAACTTGGGGGTCATTTGGCAAAAGTTGTTGGGGGTAGGGCTGATTCAAGGTTTTAATGGGCCCAGGAAACGTGGACTACGTCACGGCGGTGGAGCAGGGAGAGGTAAGTATTTCAACGTTGCAAGTGCTGTGATCCTGAGCAAGCAGGGGGGGCCCACTCGTTCGCATTGGCACTGGCACAGGGCCCCTCAAAGTATGGCGGTGTGTTTGCATGGCGGGGGCGCCTCCCACCAGCAGCGACACTTTTGCGTACTCTGAGGGGCCCTGTGCCAGTGACGTCGCCAACGAATATGCCCCCCCCACCTGATGAAGGAACCTGCACTTTCATCTGCACCTTCCTCTTTGTCCCTGTGTAAGGTGGTATAACATGTGGGAAGGGGAACCTTACTTTCAGCAGGGTCAGATTCTGGCTGTGTAGAGTGCAAGGGGAATGTAGTGGTCTAGGTCAATGTACCAGCAGACTCATCTAGCAGTGGCTGGGCAATGGGCAGGATGAGGAGGAAAGAGATATAGGGCCAAAGAATAAATTAGGCTAAATGCAGTTCAAAATTGGTAACAGGACTAAACAGGCGGCATTGCTTTGTTCAGTGGAGTAGCAAACCCAAGAGCAGCAAACACTTTTTCAAGGGCCCAACCACACCAGTAGGCCAAATGCAGTTTAATATCTGATACTATAGGCCAAAAGCCAGAAGGTAGAAGCTCAGCTGTATTCAGTTGAGGACAAACACCAGGCAGGGGCAGACACCGTTAGTAGGCCCTAAACACCATTTTGTTTTTAAATAAACAGCACTTAATGAGGGCCAGAAGGTTGAAGCTCAGCTGTATTCAGTTGAGGACAAACACCAGGCAGGGGCAGACACCGTTAGTAGGCCCTAAACACCATTTTTTAAAAACACAGCACTTAATGAGAGTCAGAAGGTAGAAGCTCAGCTGTATTCAGTTGAGGACAAACACCAGGGAGCAGCAAACAGAGGTATTAGGCCCCATCCAGCAATTAAAAAAAAAAAAAAAAAAAAAAGCTTAATAAGAACCAGAAGGTAGAAGCTCAGCTTTATTCAGTTGAGGACAACACCAGGGAGGGGCAGACATCGTTAGTAGGCCCTAACCACCAATTTTTAAAAACACAGCACTTAATGATAGCCAGAAGGTAGAAACTCAGCTTTATTCAGTTGAGGACAACACCAGGGAGGGGCAGACACCGTTAGTAGGCCGGAACCACCAATTTGTTTAAAAACAGCAGTTAATCAGAGCCAGAAGGTAGAAGCTCAGCTTTATTCAGTTGAGGACAACACCAGGGAGGGGCAGACACCGTTAGTAGGCCGGAACCACCAATTTGTTTAAAAACAGCAGTTAATCAGAGCCAGAAGGTAGAAGCTCAGCTTTATTCAGTTGAGGACAACACCAGGGAGGGGCAGACACCGTTAGTAGGCCGGAACCACCAATTTGTTTAAAAACAGCAGTTAATCAGAGCCAGAAGGTAGAAGCTCAGCTTTATTCAGTTGAGGACAACACCAGGCAGGGGCAGACACCGTTAGTAGGCCGGAACCACCAATTTGTTTAAAAACAGCAGTTAATCAGAGCCAGAAGGTAGAAGCTCAGCTTTATTCAGTTGAGGACAACACCAGGGAGGGGCAGACACCGTTAGTAGGCCCTAAACACCATTTTTTAAAAACACAGCACTAAATGAGAGTCAGAAGGTAGAAGCTCAGCTGTATTCAGTTGAGGACAAACACCAGGGAGCAGCAAACAGAGGTATTAGGCCCCATCCAGCAATTAAAAAAAAAAAAAAAAAAAAGCTTAATAAGAACCAGAAGGTAGAAGCTCAGCTTTATTCAGTTGAGGACAACACCAGGGAGGGGCAGACATCGTTAGTAGGCCCTAACCACCAATTTTTAAAAACACAGCACTTAATGATAGCCAGAAGGTAGAAGCTCAGCTTTATTCAGTTGAGGACAACACCAGGGAGGGGCAGACACCGTTAGTAGGCCGGAACCACCAATTTGTTTAAAAACAGCAGTTAATCAGAGCCAGAAGGTAGAAGCTCAGCTTTATTCAGTTGAGGACAACACCAGGCAGGGGCAGACACCGTTAGTAGGCCGGAACCACCAATTTGTTTAAAAACAGCAGTTAATCAGAGCCAGAAGGTAGAAGCTCAGCTTTATTCAGTTGAGGACAACACCAGGGAGGGGCAGACACCGTTAGTAGGCCGGAACCACCATTTTTTTTTTAAATAAACAGCACTTAATGAGGGCCAGAAGGTTGAAGCTCAGCTGTATTCAGTTGAGGACAAACACCAGGCAGGGGCAGACACCGTTAGTAGGCCCTAAACACCATTTTTTTTTTAAATAAACAGCACTTAATGAGGGCCAGAAGGTTGAAGCTCAGCTGTATTCAGTTGAGGACAAACACCAGGCAGGGGCAGACACCGTTAGTAGGCCCTAAACACCATTTTTTAAAAACACAGCACTTAATGAGAGTCAGAAGGTAGAAGCTCAGCTGTATTCAGTTGAGGACAAACACCAGGGAGCAGCAAACAGAGGTATTAGGCCCCATCCAGCAATAAAAAAAAAAAAAAAAAAGCTTAATAAGAACCAGAAGGTAGAAGCTCAGCTTTATTCAGTTGAGGACAACACCAGGGAGGGGCAGACATCGTTAGTAGGCCCTAACCACCAATTTTTAAAAACACAGCACTTAATGATAGCCAGAAGGTAGAAGCTCAGCTTTATTCAGTTGAGGACAACACCAGGGAGGGGCAGACACCGTTAGTAGGCCGGAACCACCAATTTGTTTAAAAACAGCAGTTAATCAGAGCCAGAAGGTAGAAGCTCAGCTTTATTCAGTTGAGGACAACACCAGGCAGGGGCAGACACCGTTAGTAGGCCGGAACCACCAATTTGTTTAAAAACAGCAGTTAATCAGAGCCAGAAGGTAGAAGCTCAGCTTTATTCAGTTGAGGACAACACCAGGGAGGGGCAGACACCGTTAGTAGGCCGGAACCACCAATTTGTTTAAAAACAGCAGTTAATCAGAGCCAGAAGGTAGAAGCTCAGCTTTATTCAGTTGAGGACAACACCAGGGAGGGGCAGACACCGTTAGTAGGCCCTAAACACCATTTTTTAAAAACACAGCACTAAATGAGAGTCAGAAGGTAGAAGCTCAGCTGTATTCAGTTGAGGACAAACACCAGGGAGCAGCAAACAGAGGTATTAGGCCCCATCCAGCAATTAAAAAAAAAAAAAAAAAAAAAGCTTAATAAGAACCAGAAGGTAGAAGCTCAGCTTTATTCAGTTGAGGACAACACCAGGGAGGGGCAGACATCGTTAGTAGGCCCTAACCACCAATTTTTAGAAACACAGCACTTAATGATAGCCAGAAGGTAGAAGCTCAGCTTTATTCAGTTGAGGACAACACCAGGGAGGGGCAGACACCGTTAGTAGGCCGGAACCACCAATTTGTTTAAAAACAGCAGTTAATCAGAGCCAGACGGTAGAAGCTCAGCTTTATTCAGTTGAGGACAACACCAGGCAGGGGCAGACACCGTTAGTAGGCCGGAACCACCAATTTGTTTAAAAACAGCAGTTAATCAGAGCCAGAAGGTAGAAGCTCAGCTTTATTCAGTTGAGGACAACACCAGGGAGGGGCAGACACCGTTAGTAGGCCGGAACCACCAATTTGTTTAAAAACAGCAGTTAATCAGAGCCAGAAGGTAGAAGCTCAGCTTTATTCAGTTGAGGACAACACCAGGGAGGGGCAGACACCGTTAGTAGGCCCTAAACACCAATTTTTAAAAACACAGCACTTAATGATAGCCAGAAGGTAGAAGCTCAGCTTTATTCAGTTGAGGACAACACCAGGGAGGGGCAGACACCGTTAGTAGGCCGGAACCACCAATTTGTTTAAAAACAGCAGTTAATCAGAGCCAGAAGGTAGAAGCTCAGCTTTATTCAGTTGAGGACAACACCAGGCAGGGGCAGACACCGTTAGTAGGCCGGAACCACCAATTTGTTTAAAAACAGCAGTTAATCAGAGCCAGAAGGTAGAAGCTCAGCTTTATTCAGTTGAGGACAACACCAGGGAGGGGCAGACACCGTTAGTAGGCCGGAACCACCAATTTGTTTAAAAACAGCAGTTAATCAGAGCCAGAAGGTAGAAGCTTAGCTTTATTCAGTTGAGGACAACACCAGGCAGGGGCAGACACCGTTAGTAGGCCGGAACCGCCAATTTGTTTAAAAACAGCAGTTAATCAGAGCCAGAAGGTAGAAGCTCAGCTTTATTCAGTTGAGGACAACACCAGGGAGGGGCAGACACCGTTAGTAGGCCGGAACCACCAATTTGTTTAAAAACAGCAGTTAATCAGAGCCAGAAGGTAGAAGCTCAGCTTTATTCAGTTGAGGACAACACCAGGCAGGGGCAGACACCGTTAGTAGGCCGGAACCACCAATTTGTTTAAAAACAGCAGTTAATCAGAGCCAGAAGGTAGAAGCTCAGCTTTATTCAGTTGAGGACAACACCAGGGAGGGGCAGACACCGTTAGTAGGCCGGAACCACCAATTTGTTTAAAAACAGCAGTTAATCAGAGCCAGAAGGTAGAAGCTTAGCTTTATTCAGTTGAGGACAACACCAGGCAGGGGCAGACACCGTTAGTAGGCCGGAACCGCCAATTTGTTTAAAAACAGCAGTTAATCAGAGCCAGAAGGTAGAAGCTCAGCTTTATTCAGTTGAGGACAACACCAGGGAGGGGCAGACACCGTTAGTAGGCCCTAACCACCAATTTTTAAAAACACAGCACTTAATGATAGCCAGAAGGTAGAAGCTCAGCTTTATTCAGTTGAGGACAACACCAGGGAGGGGCAGACACCGTTAGTAGGCCGGAACCACCAATTTGTTTAAAAACAGCAGTTAATCAGAGCCAGAAGGTAGAAGCTCTGCTTTATTCAGTTGAGGACAACACCAGGCAGGGGCAGACACCGTTAGTAGGCCGGAACCACCAATTTGTTTAAAAACAGCAGTTAATCAGAGCCAGAAAGTAGAAGCTCAGCTTTATTCAGTTGAGGACAACACCAGGGAGGGGCAGACACCGTTAGTAGGCCGGAACCACCAATTTGTTTAAAAACAGCAGTTAATCAGTGCCAGAAGGTAGAAGCTCAGCTTTATTCAGTTGAGGACAACACCAGGCAGGGGCAGACACCGTTAGTAGGCCGGATCCACCAATTTGTTTAAAAACAGCAGTTAATCAGAGCCAGAAGGTAGAAGCTCAGCTTTATTCAGTTGAGGACAACACCAGGGAGGGGCAGACACCGTTAGTAGGCCGGAACCACCAATTTGTTTAAAAACAGCAGTTAATCAGAGCCAGAAGGTAGAAGCTCAGCTTTATTCAGTTGAGGACAACACCAGGCAGGGGCAGACACCGTTAGTAGGCCCTAAACACCACTTTTTAAAAACACAGCACTTAATGAGAGCCAGAAGGTAGAAGCTCAGCTGTATTCAGTTGAGGACAAACACCAGGGAGCAGCAATCAGAGGTATTAGGCCCCATCCAGCAATTAAAAAAAAAAAAAAAAAAAGCTTAATAAGAACCAGAAGGTAGAAGCTCAGCTTTATTCAGTTGAGGACAACACCAGGGAGGGGCAGACACCGTTAGTAGGCCCTAACCACCAATTTGTTTTAAAACAGCAGTTAATCAGAGCCAGAAGGTAGAAGCTCAGCTTTATTCAGTTGAGGACAACACCAGGGAGGGGCAGACACCGTTAGTAGGCCCTAACCACCAATTTTTAAAAACACAGCACTTAATGATAGCCAGAAGGTAGAAGCTCAGCTTTATTCAGTTGAGGACAACACCAGGGAGGGGCAGACACCGTTAGTAGGCCGGAACCACCAATTTGTTTAAAAACAGCAGTTAATCAGAGCCAGAAGGTAGAATCTCAGCTTTATTCAGTTGAGGACAACACCAGGGAGGGGCAGACACCGTTAGTAGGCCGGAACCACCAATTTGTTTAAAAACAGCAGTTAATCAGAGCCAGAAGGTAGAAGCTCAGCTTTATTCAGTTGAGGACAACTTGAATTAGGGACTGCAGACAGACTTAGCAGGCTGTCCCCTGTGTGGACCATGCATCCAATACATTAACCCATTGAGCCACAAAGGACACGTAACCTTCCGTGGCCATGCCTACAGGTCCATGTGTCTGTTGTCAGGTGTACCTTTGAACTCACAGATTGACAGAATGCAAGGACAATGCGGTCTTTAACATGCTGGTGGAGGGGTGGGATGGCTTTTCTCGCAAAAAGGCCTAACACAATAAAATGGGCTGGCTGTAGGCACTTTATAATTGGTTCCAGGGGTACACGGGCAGCAGTGGTCTGGTCAGTGGAGGCCTACTGGAAGGAGGGACCGCAGACAGGCTTCGAAGGCCTAACACAATAAAATGGGCTGGCTTTAGGCACTTTAAAATTGGTTCCAGGGGTACACGGGCAGCAGTGGTCTGGTCAGTGGAGGCCTAGTGGAAGGAGGGACCGCAGACAGGCTTCGAAGGCCTAACACAATAAAATGGGCTGGCTGTAGGCACTTTATAATTGGTTCCAGGGGTACACGGGCAGCAGTGGTCTGGTCAGTGGAGGCCTAGTGGAAGGAGGGACTGCAGACAGGCTTCGAAGGCCTAACACAATAAAATGGGCTGGCTGTAGGCACTTTAAAATTGGTTCCAGGGGTACACGGGCAGCAGTGGTCTGGTCAGTGGAGGCCTAGTGGAAGGAGGGACCGCAGACAGGCTTCGAAGGCCTAACACAATAAAATGGGCTGGCTGTAGGCACTTTATAATTGGTTCCAGGGGTACACGGGCAGCAGTGGTCTGGTCAGTGGAGGCCTAGTGGAAGGAGGGACTGCAGACAGGCTTCGAAGGCCTAACACAATAAAATGGGCTGGCTGTAGGCACTTTATAATTGGTTCCAGGGGTACACGGGCAGCAGTGGTCTGGTCAGTGGAGGCCTAGTGGAAGGAGGGACCGCAGACAGGCTTCGAAGGCCTAACACAATAAAATGGGCTGGCTGTAGGCACTTTAAAATTGGTTCCAGGGGTACACGGGCAGCAGTGGTCTGGTCAGTGGAGGCCTAGTGGAAGGAGGGACCGCAGACAGGCTTCGAAGGCCTAACACAATAAAATGGGCTGGCTGTACGCACTTTATAATTGGTTCCAGGGGTACACGGGCAGCAGTGGTCTGGTCAGTGGAGGCCTAGTGGAAGGAGGGACCGCAGACAGGCTTCGAAGGCCTAACACAATAAAATGGGCTGGCTGTAGGCACTTTATAATTGGTTCCAGGAGTACACGGGCAGCAGTGGTCTGGTCAACGGAGGCCGATTGTAATGAGTGTCTGCCAGTTAGGCTACTTTCACACTAGCGTCGGGAACAACCCGTCGCTGCGCGTCGGGCCGACGTTCCCGACGCTAGTGTGTTCTCCGCCGCACAACGGGGGCAGCGGATGCATATTTCCCACGCATCCGCTGCCCCATTGTGATGTGCGGGGAAGTGCGGGGAGGTGGGGGCGGAGTTCCGACTGCGCATGCGCGGTCGGAAAAAGCGGACCGTCGGGAGCAAAAAACGTTACATGTAGCGTTTTGTTTTCCCGACGGACCGCTACCATACGCCCAAACGCCGCCAAACGCATTCACCGTTTGGAAATGCGTCGCAAGTGCGTCGCAAATGCGTCGCTAATGTTACTCTATGGCGAAAAAACGTATCCAGCAAAAACTTTTGCTGGATGCGGCGTTTCGCAAAAACGACGCATTTGCGACGTATTGCAGTTAACGCTAGTGTGAAACTAGCCTTAGTAGTCAAAAACAACAATTAAATGTGAATGTCTCGCATTAAAACAAAACAAAAACACTAAAGGGTGCAATCATTAGGGTCAGGGGTGGGATCCTCTGCGTTGTTTCAGGCCTACTAATTTAGCGCAAAGTATTTACTGTGGTAAATAGAGGACACTGCCCCTGACTATGTTAAGTACCATCATACATGTCAACACAATGGTATTGTCAGTGGCAGGTATGGAAGGATGTCAGCGCATAGACTAAACATTGGTGGAAGTGTGAGAGATAACTGTGGAAGTGGTAGAGCAATGTTTGACCTGGGGGTGGGTGAACTCTCTTGTGGCCGGCGGTACAGGCCCAGGGCCCCTCATGTTACAACAGTGTGTCTGACGTTGGGTGCGCACCACCACCGCCAGAGACATTTTATTGTACTATGAGGGACCCAGTAGCAATGCCGTCGACCAAAAGCGAGCACACCCACCTCTTCAGACAAACAGCAGTCTCACGGGTGCTTGCGCCAAGTCGCGATACCACGGCCCCGTGTGGGGAGTTTGGCCATTTAGGGAGGTGTAAACATGTCGTATGCTGGACAATCAGCTGCAGAAAATTAGACATTAGAAAAGTAATTCACAGTAGTCCACAGGCAAGAGCTTTTCATAGGAAAGCTAGGTGTCGGCCGGGCAAGGTGGGGCAAAAGATTTCGAAATCCAGTTGTGGTTCATTTTAATGAATGTTAGATCGTCAACATTTTGGGTAGCCAGAAGAGTCCTTTTTTCGGTTAATATTGAACCTGCAGCACTGAATACTCTTTCTGATAGGACACTTGCTGCCGGGCAAGCAAGCTCCTGCAATGCATATTCTGCCAATTCTGGCCAGGTGTCTAATTTTGATGCCCAGTAATCAAATGGGAATGACGGTTGAGGGATAACATCGATAAGGGATGAAAAATAGTTAGTAACCATACTGGACAAATGTTGTCGCCTGTCACTTTCAATTGATGCAGCAGTACCTGTCCTGTCTGCGGTCATAGCAAAATCACTCCACAACCTGGTCAGAAAACCCCTCTGTCCAACGCCACTTCTGATGTGTGCAACCCTAACACTCCTAGTCTGCTGCCCCCTGGAGCTCGTGTGAGAACGATCACGTGCGCTGTGTGCTGGGAATGCCTGAAGCAAACGGTCAACAAGAGTTGATTGTTTGGTTGCTAATATTAGTTCCAAGTTCTCATGTGGCATAATATTTTGCAATTTGCCTTTATAGCGTGCATCAAGGAGGCAGGCCAACCAGTAATCGTCATCGTTCATCATTTTCGTAATGCGTGTGTCCCTTTTTAGGATACGTAAGGCATAATCCGCCATGTGGGCCAAAGTTCCAGTTGTCAAATCTCCGGTTGTGATCGGTTGAGGGGCAGTTTCAGGCAAATCTACGTCACTTGTGTCCCTCAAAAAACCAGAACCCGGTCTTGCCACGCAACCAATTTCCAGTGCCCCCGGGAAAGCTTCCGCATTAAAAATATACTCATCCCCATCATCCTCCTTGTCCTCCACCTCCTCTTCGCCCGCTACCTCATCCTGTACACTGCCCTGACCAGACAATGGCTGACTGTCATCAAGGCTTTCCTCTTCCTCTGGTGCACATGCCTGATCCTTTATGTGCGTCAAACTTTGAATCAGCAGACGCATTAGGGGGATGCTCATGCTTATTATGGCATTGTCTGCACTAACCAGCCGTGTGCATTCCTCAAAACACTGAAGGACTTGACACATGTCTTGTATCTTCGACCACTGCACACCTGACAACTCCATGTCTGCCATCCTACTGCCTGCCCGTGTATGTGTATCCTCCCACAAAAACATAACAGCCCGCCTCTGTTGGCACAGTCTCTGAAGCATGTGCAGTGTTGAGTTCCACCTTGTTGCAACGTCTATGATTAGGCGATGCTGGGGAAGGTTCAAAGACCGCTGATAGGTCTGCATACGGCTGGAGTGTACAGGCGAACGTCGGATATGTGAGCAAAGTCCACGCACTTTGAGGAGCAGGTCGGAGAACCCAGGATAAGTTTTCAATAAGCACTGCACCACCAGGTTTAAGGTGTGAGCCAGGCAAGGAATGTGTTTCAGTTGGGAAAGGGAGATGGCAGCCATGAAATTCCTTCCGTTATCACTCACTACCTTGCCTGCCTCAAGATCTACTGTGCCCAGCCACGACTGCATTTCTTGTTGCAAGAACTCGGACAGAACTTCCGCGGTGTGTCTGTTGTCGCCCAAACACTTCATAGCCAATACAGCCTGCTGACGCTTGCCAGTAGCTGGCCCATAATGGGACAACTGGTGTGCAACAGTGTCATCTGCCGATGGAGTGGTTGGCCGACTGCGGTCTGTGGAAGAGCTGTAGCTTCTGCAGGAGGACGAGGAGGAGGAGGAGGAGGGGGTGCGAACGCCTACAGCCAACTGTTTCCTAGACCGTGGGCTAGGCACAACTGTCCCGAAATTGATGTCCCCTGTGGACCCTGCATCCACCACATTCACCCAGTGTGCCGTGATGGACACATAACGTCCCTGGCCATGCCTACTGGTTCATGCATCTGTAGTCAGGTGCACCTTTGTACTCACAGATTGCCTGAGTGCATGGACGATGCGCTGTTTAACATGCTGGTGCAGGGCTGGGATGGCTTTTCTGGAAAAAAAGTGTCGACTGGGTAGCTCGTATCGTGGTTCAGCGTACTCCATCAGGGCTTTGAAAGCTTCGCTTTCAACTAACCGGTAGGGCATCATCTCTAACGAGATTAGTCTAGCTATGTGGGCATTAAAACCCTGGATGCGAGGATAAGTACTTCCTTTTTCTAACCAGAGTCTCATGTAGGGTGAGCTGGACTGGAGAGCTGGAGATCGTGGAACTTTCGGGTGTGCCGGTGTACATGGCAGACTGAGAGACGGTTGGAGACGGTATTGTTTCCGCCGGTGCCCTAGATGCAATATTTCCTCCTACAAAACTGGTGATTCCCTGACCCTGACTGCTTTTGGCTGGCAAAGAAACCTGCACAGATACTGCCGGTGGTGCGGAAAATGGTGGCCTTACAGTGACGGAAGGGATGTTGCATTGCTGACTAGCTTCATTGGCCGAGGGTGCTACAACCTTAAGGGACGTTTGCTAGTTAGTCCAGGCTTGAAAATGCATGGTGGTTAAGTGTCTATGCATGCAACTAGTATTTAGACTTTTCAGATTCTGACCTCTGCTTAAGCTAGTTGAACATTTTTGACAGATGACTTTGCGCTGATCAATTGGATGTTGTTTAAAAAAATGCCAGACTGCACTCTTCCTAGCATCGGATCCCTTTTCAGGGATTGCAGACTGAGCTTTAACCGGATGGCCACGCTGTCCTCCAACAGGTTTTGGCTTTGACACACGTTTTGGGCCAGATACGGGCCCGGCAGATGGAACCTGTTGCGATGTTGATGCCTGCTGCGGCCCCTCCTCCACCTCCGCTTCTGAACTACTGCCGCCTGCACCCTGTTCCTCCAATGGCTTCCAATCGGGGTCAACAACTGGGTCATCTATTACCTCCTCTTCGAGCTCGTGTGCAACTTCGTCTGTGTCACTGTGTCGGTCGGTGGTATAGCGTTCGTGGCGGGGCAACATAGTCTCATCAGGGTCTGATTGTGGATCAGTACCCTGAGAGGGCAATGTGGTGGTCTGAGTCAAAGAAGCAGCATAGTACTCTGGCTGTGGCTGTGCATCAGTGCACTCCATGTCAGAATCTACTTGTAATGGGCATGACCTGTTAAGTGTTTCACTATCTAAGCCAGGGACGGTATGTGTAAAGAGCTCCATGGAGTAACCCGTTGTGTCGCCTGCTGCATCCTTCTCTCTTGTTGGAGTTTTTGCTGAAGAGGACAAGGAAGCGACTTGTCCCTGACCGTGAACATCCACAAGCGACGCGCTGCTTTTACATTTACCAGTTTCAGAAGAGGAGGCAAAAGAGCTAAAGGCTGAGTCTGCAATGTAAGCCAAAACTTGCTGTTGCTGCTCCGCCTTTAAAAGCGGTTTTCCTACTCCCAGAAAAGAGAGCGTTCGAGGCCTTGTGTAGCCAGACGACGAAACTGGCTCCACAGCTCCAGACTTAGGTGGAATATTTTTATCCCCACGACCACCTGATGCTCCACTACCAGTACCATCATTGCCAGCTGACAATGAACGCCCACGGCCACGACGACCTCTTGCACCAGACTTCCTCATTGTTTTAAAAACTTAACCAAAGTAACTTTATTTGTTGCTGTCAAACAACTTACACGGTGAGCTATAACTTCAGTATGATTTCAATATCCCTTAACAGGTTGGTGAGACCACAAGGAAAATCAGGCACAATGTTACACACTCTGTTTTCTGTGGCACCAAATCACAGAGATGCCACACACGCAGGACTGTCACTCAAGCACAAATGTCAATATTAATCTCCCACTGTTTTCTTTTTTTTTTCTTTTTCAGGGAGACTTTAGAAACCAAATAATAAAAAATAAATAGGCTTTCTATGGCCCACTGAGTGAGAGATGGCACACACAGGAGTCAGGAGTGGCACACAAGCAGAAAGGGCAATATTAATCTCCCACTGTTTTATTTTTTTTTTCTTTTTCAGGGAGACTTTAGAAACCAAATAATAAAAAATAAATAGGCTTTCTATGGCCCACTGAGTGAGAGATGGCACACACAGGAGTCAGGAGTGGCACACAAGCAGAAAGGGCAATATTAATCTCCCACTGATTGATGTAGTGTTTTTTTTTCAGGTAGATTTTAGAACCCAAATCAAGCAAAAAAATTAATAGGCTTTCTATGGCCCACTGAGTGAGAGATGGCACACACAGGAGTCAGGAGTGGCACACAAGCCCTGACTGAGGCCAATATTTTTCTCCCACTGATTGATGTAGTGTTTTTTTTTTCAGGTAGATTTTAGAACCCAAATCAAGCAAAAAAATTAATAGGCTTTCTATGGCCCACTGAGTGAGAGATGGCACACACAGGAGTCAGGAGTGGCACACAAGCCCTGACTGAGGCCAATATTTTTCTCCCACTGATTGATGTAGTGTTTTTTTTCAGGTAGATTTTAGAACCCAAATCAAGCAAAAAAATTAATAGGCTTTCTATGGCCCACTGAGTGAGAGATGGCACACACAGGAGTCAGGAGTGGCACACAAGCAGAAAGGGCAATATTAATCTCCCACTGATTGATGTAGTGTTTTTTTTTCAGGTAGATTTTAGAACCCAAATCAAGCATAAAAATTAATAGGCTTTCTATGGCCCACTGAGTGAGAGATGGCACACACAGGAGTCAGGAGTGGCACACAAGCCCTGACTGAGGCCAATATTTTTCTCCCACTGATTGATGTAGTGTTTTTTTTTCAGGTAGATTTTAGAACCCAAATCAAGCAAAAAAATAAATAGGCTTTCTATGGCCCACTGAGTGAGAGATGGCACACACAGGAGTCAGGAGTGGCACACAAGCAGAAAGGGCAATATTAATCTCCCACTGATTGACGTAGTGTTTTTTTTTCAGGTAGATTTTAGAACCCAAATCAAGCAAAAAAAATAATAGGCTTTCTATGGCCCACTGAGTGAGAGATGGCACACACAGGAGTCAGGAGTGGCACACAAGCCCTGACTGAGGCCAATATTTTTCTCCCACTGATTGATGTAGTGTTTTTTTTTCAGGTAGATTTTAGAACCCAAATCAAGCAAAAAAATAAATAGGCTTTCTATGGCCCACTGAGTGAGAGATGGCACACACAGGAGTCAGGAGTGGCACACAAGCCCCGACTGAGGCCAATATTTTTCTCCCACTGATTGATGTAGTGTTTTTTTTTCAGGTAGATTTTAGAGCCCAAATCAAGCAAAAAAATAAATAGGCTTTCTATGGCCCACTGAGTGAGAGATGGCACACACAGGAGTCAGGAGTGGCAAACAAGCCCTGACTGAGGCCAATATTTTTCTCCCACTGATTGATGTAGTGTTTTTTTTTCAGGTAGATTTTAGAACCCAAATCAAGCAAAAAAATTAATAGGCTTTCTATGGCCCACTGAGTGAGAGATGGCACACACAGGAGTCAGGAGTGGCACACAAGCCCTGACTGAGGCCAATATTTTTCTCCCACTGATTGATGTAGTGGTTTTTTTTCAGGTAGATTTTAGAACCCAAATCAAGCAAAAAAATGAATAGGCTTTCTATGGCCCACTGAGTGAGAGATGGCACACACAGGAGTCAGGAGTGGCACACAAACAGGAAGGGCAATATTAATCTCCCACTGATTGATGTAGTGTTTTTTTTTCAGGTAGATTTTAGAACCCAAATCAAGCAAAAAAATTAATAGGCTTTCTATGGCCCACTGAGTGAGAGATGGCACACACAGGAGTCAGGAGTGGCACACAAGCCCTGACTGAGGCCAATATTTTTCTCCCACTGATTGATGTAGTGTTTTTTTTTCAGGTAGATTTTAGAACCCAAATCAAGCAAAAAAATTAATAGGCTTTCTATGGCCCACTAAGTGAGAGATGGCACACACAGGAGTCAGGAGTGGCACACAAGCCCTGACTGAGGCCAATATTTTTCTCCCACTGATTGATGTAGTGTTTTTTTTTTCAGGTAGATTTTAGAACCCAAATCAAGCAAAAAAATTAATAGGCTTTCTATGGCCCACTGAGTGAGAGATGGCACACACAGGAGTCAGGAGTGGCACACAAGCCCTGACTGAGGCCAATATTTTTCTCCCACTGATTGATGTAGTGTTTTTTTTTCAGGTAGATTTTAGAACCCAAATCAAGCAAAAAAATTAATAGGCTTTCTATGGCCCACTGAGTGAGAGATGGCACACACAGGAGTCAGGAGTGGCACACAAGCCCTGCCTGAGGCCAATATTTTTCTACCACTGATTGATGTAGTGTTTTTTTTTCAGGTAGATTTTAGAACCCAAATCAAGCAAAAAAATTAATAGGCTTTCTATGGCCCACTGAGTGAGAGATGGCACACACAGGAGTCAGGAGTGGCACACAAGCCCTGCCTGAGGCCAATATTTTTCTCCCACTGATTGATGTAGTGTTTTTTTTTCAGGTAGATTTTAGAACCCAAATCAAGCAAAAAAATTAATAGGCTTTCTATGGCCCACTGAGTGAGAGATGGCACACACAGCAGTCAGGAGTGGCACACAAGCCCTGACTGAGGCCAATATTTTTCTCCCACTGATTGATGTAGTGTTTTTTTTTCAGGTAGATTTTAGAACCCAAATCAAGCAAAAAAATTAATAGGCTTTCTATGGCCCACTGAGTGAGAGATGGCACACACAGGAGTCAGGAGTGGCACACAAGCCCTGACTGAGGCCAATATTTTTCTCCCACTGATTGATGTAGTGTTTTTGTTTCAGGTAGATTTTAGAACCCAAATCAAGCAAAAAAATTAATAGGCTTTCTATGGCCCACTGAGTGAGAGATGGCACACACAGGAGTCAGGAGTGGCACACAAGCCCTGACTGAGGCCAATATTTTTCTCCCACTGATTGATGTAGTGTTTTTTTTTCAGGTAGATTTTAGAACCCAAATCAAGCAAAAAAATTAATAGGCTTTCTATGGCCCACTGAGTGAGAGATGGCACACACAGGAGTCAGGAGTGGCACACAAGCAGAAAGGGCAATATTAATCTCCCACTGTTTTCTTTTTTTTTTCTTTTTCAGGGAGACTTTAGAAACCAAATAATAAAAAATAAATAGGCTTTCTATGGCCCACTGAGTGAGAGATGGCACACACAGGAGTCAGGAGTGGCACACAAGCAGAAAGGGCAATATTAATCTCCCACTGATTGATGTAGTGATTTTTTTTCAGGTAGATTTTAGAACCCAAATCAAGCAAAAAAATAAATAGGCTTTCTATGGCCCACTGAGTGAGAAATGGCACACACAGGGATGGCACTCTAGCAGAAATGCCAATCTTAATCTCCCACAAAAAAAAAAACAAAAAAACAGGGACTGTCCTACAATTACTATCTCCCTGCAGTAATCTCAGCCAGGTATGGCAGGCAGCAATAAGGAGTGGACTGATGCACAAATTAAATAAAAAGTGTGGACAAACAAAAAAGATAGCTGTGCAGAAAGGAAGGAACAAGAGGATATGTGCTTTGAAAAAAGCAGTTGGTTTGCACAGTGGCATACACACAGCAATACAGCTATCAGGGAGCCTTCTAGGGCAGCCCAATGAGCTACAGCGCTGAGAGAAAAAAAAAATGTAGCTTCCACTGTCCCTGCACACCGAAGGTGGTGTTGGACAGTGGAAATCGCTACAGCACAAGCGGTTTGGTGGTTAATGGACCCTGCCTAATGCTCTCCCTGCTTCTAATGAAGCGGCAGCAACCTCTCCCTAAGCTCAGATCAGCAGCAGTGAGATGGCGGTCGGCGGGAACGCCCCTTTATAGCCCCTGTGACGCCGCAGACAGCAAGCAAATCACTGCAATGCCCTTCTCTAAGATGGTGGGGACCAGGACCTATGTCATCACGCTGCCCACACTCTGCGTTCACCTTCATTGGCTGAGAAATGGCGCTTTTCGCGTCATTGAAACGCGACTTTGGCGCGAAAGTCGCGTACCGCATGGCCGATGCAACGCTGGGATCGGCTCGGTTTCATGAGACGCCGACTTTGCCAAAAGTCGGTGACTTTTGAAAATGAACGACCCGTTTCGCTCAACCCTATTTGGTACCATTGCCCTTAAACTGAATTAATTGAGTCAAACGTTTGGAATATCCTTCCTCAAGCTTCTCACAATAGTTGGTCGGAATTTACTCCTGACTAGTGTTGAGCATTCCGATACCGCAAGTATCGGCCGAATTCCGATACCTAGATCCGATACTTTTGTGGTATCGGGAATCGGTATCGGGATTAATATCAATGTGTAAAAGAAAGAATTAAAATAAAAAATAGGGATATACTCACCTCTCCGACGCAGCCTGGACTTTACCGCCGTAACCGGGAGCCGTTGTACCTAAGAATGCGCGCTTGAAGGGCCTTAGATGAGGTCACGGCGCTCTGATTGGTCCGTAGCGGTCGCGTGACCGCTACGGACCAATCACAAAGCAGTGACGTCACCTAAGGTGCTTGAAAGACCTTAGGTGACGTCACTGCTTTGTGATTGGTCGCGTAGCGGTCACGCGACCGCTACGCGAACAATCAGAAGCTGCGGACGTCTTCTAAGGTATTTCAAGCGCTTGAAAGACCTTAGGTGACGTCACGGCTTTGTGATTGGTCGCGTAGCGGTCACACGACCGCTACGGACCAATCAGAGCGCCGTGACCTCATCTAAGGCCCTTCAAGCGCGCATTCTTAGGTACAACGGCTCCCGGTTACGGCGGTAAAATCCAGGCTGCGTCGGAGGGTGAGTATATCCCTATTTTTTATTTTAATTCTTTCTTTTACACATTGATATGGATCCCAGGGCCTGAAGGAGAGTTTCCTCTCCTTCAGACCCTGGGAACCATCAGGGATACTGTCCGATACTTGAGTCCCATTGACTTGTATTGGTATCGGGTATCGGTATCGGATTAGATCCGATACTTTGCCGGTATCGGCCGATACTTTCCGATACCGATACTTTAAAGTATCGGACGGTATCGCTCAACACTACTCCTGACAAAACTGGTGTAACTGATCCAGGTTTGTAGGTTGCCTTGCTCTCATCTGCCTTTTCAGCTTAGCTCATACATATTCAACAGGATTGAGATCAGGGTTTTGTAATGGTCACTCCAAAACAATGACTTTGTTATCCTTAAGCCACTTTGTTACCATTTTGGCAGTATGCTTCAGGTGATTGTCCATTTAGAAGACCAAGATTTTACTTCCTGGCTAATGTCTTGAGATGTTGCTTCAGTTTTGCCACATAATCTTCTTTTCTCATGATGCCATCTATTTTGTGAAGTGCACCAGTCCTTCCTGCTCCAAAACAACCCCACAACATTATGCTGCCACCCCCTGTTTCACAGTTGGGATGATGTCCCTAGGCTTCCAAGCTTCACCCTTTTTCCTCCAAACAAAATGAGGGTCATTATGCACAAAAAGTTCAATTTTAGTTTCATCAGACCACAAGACATGTCTCCAAAAATTAAGGTTTGTTCCTGTGTGCATTTGCAAACATTAATCTGGCTGTTTTATGTTTCTTTTGGAGTAATGGCTTCTTCCTGGCAGAGTGGTCTTTCAGCCCATGTTGATACAGTACTCATTTCACTGTGAAAATTGACACAATCTTACCAGCTTCCACCATCATCTTTCACAAGGTCTTTTGCTTGTGTCCTTGGATTGATATGCACATGTCGGACCAAAGCACGTTCATCTTTGGAACACAAAACCTGTGTCCTTCCTGAGCAGTAGGATGGCTGAACATTCCCATCTTGTTTGTACTTGCATACAATTGTTTGTACAGTTGAACAAGGCACTTTCAGGTATTTTGAAATTGTACCCAAGGATAAACCAGACTTGTGCAAGTCCACAATTTCCTTCCTGATATCTAGTCTGATTTCTTTAGACTTTCCCATGATGCTACACAAAAAAGCAATGTGTTTCAGGTGTGCATTAAAATACATCCACAGGTATGTGTCTAATTAACTCAGATGTTGCCAAAAGCTTATCAGAAGCTTCCAAACACATGACATCATCATATGGGCAGTCCAGAATTGGTTAAATTCATAGTAATCTTAGTGTAGAAATAAAAATATTATAAAATATTCTCTCTCTCTTTCTCATTATTCTGTTTTTTTTGGCAAATATTAATAATTAAGGTGATCCTAACTAACATAAAATGGGAAAGTTTTATTCTAATTTCATGTCAGATATTGAGAAAAACATGGATATGTGTCTTTTTATATAGTGTATCTAAACTTCTGGTTTCAAAAAAATAAATCGAACACTAAAATACCACTTCCTAGAAATTACTGAATGAAATATTCCAGTTGCAAATATTTATTCATTACATAATGGAACAATAATCACTGTAAATCAAAATTAATATCCCATGGAGTTCTGGATTTGGAATCAAAATCAAAGTGGAAAATCAAATTACAGGCTGATCCAACTTCAGTGGAAATGCCTAAATACAAGGAAATGAGATCAGTAGTGTGTGTGTGGCATGCTCCTTGATGAGGCGATGGATGTCATCCTGAGGGATCTCCTCCAAGACCTGGATTAAAGCATCAGTCAACTCCTGGACAGTCTGTGGTGCAACATGGCATTGGTGGATGGGACGAGACATGATGTCCCAGATGTGCTTGATTGGATTCAGGTCTGGGGAATGGGCAGGCCAGTTCATAGCATCAATGCCTTTATCATGCAGGAACTGCTGACACACTTCAGCCTCTGCACCTGCATATCGTCTCACAATGGGTCTCATGATCTGATCCCGGTACCTAATGACAGTCAGGCTACCTCTGGCTAGCACATGAAAAGTTGTGCGGTCGTCCAAAGAAATGCCTCCCCACATCATTGCTGACACACTGCCAAACCGGTCATGCTAGAGGATTTTGCAGGCAGAAGAATATTCTCCATGATGTCTCCAGAATCTGACATGTTTGTCACTGGTGCTCAGTGTGAACCTGCTTTCATCTGTGAATAGCACTACCTGAGCAACTTCTGTGGGCTGTTGAACTGCCTCATGGTACTGTCCAGTACCTCTAGGGGTGAGAGCAATGAAAAAATGCAAAAGAAGCCAAAACAATAGCCAAAAAGGATGACAACAGAGAAATAATATGTGGTCACCTCCTGCAGAACCACTCCTTTATAGGGGTTGTCATGCTAATTGCCTATCTTATCAACATGTTGTCTGCTCCATCTGCACAACAGCAAGAGAAATTGATTCACAATCAGTGTTGCTTCATTATTATTATTATTATTAGTATTTATTTATATAGCACCATTAATTCCATGGTGCTGTACATGAAAAAGGGGTTACATACACGGTTATAGATATTATTAACAGTAAACAAATTTACAATGACAGACTGGTACAGAGGGGAGAGGACCCTGTCCTTGCCGACTTACGTTCTTCGGGATAATGGGGAAGAGACAGGAGGTCGGGGTGCTGCAGCTCTGGTGGTGGTGAGGCGGCAGCTCTAGTGGTGTTGAGGTGGCAGCTCGGGTGGTTTGTGACCTGGCCTCAGCTTGGGTGGTTGGTGAGGCGGCAGCTCGGGTGGTTGGTGGGGCGGCAGCTCGGGTGGTTGGTGGGGCGGCAGCTCGGGTGGATGGTGAGGCAGCAGAATGGTTATTGCAGGCTGTAGGCTTTCCTGAAGAGATGAGAGAGGTGCATGGATTCAGGGGTGCAGTGGGTATTCCAGGTTAGGAGACAGTTCAAACGTACCAGGTAGAACAGGGGGAGAGAGGGGCATGGATTCAGGGGTGCAGTGGGTATTCCAGGTTAGGAGACAGTTCAAACGTACCAGGTAGAACAGGGGGAGAGAGGTACATGCATTCAGGGGTGCAGTGGGTATTCCAGGTTAGGAGGCAGTTCAAACGTACCAGGTAGAACAGGGGGAGAGAGCTGCATGGATTCAGGGGTGCAGGGGGTATTCCAGGTTAGGAGATGGTTCAAATATACCAGGTAGAACATGGGGAGAGAGGTGCGTGGATTCAGGGGTGAAGTGGGTATTCCAGGTTAAGAGACAGTTCCAACGTACCAGGTAGAACAGGGGGAGAGAGGTGCATGGATTCAGGGGTGAAGTTAGGTTAGGAGACAGTTCAAACTTACCTGTGGATGGAAGCATTTGGGTCAGGGCATGACAGCGTGAAGGAGAATATGCCATAGGTTACCATTGTGGCATATTTCTGACGATACACTTAAAAAACGTCACTTCAAATGATGTCACATCTGACTAAAGTCATATCGGACTGCTCCATTCAACTTATATCATTCAAGTGACTTCATAACTTGGCAAGTTGATTTAACAGAAGTGTGATTGACTTTTGCTTTTTCAGTGGTCCCTTTATTTTTCGGGGCAGTGAATATATATATGAAACTTCTTTCTCACACCCAATGGGAGTGGTATTTGTTGTCCTTCACAGTTCTGCAAAGGATCTTAATTGTTCCAAGCACTTTGCTTTTCTGGACAGAGAGTTCTGATGTTGCTCCTGGGATCTGTGTAGCCATTCTTCCAACTTAGGGGTCACTGCTCCACATGCTCTTATCACCACTGAAATCAACTTCCACATCTTCTTCAGTTCTCCTTTGAGACCCTGGTATTTCTTCAGCCTCTCATATTCCTTTGTTCTGATGTTGCTGTCATTTGGCACTGCCACATCTATTATCATTGCTGTCTTCTAATTCTTGTCTACCATCACAATGTCTGGTTGGTTAGCCAAGACCAAATTATCCTTCTGGATCTTCAAGTCCCACAGGATTTTAGCACTTTCATTCTCCATCACTTTTTCTGGGATCTACCACCTGGACTTAGGGGGACTTAGCCCATATGCTGTGCAGATGTTCCTGTATACAATTCACGCTACTTGGTTGTGGCATTCAGTATATGCTGTTCCTGCTTACATTTTGCATCCTGCTACTATGTGTTGGACAGTTTCTGAGGTTTCTTTGCATAGTCTGCACCTTGGGTCTTGTCTTGCCTTGTCTGCTTCTATGGATCTGGTACTTAGTGCTTGCTCTTGTGCGGCTATGATTATTGCCTCTGTGCTGTCTCGGAGTCCCGTTTTCTCCAGCCATTGGTAGGATTTCTCCATGTCAGCCACCTCCATTATCTGTTGATGGTATGTCCCATGCTGCTGCTTGTTTTGCCATGGTGCTTCATGCTCCTGTTCTTCATTCCAGATCTATTGTTGTTGCTGCCTTAGGCTTTCTTTCAGCATCTCATCTTTTGGTGCCATTTTTCTGATGTATTCCTGGATACTCCTTGTTTCATCCGTGATGGTGACTTGGATGCTTATCAAGCCTTGCCCATCCTACTTACTGTTGATGTACAATTTTGGGTGTTAGACTTAGTGTGGAGACTTCCATGCATTGTGAGTAGCTTTTTTGTCTTCACATCTGCAGCTTCCATCTCTTCTTTTGGCCAGCACACAATGCCAGCAGGGTATCTGCTAAATGGCAGGTCATAAGTATTGATGGCGTGGATTTTATTCTTCCCATTGAGCTGGCTCTTCAGGAACTTTCTTACACTTTGATGGTATTTGGATGTTGCTGCTTTCCTTGCCTCCTCATCATGGTTACCGTGTCCTTGTGGGATGCCGAGGTACTTGTAGCATGTCTGTACATCTGCTATGTGCCCTCCTGGTATTTCCACTCCATCAGTCTGGACTACCTTGCCTCTCTTTATTACCAACTGGCAGCACTTCTCTAGTTCGAAGGACATCCGGATGTCTTCACTGTAAATCCTTGTCAGGTGGATCAGAGAATTGATGTCTCGTTTGTTTTTCACATACAGCTTGATGTCATCCATGTAGAGGAGGTGGACGATGGTGCTTCCACTCTTAACCTTGTATCCATAGCCAGACTCTGTAATTATCTGACTGAGGGGGTTCAAGCCTATGCAGAACAGCAATGGGGATAGTGCATCACCTTGGTATATGCTGCATTTGATGGTCACTTGTGCTAAGTGTCTTGAGTTGACTTCCAATGTTGTTCTCCATTGCCCCATTGAGTTTCTGAGAAAGGTTCTTAATTTCCTGTTGACATTGTAGAGAGCCAAGCATTCACAGATCCATGTGTGTGGCACTGAGTCATAGCCTTTCCTGTAGTCAATCCAGGCTGTGCTGAGATTGATCTGTCTGGATCTTGAGTCTTGAGCAACTATTCTATCTAATATATAAAGCTGAATGTGTGTGTGTGTGTGTGTGTATGTGTGTATGTGTGTATGTCCGGGATTGGCATCTGCACTGTCGCAGCTACAGCCATAAAATTTTGCACAGTCACACGTCTGGACCCCAAGAGCGTCATAAGCTATGTTGTGAGGCAAAATTTTAGCCCCGCGTGTTCCAATTCACCAAACAATTTTGCCCCTATCTACATAATGGGGAAAAAGTGAAAGGAAAAGTGTTGAAGGCAAATTGACGGCTGCCAGATGTGAACAAGGGGGATTTAAAGAGTAAGAGCGATGGTGCCAAAGAGTATACACCATACAGTTGCTAAGGTGGGGCCCCTACATGGGATACTCACCACACATGGGGATATGAACACACACACAAAATGCGCCACACACTACCACGTGCTTGAACACATATATCACCCTCAGCACACATTTCACCACACATACACCAACCTCGCCACATAAAAGTCGAAACACAAAAGTCGCCGCTCAAAACTCGCCACGCGCAAAACTCGCCACATGCAAAACTAGGCTCACGCAAAACTCACCACACGTGCAAAACTCACCTCATGGAAAACTCACCACACGCAAAACTTGCACACGTGGAAAAATTGCCACATGCACAAAAGTTGCAACACATGCAAAAGTTGCCTCACACAAAACTTGCACATACTCAAAACGCACCACACATAAAACTCGCCATGCGCAAAACTCGCCATGCGCAAAACTTGCTGCACACAACTTGCTACATTAACCTGTCACATGCAACTTGACACACAAAAAGTTGTTACACGCATGTCCCCACACAAAACTCATCTCACAAAAGTCGCTACATGCATGTAGCCACATGCAACTCAACACACACACCGTGACACATGAAACTCCCCCTTAAACACACACAAGTCTGGTATTATCCTTCAAAAATAAAAATCTGATTAATAAGCAGACAAACTACAAGAGCAACAACCATACCATATATGAAATACGCTGTCAGTCACATGACATGTCTATTATATGTATGTGTGAGCTAATATATACTGCCAGGGGGGAGGGCTTCCTGTTGGCTGGGGATTTATCAGGCTGCCAATTTAGCTTACAAATTCTGAGGTAAAAATACTGAGCAAATAACGTTTGAACGAGGTCTAATACAGGAGGAGATGACACACAGAGATATACTATATACATGGGAGATGACACACACATATATACTATATACAGGGGAGATGACACACAGGTATATACTATAGACAGGAGGAGATGACATACAGGTACATACTATAAACAGGAGGAGATGACACACACATATATACTATATACAGGAGGAGATGACATACAGCAGGTATATACTAGTTACAGGGGAGATGACATACAGGTATATACTATATACAGGAGATGACATACAGGTGTATACTATATATAAGGGAGATGACAAACATGTATATACTGAGGGAAAAATAAGAGAGGTGTGAGGTGAAAATGAGGGGTGTGAGGTGAAAATAAAAAGGGGTGAGTGCAAAATGAGAGGAGTGAGGGAAAATAGTGGAGTGATAGGAAAATGACAGATGTGAGGTCGAAATGACAAGTGTTAGGGGGGAATGAGAGGAGTGAGGGGGAAAATAAGAGGAGTGAGGGGGAAAATGAGAGGTGTAAGGGAGAAAATGAGAGATGTGAGGGGGAAAATGAGAGGCGTGATGGGAAAATAAGAGAAGTGAGGTGCTATAACTAACCACGGATATTTACTATGCCCAGGCAACGCCGGGCTCTTCAGCTAGTCTACTATATATATATATATATATATATATATATATATATATATATATATATATATATATACTGTATATATATATATCTACTTAGTAACAGGGCCAAATATTTGAAATCTGACCAGTGTCACTTGATGTGGTAATTACTCTGGAGTTCTTCAAGAGATCCAAATGATTTTTTAGATTGCTTTTCATGGCACATTATAATTTATGATAATGATAAATTTATGTCAATATGTTTTGTGTTTATTTATAAAAAAATATTAAAAATTGTGCAAAAATGTAAAAAAATTTGCAATTTTCAAACTTTGAATGATTATCCCTTTAATCCAGATAGTCATATCACAGAAAAACAATATTAAGTAACTTTTCCCACATGTTTGCTTTACATCAGCACCATTTGTAAAATGTCACTTTATTTTGTTTGCATTTTAGGAGGTTTAAAAATGTAGCTGTAATTTTTCATTTTTTAAGAAAATGTACAAAATGTATTTTTTAGGGAACTATCCAGGTTTGAAGTGACTTTGAGGGTTCTATATATTAGAAGACCCCAAAAAGTGATACCATTTTAAAAACAGCACCCCTCGACATATTGAAAACTGCTGTCAGGTAGTTTATTAACCCTTCAGATGATTTTAGTAATTATTGCAAACTGGCATGAAAGAAACGAAAAATTTTATTTTTCACCACCTAAATGTCTCTATCTTCTGAACAGGCCACTATTTGGCCGTGAATTGCCATGGCAAACACCAGGACCACACAATCATGATTTCTGGGTGCCGATGGGGTTAAATAGGAAGCCCCCAATGCTCTGTTAAACAATGGTGTAGTCACTATGACAGCAGAATCTAAGGGGTTAAACAGATATGGACGGTGCCAGCGCTGATCGTGGCTTATACACCAAGTTGTCAGCTATAGCGTACAGCAAACAGCTGCTGGATTGTCACCTGTATGGGGATGCTATTCTCTTATATCTCAGGTCAGTAAAAAGACATATTGGCGGTCAGTAAGGGGATATATGGATATATATACAGTGGGGCAAAAAAGTATTTAGTCAGTCAGCAATAGTGCAAGTTCCACCACTTAAAAAGATGAGAGGCGTCTGTAATTTACATCATAGGTAGACCTCAACTATGGGAGACAAACTGAGAAAAAAAAATCCAGAAAATCACACTGTCTGTTTTTTTATCATTTTATTTGCATTTTATGGTGGAAAATAAGTATTTGGTCAGAAACAAAATTTCATCTCAATACTTTGTAATCTATCCTTTGTTGGCAATGACAGAGGTCAAACGTTTTCTGTAAGTCTTCACAAGGTTGCCACACACTGTTGTTGGTATGTTGGCCCATTCCTCCATGCAGATCTCCTCTAGAGCAGTGATGTTTTTGGCTTTTCGCTTGGCAACACGGACTTTCAACTCCCCCCAAAGGTTTTCAATAGGGTTGAGATCTGGAGACTGGCTAGGCCACTCCAGGACCTTGAAATGCTTCTTACGAAGCCACTCCTTCGTTGCCCTGGCGGTGTGCTTTGGATCATTGTCATGTTGAAAGACCCAGCCACGTTTCAACTTCAATGCCCTTGCTGATGGAAGGAGGTTTGCACTCAAAATCTCACGATACATGGCCCCATTCATTCTTTCATGTACCCGGATCAGTCGTCCTGGCCCCTTTGCAGAGAAACAGCCCCAAAGCATGATGTTTCCACCACCATGCTTTACAGTAGGTATGGTGTTTGATGGATGCAACTCAGTATTCTTTTTCCTCCAAACACGACAAGTTGTGTTTCTACCAAACAGTTCCAGTTTGGTTTCATCAGACCATAGGACATTCTCCCAAAACTCCTCTGGATCATCCAAATGCTCTCTAGCAAACGTCAGACAGGCCCGGACATGTACTGGCTTAAGCAGTGGGACACGTCTGGCACTGCAGGATCTGAGTCCATGGTGGCATAGTGTGTTACTTATGGTAGGCCTTGTTACATTGGTCCCAGCTCTCTGCAGTTCATTCACTAGGTCCCCCCGCGTGGTTCTGGGATTTTTGCTCACCGGTCTTGTGATCATTCTGACCCCACGGGGTGGGATTTTGCGTGGAGCCCCAGATTGAGGGAGATTATCAGTGGTCTTGTATGTCTTCCATTTTCTAATTATTGCTCCCACTGTTGATTTCTTCACTCCAAGCTGGTTGGCTATTGCAGATTCAGTCTTCCCAGCCTGGTGCAGGGCTACAATTTTGTTTCTGGTGTCCTTTGACAGCTCTTTGGTCTTCACCATAGTGGAGTTTGGAGTCAGACTGTTTGAGGGTGTGCACAGGTGTCTTTTTATACTGATAACAAGTTTAAACAGGCGCCATTACTACAGGTAATGAGTGGAGGAAAGAGGAGACTCTTAAGGAAGAAGTTACAGGTCTGTGAGAGCCAGAAATCTTGATTGTTTGTTTCTGACCAAATACTTATTTTCCACCATAAAATGCAAATAAAATGATAAAAAAACAGACAATGTGATTTTCTGGATTTTTTTTTCTCAGTTTGTCTCCCATAGTTGAGGTCTACCTATGATGTAAATTACATACGCCTCTCATCTTTTTAAGTGGTGGAACTTGCACTATTGCTGACTGACTAAATACTTTTTTGCCCCACTGTATATATATATATATATATATATATATATATATATATATATATATATATATATATACAGTACAGACCAAAACTTTGGACACACCTTCTCATTTAAAGATTTCTCTGTATTTTCATGACTATGAAAACTGTACATTCACACTGAAGGCATCAAAACTATGAATTAACGCATATGGAATTATATACTTAACAAAAAAGTGTGAAACAACTGAAATTATGTCTTATATTCAAGATTCTTCAAAGTAGCCACCTTTTGCTTTGATGACTGCTTTGCACACTATTGGCATGCTCTTGATGTGCTTCAAGATGTAGTCACTGGGAATGGTCTTCCAACAATCTTGAAGGAATTCCCAGAGATGCTTAGCACTTGTTGGCCCTTTTGCCTTCACTCTGTGGTCCAGCTCACCCCAAACCATCTCGATTAGGTTCAGGTCTGGTGACTGTGGAGGCCAGGTCATCTGGCGTAGCACCCCATCACTCTCCTTCTTGATCAAATAGCCCTTACACAGTATAGAGGTGTGTTTGGGGTCATTGTCCTGTTGAAAAATAAGTGATGGTCCAATTAAGCGCAAACCGGATAGAATAGCATGCTGCTGCAAGATGCTGTGGTAGCCATGCTGGTTCCGTATGCCTTCAATTTTGAATAAATCCCCAACAGTGTCACCAGCAAAGCACCCCCACACCATCGCACTTCCTCCTTCATGCTTCATGGTGGGAACCAGGCATGTAGAGTCCATCTGTTCACCTTTTCTGCGTCACACAAAAACACGGTGGGTGGAACCAAAGATCTCAAATTTGGACTCATCAGACCAAAGCACAGATTTCCACTGGTCTAATGTCCATTCCTTGTGTTCTTTAGCCCAAACAAGTCTCTTCCGCTTGTTGCCTGTCCTTAGCAGTGGTTTCCTAGCAGCTATTTTACCATGAAGGCCTGCTGCATAAAGTCTCCTCTTAACAGTTGTTGTAGAGATGTGTCTGCTGCTAGAACTCTGTGTGGCATGGACCTGGTCTTTAATCTGAGCTGCTGGTTCTCACAGACATGTTAATTTTTTTTTAAGAAGCCCTAATACTCTGCACTCAAAACCTGTATTAATTTCACCTGTTTGAACTTGTTACTTGTATAAAAGACACCTGTCCACACAATCAATCAATCGCACTGCAACCTCTCTGCAATGGCAAAGACCAAAGAGCTGTCTAAAGACACCAGGGACAAAATTGTAGACCTGCACAAGGCTGGGATGAGCTACAGGACAATAGGAAAGCAGCTTGATGAGAAGTCAACAACTGTTGGTACAATTATTAGTAAATAAAAGAAAAACTTGATGACTGTCAAACTTGCTCAGCCTCGGGTTCAATACAAGATCTCGTCTCTCAGGTTAGGGTTGATTCTGTGAAAAGTCAGGAATCAGCCCAGAACTGGGGGGGGACCTTATCAATGACCTGAGGAGAGCTGGGACCACAGTCTCAAGCATTACCATTAGTAACACACTACGCAGTCATGGATTAAAGTTCAACAGATCACCCAAGGTCCCTCTGCTCATGCCAGCACATATACAGGCCTATTTGAAGTTCCACATTAACAATCTTCATGATCCAAAGGAGGCATGGGAGAAGGTCATGTGGTCAGATAAGATCAAAATTGAACTTTTTGGTATCAACTTCACTCTCCATGTTTGTAGGAAGAAGAAGGATGAGTACAACCCCAAGAATATTGTCTGTCGACCATGAAGCATGGTAGAGTTGACATCATACTTTGATGCTGCTTTTCTGCAAAAGGGACAGGATGACCGCACCATATTAAAGGAAGAATGGTTGGGGTCTTGCATTGTGAGATTTTTTCCAACAACCTCCTTTCTTCAGTAAGAGTATTGAAGGTGGGTCATGGCTGGGTCTTCCAGCATGACAATGATCTGAAACACACAGCTAGGGCAACTAAGGAGTGACTTAGTAAAGGCCCCGTCACACTTAGCGACGCTAAAGCAATCCCGACAACGATACGACCTGTCAGGGATCGTTGCTGCGTCGCTATGTGGTCGCTGGTGAGATGTTAAACAGTGAGATCTTCCCAACGACGCATGTTATGGTTCTCAATGGCAAGAGAACATAGCCCAGCAAACATACGAACTAGCTCTTGGAAGGATGGAAACTAAACTGACCATGAACTAAACCTGCCGCACAACTAACAGTAGCCGGGTAGCGTAGCCTGCGTTTTATCCCTAGACGCCCAGCGCCGGCTGGAGGACTAACTAATCCTGGCAGAGGAAAATATAGTCCTGGCTCACCTCTAGAGAAATTTCCCCGAAAGGCAGACAGAGGCCCCCACAAATATTGGCGGTGATTTTAGATGAAATGACAAACGTAGTATGAAAATAGGTTTAGCAAAATTGAGGTCCGCTTACTAGATAGCAGGAAGACAGAAAGGGCACTTTCATGGTCAGCTGAAAACCCTATCAAAATACCATCCTGAAATTACTTTAAGACTCTAGTATTAACTCATAACATCAGAGTGGCAATTTCAGATCACAAGAGCTTTCCAGACACAGAAACGAAACTACAGCTGTGAACTGGAACAAAATGCAAAAACAAACAAGGACTAAGTCCAACTTAGCTGGGAGTTGTCTAGCAGCAGGAACATGCACAGAAAGGCTTCTGATTACAATGTTGACCGGCATGGAAGTGACAGAGGAGCAAGGCTAAATAGCGACTCCCACATCCTGATGGAAACAGGTGAACAGAGAGGATGATGCACACCAGTTCAATTCCACCAGTGGCCACCGGGGGAGCCCAAAATCCAACTTCACAACAGTACCCCCCCCTCAAGGAGGGGGCACCGAACCCTCACCAGAACCACCAGGGCGATCAGGATGAGCCCTATGAAAGGCACGGACCAAATCGGAGGCATGAACATCAGAGGCAGTCACCCAAGAATTATCCTCCTGACCGTATCCCTTCCATTTGACCAGATACTGGAGTTTCCGTCTGGAAACACGGGAGTCCAAGATTTTTTCCACAACGTACTCCAACTCGCCCTCAACCAACACCGGAGCAGGAGGCTCAACGGAAGGCACAACCGGTACCTCATACCTGCGCAATAATGACCGATGAAAAACATTATGAATAGAAAAAGATGCAGGGAGGTCCAAACGGAAGGACACAGGGTTAAGAATCTCCAATATCTTGTACGGGCCGATGAACCGAGGCTTAAACTTGGGAGAAGAAACCCTCATAGGGACAAAACGAGAAGACAACCACACCAAGTCCCCAACACAAAGCCGAGGACCAACCCGATGCCGGCGGTTGGCAAAAAGCTGAGTCTTCTCCTGGGACAACTTCAAATTGTCCACTACCTGCCCCCAAATCTGATGCAACCTCTCCACCACAGCATCCACTCCAGGACAATCCGAAGATTCCACCTGACCAGAAGAAAATCGAGGATGAAACCCCAAATTACAGAAAAAGGGAGACACCAAGGTGGCAGAACTGGCCCGATTATTGAGGGCAAACTCCGCTAAAGGCAAAAAAGCAACCCAATCATCCTGATCTGCAGACACAAAACACCTCAAATATGTCTCCAAGGTCTGATTCGTCCGCTCGGTCTGGCCATTAGTCTGAGGATGGAAAGCAGACGAGAAAGACAAATCTATGCCCATCCTAGCACAGAATGCTCGCCAAAATCTAGACACGAATTGGGTACCTCTGTCAGAAACTATATTCTCTGGAATACCATGCAAACGGACCACATTTTGAAAAAACAGAGGAACCAACTCGGAAGAAGAAGGCAACTTAGGCAGGGGAACCAAATGGACCATCTTAGAGAAACGATCACACACCACCCAGATGACAGACATCTTCTGAGAAACAGGAAGATCCGAAATAAAATCCATCGAGATGTGCGTCCAGGGCCTCTTCGGGATAGGCAAGGGCAACAACAATCCACTAGCCCGAGAACAACAAGGCTTGGCCCGAGCACAAACGTCACAAGACTGCACGAAGCCTCGCACATCTCGAGACAGGGAAGGCCACCAGAAGGACCTTGCCACCAAATCCCTGGTACCAAAGATTCCAGGATGACCTGCCAACGCAGAAGAATGAACCTCAGAAATGACTTTACTGGTCCAATCATCAGGAACAAACAGTCTACCAGGTGGGCAACGATCAGGTCTATCCGCCTGAAACTCCTGCAAGGCCCGCCGCAGGTCTGGAGAAACGGCAGACAATATCACTCCATCCTTAAGGATATCTGTAGGTTCAGAATTACCAGGGGAGTCAGGCTCAAAACTCCTAGAAAGGGCATCCGCCTTAACATTCTTAGAACCCGGCAGGTAGGACACCACAAAATTAAACCGAGAGAAAAACAACGACCAGCGCGCCTGTCTAGGATTCAGGCGTCTGGCGGACTCAAGATAAATTAGATTTTTGTGGTCAGTCAATACCACCACCTGATGTCTAGCCCCCTCAAGCCAATGACGCCACTCCTCAAAAGCCCACTTCATGGCCAAAAGCTCCCGATTCCCAACATCATAATTCCGCTCGGCGGGCGAAAATTTACGCGAGAAAAAAGCACAAGGTCTCATCACGGAGCAATTGGAACTTCTCTGCGACAAAACCGCCCCAGCTCCGATTTCAGAAGCGTCGACCTCAACCTGAAAAGGAAGAGCAGCATCAGGCTGACGCAACACAGGGGCGGAAGAAAAGCGGCGCTTAAGCTCCCGAAAGGCCTCCACAGCAGCAGGGGACCAATCAGCAACATCAGCACCCTTCTTAGTCAAATCAGTCAATGGTTTAACAACATCAGAAAAACCAGCAATAAATCGACGATAAAAGTTAGCAAAGCCCAAAAATTTGTGAAGACTCTTAAGAGAAGAGGGTTGCGTCCAATCACAAATAGCCTGAACCTTGACAGGATCCATCTCGATGGAAGAAGGGGAAAAAATATATCCCAAAAAGGAAATCTTTTGAACCCCAAAAACGCACTTAGAACCCTTCACACACAAGGAATTAGACCGCAAAACCTGAAAAACCCTCCTGACCTGCTGGACATGAGAGTCCCAGTCATCCGAAAAAATCAAAATATCATCCAGATACACAATCATAAATTTATCCAAATAATCACGGAAAATGTCATGCATAAAGGACTGAAAGACTGAAGGGGCATTTGAAAGACCAAAAGGCATCACCAAATACTCAAAGTGGCCCTCGGGCGTATTAAATGCGGTTTTCCACTCATCCCCCTGCTTAATTCGCACCAAATTATACGCCCCACGAAGATCTATCTTAGAGAACCACTTGGCCCCCTTTATGCGAGCAAACAAATCAGTCAGCAGTGGCAACGGATATTGATATTTAACCGTGATTTTATTCAAAAGCCGATAATCAATGCACGGCCCCAAAGAGCCATCTTTCTTAGCCACAAAGAAAAAACCGGCTCCTAAGGGAGATGACGAAGGACGAATATGTCCCTTTTCCAAGGACTCCTTTATATATTCTCGCATAGCAGCATGTTCAGGCACAGACAGATTAAATAAACGACCCTTAGGGTATTTACTACCCGGAATCAAATCTATGGCACAATCGCACTCCCGGTGCGGAGGTAATGAACCAAGCTTAGGTTCTTCAAAAACGTCACGATATTCAGTCAAGAATTCAGGAATCTCAGAGGGAATAGATGATAAAATGGAAACCACAGGTACGTCCCCATGCGTCCCCTTACATCCCCAGCTTAACACAGACATAGCTTTCCAGTCAAGGACTGGGTTATGAGATTGCAGCCATGGCAATCCAAGCACCAACACATCATGTAGGTTATACAGCACAAGAAAGCGAATAATCTCCTGATGATCCGGATTAATCCGCATAGTTACTTGTGTCCAGTATTGTGGTTTATTGCTAGCCAATGGGGTGGAGTCAATCCCCTTCAGGGGTATAGGAGTTTCAAGAGGCTCCAAATCATACCCACAGCGTTTGGCAAAGGACCAATCCATAAGACTCAAAGCGGCGCCAGAGTCGACATAGGCATCCGCGGTAATAGATGATAAAGAACAAATCAGGGTCACAGATAGAATAAACTTAGACTGTAAAGTGCCAATTGAAACAGACTTATCAAGCTTCTTAGTACGCTTAGAGCATGCTGATATAACATGAGTTGAATCACCGCAATAGAAGCACAACCCATTTTTTCGTCTAAAATTCTGCCGTTCACTTCTGGACAGAATTCTATCACATTGCATATTCTCTGGCGTCTTCTCAGTAGACACCGCCAAATGGTGCACAGGTTTGCGCTCCCGCAGACGCCTATCGATCTGGATAGCCATTGTCATGGACTCATTCAGACCCGCAGGCACAGGGAACCCCACCATAACATCCTTAATGGCATCAGAGAGACCCTCTCTGAAATTCGCCGCCAGGGCGCACTCATTCCACTGAGTAAGCACAGCCCATTTACAGAATTTCTGGCAGTATATTTCAGCTTCGTCTTGCCCCTGAGATAGGGACATCAAGGCCTTTTCCGCCTGAAGTTCTAACTGAGGTTCCTCATAAAGCAACCCCAAGGCCAGAAAAAACGCATCCACATTGAGCAACGCAGGATCCCCTGGAGCCAATGCAAAAGCCCAATCCTGAGGGTCGCCCCGGAGCAAAGAAATCACAATCCTGACCTGCTGAGCAGGATCTCCAGCAGAGCGAGATTTCAGGGACAAAAACAACTTGCAATTATTTTTGAAATTTTGAAAGCAAGATCTATTCCCCGAGAAAAATTCAGGCAAAGGAATTCTAGGTTCAGATATAGGAACATGAACAACAAAATCTTGTAAGTTTTGAACTTTCGTGGTGAGATTATTCAAACCTGCAGCTAAACTCTGAATATCCATTTTAAACAGGTGAACACAGAGCCATTCCAGGATTAGAAGGAGAGAGAGAGAGAAAGGCTGCAATATAGGCAGACTTGCAAGAGATTCAATTACAAGCACACTCAGAACTGAGAAAAAAAAAAAAAATCTTCAGCAGACTTCTCTTTTCTCTCCTTTCTCTGTCAATTAATTTAACCCTTTTAGGCCGGTCAAACTGTTATGGTTCTCAATGGCAAGAGAACATAGCCCAGCAAACATACGAACTAGCTCTTGGAAGGATGGAAACTAAACTGACCATGAACTAAACCTGCCGCACAACTAACAGTAGCCGGGTAGCGTAGCCTGCGTTTTATCCCTAGACGCCCAGCGCCGGCCGGAGGACTAACTAATCCTGGCAGAGGAAAATATAGTCCTGGCTCACCTCTAGAGAAATTTCCCCGAAAGGCAGACAGAGGCCCCCACAAATATTGGCGGTGATTTTAGATGAAATGACAAACGTAGTATGAAAATAGGTTTAGCAAAATTGAGGTCCGCTTACTAGATAGCAGGAAGACAGAAAGGGCACTTTCATGGTCAGCTGAAAACCCTATCAAAATACCATCCTGAAATTACTTTAAGACTCTAGTATTAACTCATAACATCAGAGTGGCAATTTCAGATCACAAGAGCTTTCCAGACACAGAAACGAAACTACAGCTGTGAACTGGAACAAAATGCAAAAACAAACAAGGACTAAGTCCAACTTAGCTGGGAGTTGTCTAGCAGCAGGAACATGCACAGAAAGGCTTCTGATTACAATGTTGACCGGCATGGAAGTGACAGAGGAGCAAGGCTAAATAGCGACTCCCACATCCTGATGGAAACAGGTGAACAGAGAGGATGATGCACACCAGTTCAATTCCACCAGTGGCCACCGGGGGAGCCCAAAATCCAACTTCACAACAGACGCAGCAGCGATGCGGCGACCTGTAGCGACCTGTACAACGATGTTGTTGGTCGTTGTGACCCTGTCACATGGCAGCGATTACGACGATGTAGTTGTAGTCAACGAGGTCGTTGGTAAGGTGTCAAACAAAGCGATGTGTGCTACCCAGCGGGACCTCAACGATCAAAAAAAGGTCCAGGCCATTCCGACACGACCAGCGATCTCACAGCAGGGGCCTGGTCGCTGCTACGTGTCAAACATAGCGAGATCGCTACTGAGGTCGCTGTTGCGTCACAAAACTTGTGACTCAGCAGCGATCTCGCTAGTGACCTCGCTTAGTGTGACGGGGGCTTAAGAAGCATTTTAAGGTCTTGGAATGGCCTAGCCAGTCTCCAGACCGGAACCCTGAAGAAAATCTTAAGAGGGAGCTGAAAGTCAATGTTGCCTAAAGGCAGCCCCGAAACCTGAAAGATCTGGAGAAGATTTGTATGGAGGAGTGGTTCAAAATCCCTGCTGCAGTGTTTGCAAACTTGGTCAAGAGTTAAAGGAAACATCTGACCTCTGTAATTGCAAACAAAGGTTTCTATACCAAATATTAAGTTCTGTTTTTCTATTGTATCAAATACTTATTTCATGATATAAAATGCAAATTAATTATGTAAAAATCACGCAATGTGATTTTCTAGATTTTTTTAAGATTCTGTCTCTCACAGTTGAATTGTACCTATGATACAAAATACAGACCTCTCCATTCTTTGTAGGTGGGAAAACTTGCAAAATCGGCAGCGTATCAAATACTTATTTTCCCCACTGTATGCATCGTATTTGGGTTTGTGACAAAATTGATTGATATGCTATGAGAGGATATGATTTGTCTGCTTATATACACTTATTATGTACTTTCTATATAGGTTAGTGTGATTACACTTTAAATTATTGACCTTTCTATGGATTAGCTTTATTAAGTTGCAGCAAAACAGGGGTGGGGAGCATTTGGCCAGCGGGCTGTATGAGGCCTACTAAATAATTTTTTTCCAACTCTACTAGCCACTTCTGCACAGTAACTTTCCCTATTTAGGGTGTAGGCTTCTGTGCTCTACCACGCTGCACATCCACATTTACACCTGTAAGACCCCAGAGGATTCACCAGTAAGACATGCCTAAGCTACCTCTGCATCATCCTCATAGTTTGCATTCAACACTCCCCCAAGTAAGTATCAGTGGAAGCATGAATTTTGTAAATCTATGATCTCTCCTCCCATAGTAAGTCTCTGCGGACACGTCACTGTGATTTTGAAGAAAATTCTCACTGATGCATAAGCCAGGCTTCTTAAAGGAGAAGGTGATAGAAATAGTGCACTGATGCTTCCGCAGAGACTTACTGGACGGAGTGTGATAGAGGTGAGCGATGAGGATGATGTAGAGTTGATTTAGGTGTGCTTTCTTGGTGAATCCTCCAGGCTATTCTTCTGGGTGTATGCTTGGATATGCAATGCATGCGTTTCACAGCACAGAAGCTTGTACCCGCAGAAAGTCAATTTTCTAATTGAGACATTTAATGAAAAATCAAGGATATGAAATTAAATACATGAACTTGAACATCTTTGTTACATCATTCAGTGAGAAACTAGGTGATGCATCTGATAATCTGCAACATGAATCATTCAGCTGCAAAGCAATGATGAGCGTCAAGCCAGGTACATCAACCACCCACTGCCTAAATTCTATACACGTGATGCGATAGCTGATTACCACTTTGAAGGGACATGTACTGAAGTATGCATCTGTGTTCAGAAGAATTTACTACTGCAAGCAGTTTTTTACAATACTCATCACTGAAACAAATTGACTGGGCTCCAGCCCAATGCAAACTTGGAAAAGTAGTTGCGAGTAGCAACATCATCAATGCCATCTAATATCACACTGTGCACCAAAAAGATGCAGCTACTGCCATCACAAAAGGGTGAGTTAATGAAGTGTTTGCCCAAATATAGCAGGATCATTTTTACATTTATAATTTTGTATGGCCTCCAAATGATGTCTTTGATAAAAAAAAAATGGTTCAGAAGCAAAATATGTACTTTAGCTGGCCCTATGCCATATGCCTGATCATTTAGCTTTCCCACTACTTCATCTACTTTGACCCCATACTAAATGTTTTGTATTTTTAAATATGTTTGTTTATCAATTTATATCAGTAGTGTTTTCTCCAGATAAAGGGATTTTATCTGATAACATTGATGTGACTATCTAAAGTCCTCTTCGAACAGCTACAAGCAGCTCTTCATTTTGCATGTTAATTGTGGTGCTTGAACCCTCTAGGATCAAGCAACATATTGTAATCCGATTTCTTATATTTTCTTCTCCGCATTTTCCGCAATTAATGCGGCCTGAACCACTCGGCGCAGAGACCCGTTCAGGTGGCGTTTCGAAGCCCTCGGTGGGGACAGGTGTGCTATGTATTTTTGGAGTCGATCCGATTTGTAGTTTTAAAAAAAAATCTCATTTTAAAAAATTTTTTCCCATAGGAATTAATGGCGACCTTTCCATGACCCCCAAGTTGACCTTCCAAAGATGGCAGCTATGCAAATGTACAGTGTCCATTTTAGGACATGATCATTTATCAAAGTCAAACATCAGAATAAAGTGACTATGATACCCTCCGATCCCGTGTGTGAAAAGTAAGTGCCCCCCAGGTCCCGTGTGTGAAAAATAAGTGCCCCCCCGGTCCCGTGTGTGAAAAGTAAGTGCCCCCCATCCCGTGTGTGAAAAGTAAGTGCCCCCTGGTCCCGTGTGTGAAAAGTAAGTGCCCCCCGGTCCCATGTGTGAAAAGTAAGTGCCCCCCGGTCCCGAGTGTGAAAAGTAAGTGCCCCCTGTCCCGTGTGTGAAAAGTAAGTGCCCCCCGGTCCCGTGTGTGAAAAGTAAGTGCCCCCTGGTCCCATGTGTGAAAAGTAAGTGCCCCCCGGTCCCGAGTGTGAAAAGTAAGTGCCCCCCGGTCCCGTGTGTGAAAAGTAAGTGCCCCCGGTCCCGTGTGTGAAAAGTAAGTGCCCCCCTGGTCCCGTGTGTGAAAAGTAAGTGCCCCCCGGTCCCGTGTGTGAAAAGTAAGTGCCCCCGGTCCCGTGTGTGAAAATTAAGTGCCCCCCGGTCCTGTGTGTGAAAAGTAAGTGTGTCCTGGTCCTGTGTGTGAAAAGTATGTGCCCCTCTGGTCCTGTGTGTGAAAAGTAAGTGCTGCTGTAAAGCTGGCAGCGCTGTTCAAGCACCATGTATTTCCTTCAGGAAGTGACCATTTAGTATTTTATTATTCTTCTTTTCCGCATTTTCCGCAATTAATACAGCCCGAACCGCTCGAAGCCCTCAGTGGGGACAGGTGTGCTATGTATTTTTGCAGCCGATCCGATTTGTAGTTTTTTTAAAAATCGCATTTAATTTTTTTTTTCTCATAGGAATTAATGGCGACCGTTACATGACCCCCAACTGACATGGATTGAAGCCACAGCGCAGCTGCACTGACCTTACAAAGATGGCAGTGATGCAAATGTACGGTGTCTGTATATAGGGGGATGTCTGTATATAAGTAAGATAAGTAAGTGCCCCCCTTCCTGTGTGTGACAAGTAAGTGCCCCCCGTCCTGTGTGTGATAAGTAAGTGCCCCCCATCCTGTGTGTGATAAGTAAGTGCCCCCATCCTGTGTGTGATAAGTAAGTGCCCCCTGTCCTGTGTGTGAGAAGTAAGTGCCCCCATCCTATGTGTGAAAAATAAGTGCCCCCCGTCCTGTGTGTGATAAGTAAGTGCCACCGTCCTGTGTGTGATAAGTGCTCCCCCATCCTGTGTGTGATAAGTAAGTGCCCCCCTTCCTGTGTGTGACAAGTAAGTGCCCACCCCATCTTGTGTGTAATAAGTAAGTGCCCCCCATCCTGTGTGTGATAAGTGCCCCCCGTCCTGTGTGTGATAAGTAAGTGTCCCCTGTCCTGTGTGTGATAAGTAAGTGCTCCCCCATCCTGTGTGTGATAAGTAAGTGCCCCCTGTCCTGTGTGTGATAAGTAAGTGCCTCTCATCTTGTGTGTGATAAGTAAGTGCCCCCTGTTCTGTGTGTGATAAGTAAGTGCCCCCCATCCTGTGTGTGATAAGTAAGTGCCCCCGTCCTGTGTGTGATAAGTAAGTGCCCCCCATCCTGTGTGTGATAAGTAAGTGCCCCCCTGTTGTGTGTGATAAGTAAGTGCCCTCGGTCCATTGTGTGATAAGTACGTGCCCCCATCCTGTGTGTGATAAGTCAGTGCCCCCATCCTTTGTGTGATAAGTAAGTGCCTCCCCGTCCTTTGTGTGATAAGTAAGCGCCCCCTGTCATGTGTGTGATAAGTAAGTGCCCCCGTCCTGTGTGTGATAAGTAAGTGCCCCGCATCTTGTGTGTGATAAGTAAGTGCCCCCCGTCCTGTGTGTGATAAGTAAATGCCCCCCTGTCCTGTGTGTGATAAGTAAGTGAACCCATCCTGTGTGTGATAAGTAAGTGCCCCGTGTCCTGTGTGTGATAAGTGCCCCCCGTCCTGTGTGTGATAAGTAAGTGCCCCATCCTTTGTGTGATAAGTAAGTGCCCCCCCATCCTGTGTGTTATTAAGTGCCCCCCATCCTGTGTGTGATAAGTAAGTGCCCCTCGTCCGGTGTGTGATAAGTTAGTGCCCCCCAATCCTGTGTGTGATAAGTAAGTGAACCCATCCTGTGTGTGATAAGTAAGTGCCCCGTGTCCTGTGTGTGATAAGTGCCCCCCATCCTGTGTGTGATAAGTAAGTGCCCCCCCATCCTGTGTGTGATAAGTAAGCGCCCCCTGTCATGTGTGTGATAAGTAAGTGCCCCCGTCCTGTGTGTGATAAGTAAGTGCCCCCCATCTTGTGTGTGATAAGTAAGTGCCCCCCGTCCTGTGTGTGATAAGTAAGTGCCCCCCTGTCCTGTGTGTGATAAGTAAGTGAACCCATCCTGTGTGTGATAAGTAAGTGCCCCGTGTCCTGTGTGTGATAAGTGCCCCCCATCCTGTGTGTGATAAGTAAGTGCCCCCCTGTCCTGTGTGTGATAAGTAAGTGAACCCATCCTGTGTGTGATAAGTAAGTGCCCCGTGTCCTGTGTGTGATAAGTGCCCCCCGTCCTGTGTGTGATAAGTAAGTGCCCCATCCTTTGTGTGATAAGTAAGTGCCCCCCATCCTGTGTGTTATTAAGTGCCCCCCATCCTGTGTGTGATAAGTAAGTGCCCCTCGTCCGGTGTGTGATAAGTTAGTGCCCCCCAATCCTGTGTGTGATAAGTAAGTGCCCCCTCATCCAGTATGTGATAAATAAGTGCCCTCCATCCTGTGTGTGATAAAAAAGTGCCCCCGACCTCTGTGTGATAAGTAAGTGCCCCCGTCCTGTGTGTGATAAGTAAGTGCCCCCGTCCTGTGTGTGATAAGTAAGTGCCCCCCGTCCTGTGTGTGATAAGTGCCCCCCGTCCTGTGTGTGATAAGTAAGTGCCCCCCGTCCTCTGTGTGATAAGTAAGTGCCAACCATCCTGTGTGTGATAAGTAAGTGCCCCCCTCTTGTGTGTGATAAGTAAGTGCCCCTTGTCCTGTTTGTGATAAGTGCCCCCGTCCTGTGTGTGATAAGTCAGTGCCCCCCGTCCTTTGTGTGATAAGTAAGTGCCCTCCGTCCTTCGTGTGATAAGTAAGCGCCCCCTGTCGTGTGTGTGATAAGTAAGTGCCCCCTGTCCTGTGTGTGATAAGTGCCCCCCATCCTGTATGTGACAAGTAAGTGTCCCCGTCCTGTGTGTGATAAGTAAGTGCCCCCAACCTGTGTGTGACAAGTAAGTGCCCCCATCCTGTGTGTAATAATTAAGTGCCTCCCATCCTGTGTGTGATAGATAAGTGCCCCACATCCTGTGTGTGGTAAGTAAGGGCCCCCCTGTCCTGTGTGTGATAAGTAAGTGACCTCGTCCTGTGCGTGATAATTAAGTGCCCCACATCCTGTGTGTGATAAGTGCCCAACATCCTGTGTGCTAAGTAAGTGCCCTCGTCATGTGTGTGATAAGAAAGTGCCCCCACATCCTGTGTGTGATAAGTAAGTGCCCCCATCCTGTGTGCGATAAGTAAGTGCCCCCCGTTCTGTGTGTGATAAGTAAGTGCCCCCCGTCCGGTGTGTGTTAAGTAAATGCCCCCACATCCTGAGTGTGATAAGTAAGTGCCCCCCCATCCTGTGTGTGATAAGTAAGTGCCCTCCATCCTGTGGGTGATAAGTGCCCCCTGTCCTGTGTGTGATAAGTAAGTGCACTCCCATCCTGTGTGTGATAAGTAAGTGCCCCCTGTCCTGTGTGTTAATTAAGTGCCCCTCATCCTGTGTGTGATAAGTAAGTGCCTCCCGTCCTGTGTGTGAAAAGTAAGTGCCCCACATCCTGTGTGTGTTAAGTAAGTGCCCCCCTGTCCTGCGTGTGATATGTAGGTGCCCCACATCCTGTGTGTGATAAGTGCCCCCCATCCTGTGTGTGATAAGTAAGTGCCCCCCGTCATGTGTGTGATAAGTAAGTGCCCCCATATCCTGTGTGCGATAAGTAAGTGCCCCTCCATCCTGTGTGTGATAAGTAAGTGCCCCCCGTCCTGTGTGTGTTAAGTAAATGCCCCCACATCCTGAGTGTGATAAGTAAGTGCCCCCCATCCTGTGGGTGATAAGTTAGTGCCCCCTGTCCTGTGTGTGATAAGTAAGTGCTCCCCCATCCTGTGTGTGATAAGTAAGTGCCCCCTGTCCTGTGTGTTAATTAAGTGCCCCTCATCCTGTGTGTGATAAGTAAGTGCCCCCCGTTCTGTGTGTGATAAGTAAGTGCCCCCCATCCTGTGTGATAAGTAAGTGCCCCCTATCCTGTGTGTGATAAATAAGTGCCCTTCATCCTGTGTGTGATAAATAAGTGCCCCTCATCCTGTGTGTGATAAGTAAGTGCCCCCGACCTCTGTGTGATAAGTAAGTGCCCCGTCCTGTGTGTGATAAGTTAGTGCCCCCATCCTGTATGTGATAAGTAAGTGCCCCCCGTCCTGTGTGTGATAAGTAAGTGCCCCCCATCCTGTTTGTGATAAGTAAGTGCCCCCCGTCCTCTGTGTGATAAGTAAGTGCCAACCATCCTGTGTGTGATAAGTAAGTGCCCCCCGTCCTCTGTGTGATAAGTAAGTGCCAACCATCCTGTGTGTGATAAGTAAGTGCCCTCCTCTTGTGTGTGATAAGTAAGTGCCCCTCGTCCTGTTTGTGATAAGTGCCCCCGTCCTGTGTGTGATAAGTCAGTGCCCCCGTCCTGTGTGTGATAAGTAAGCGCCCCCTGTCGTGTGTGTGCTAAGTAAGTGCCCCCCGTCCTGTGTGTGATAAGTGCCCCCCATCCTGTATGTGACAAGTAAGTGTCCCCGTCCTGTGTGTGATAAGTAAGTGCCCCCAACCTGTGTGTGACAAGTAAGTGCCCCCATCCTGTGTGTAATAATTAAGTGCCTCCCATCCTGTGTGTGATAGGTAAGTGCCCCACGTCCTGTGTGTGGTAAGTAAGTGCCCCCCTGTCCTGTGTGTGATAAGTAAGTGACCTCGTCCTGTGCGTGATAATTAAGTGCCCCACATCCTGTGTGTGATAAGTGCCCAACATCCTGTGTGATAAGTAAGTGCCCCCGTCATGTGTGTGATAAGAAAGTGCCCCCACATCCTGTGTGCGATAAGTAAGTGCCCCCATCCTGTGTGCAATAAGTAAGTGCCCCCCGTTCTGTGTGTGATAAGTAAGTGCCCCCCGTCCTGTGTGTGTTAAGTAAATGCCCCCACATCCTGAGTGTGATAAGTAAGTGCCCCCCCATCCTGGGTGTGATAAGTGCCCTCCATCCTGTGGGTGATAAGTGCTTCCTGTCCTGTGTGTGATAAGTAAGTGCACCCCCATCCTGTGTGTGATAAGTAAGTGCCCCCTGTCCTGTGTGTTAATTAAGTGCCCCTCATCCTGTGTGTGATAAGTAAGTGCCTCCCGTCCTGTGTGATAAGTAAGTGCCCCACGTCCTGTGTGTGTTAAGTAAGTGCCCCCCTGTCCTGCGTGTGATATGTAGGTGCCCCACATCCTGTGTGTGATAAGTGCCCCCATCCTGTGTGTGATAGGTAAGTTCCCCCCGTCATGTGTGTGATAAGTAAGTGCCCCCACATCCTGTGCACGATAAGTAAGTGCCCCCCCATCCTGTGTGTGATAAGTAAGTGCCCCCCGTCCTGTGTGTGTTAAGTAAATGCCCCCACATCCTGAGTGTGATAAGTAAGTGCCCCCCATCCTGTGGGTGATAAGTAAGTGCCCCCTGTCCTGTGTGTGATAAGTAAGTGCCCCCGTTCTGTGTGTGATAAGTAAGTGCCCCCCATCCTGTGTGATAAGTAAGTGCCCCCTATCCTGTGTGTGATAAATAAGTGCCCCCTGTCCTGTGTGTGATAAGTAAGTGCCCCCCATCCTGTGTGTGATAAGTAAGTGCCCCCCGTCCTGTTTGTGATAAGTAAGTGCCCCCGTCCTCTGTGTGATAAGTAAGTGCCAACCATCCTGTGTGTGATAAGTAAGTGCCTCCCGTCCTGTGTGATAAGTAAGTGCCCCACGTCCTGTGTGTGTTAAGTAAGTGCCCCCCTGTCCTGCGTGTGATATGTAGGTGGCCCACATCCTGTGTGTGATAAGTGCCCCCATCCTGTGTGTGATAGGTAAGTTCCCCCCGTCATGTGTGTGATAAGTAAGTGCCCCCACATCCTGTGCACGATAAGTAAGTGCCCCCCCATCCTGTGTGTGATAAGTAAGTGCCCCCCGTCCTGTGTGTGTTAAGTAAATGCCCCCACATCCTGAGTGTGATAAGTAAGTGCCCCCCATCCTGTGGGTGATAAGTAAGTGCCCCCTGTCCTGTGTGTGATAAGTAAGTGCCCCCGTTCTGTGTGTGATAAGTAAGTGCCCCCCATCCTGTGTGATAAGTAAGTGCCCCCTATCCTGTGTGTGATAAATAAGTGCCCCCTGTCCTGTGTGTGATAAGTAAGTGCCCCCCATCCTGTGTGTGATAAGTAAGTGCCCCCCGTCCTGTTTGTGATAAGTAAGTGCCCCCGTCCTCTGTGTGATAAGTAAGTGCCAACCATCCTGTGTGTGATAAGTAAGTGCCCCCCGTCCTCTGTGTGATAAGTAAGTGCCAACCATCCTGTGTGTGATAAGTAAGTGCCCTCCTCTTGTGTGTGATAAGTAAGTGCCCCTCGTCCTGTTTGTGATAAGTGCCCCCGTCCTGTGTGTGATAAGTCAGTGCCCCCGTCCTGTGTGTGATAAGTAAGCGCCCCCTGTCGTGTGTGTGCTAAGTAAGTGCCCCCCGTCCTGTGTGTGATAAGTGCCCCCCATCCTGTATGTGACAAGTAAGTGTCCCCGTCCTGTGTGTGATAAGTAAGTGCCCCCAACCTGTGTGTGACAAGTAAGTGCCCCCATCCTGTGTGTAATAATTAAGTGCCTCCCATCCTGTGTGTGATAGGTAAGTGCCCCACATCCTGTGTGTGGTAAGTAAGTGCCCCCCTGTCCTGTGTGTGATAAGTAAGTGACCTCGTCCTGTGCGTGATAATTAAGTGCCCCACATCCTGTGTGTGATAAGTGCCCAACATCCTGTGTGATAAGTAAGTGCCCCCGTCATGTGTGTGATAAGAAAGTGCCCCCACATCCTGTGTGCGATAAGTAAGTGCCCCCATCCTGTGTGCAATAAGTAAGTGCCCCCCGTTCTGTGTGTGATAAGTAAGTGCCCCCCGTCCTGTGTGTGTTAAGTAAATGCCCCCACATCCTGAGTGTGATAAGTAAGTGCCCCCCCATCCTGTGTGTGATAAGTGCCCTCCATCCTGTGGGTGATAAGTGCTTCCTGTCCTGTGTGTGATAAGTAAGTGCACCCCCATCCTGTGTGTGATAAGTAAGTGCCCCCTGTCCTGTGTGTTAATTAAGTGCCCCTCATCCTGTGTGTGATAAGTAAGTGCCTCCCGTCCTGTGTGATAAGTAAGTGCCCCACGTCCTGTGTGTGTTAAGTAAGTGCCCCCCTGTCCTGCGTGTGATATGTAGGTGCCCCACATCCTGTGTGTGATAAGTGCCCCCATCCTGTGTGTGATAGGTAAGTTCCCCCCGTCATGTGTGTGATAAGTAAGTGCCCCCACATCCTGTGCACGATAAGTAAGTGCCCCCCCATCCTGTGTGTGATAAGTAAGTGCCCCCCGTCCTGTGTGTGTTAAGTAAATGCCCCCACATCCTGAGTGTGATAAGTAAGTGCCCCCCATCCTGTGGGTGATAAGTAAGTGCCCCCTGTCCTGTGTGTGATAAGTAAGTGCCCCCGTTCTGTGTGTGATAAGTAAGTGCCCCCCATCCTGTGTGATAAGTAAGTGCCCCCTATCCTGTGTGTGATAAATAAGTGCCCCCTGTCCTGTGTGTGATAAGTAAGTGCCCCCCATCCTGTGTGTGATAAGTAAGTGCCCCCCGTCCTGTTTGTGATAAGTAAGTGCCCCCGTCCTCTGTGTGATAAGTAAGTGCCAACCATCCTGTGTGTGATAAGTAAGTGCCCCCCGTCCTCTGTGTGATAAGTAAGTGCCAACCATCCTGTGTGTGATAAGTAAGTGCCCTCCTCTTGTGTGTGATAAGTAAGTGCCCCTCGTCCTGTTTGTGATAAGTGCCCCCATCCTGTGTGTGATAAGTCAGTGCCCCCATCCTGTGTGTGATAAGTAAGTGCCCCCCGTCCTGTGTGTGATAAGTGCCCCCCATCCTGTATGTGACAAGTAAGTGTCCCCGTCCTGTGTGTGATAAGTAAGTGCCCCCAACCTGTGTGTGACAAGTAAGTGCCCCCATCCTGTGTGTAATAATTAAGTGCCTCCCATCCTGTGTGTGATAGGTAAGTGCCCCACGTCCTGTGTGTGGTAAGTAAGTGCCCCCCTGTCCTATGTGTGATAAGTAAGTGACCTCGTCCTGTGCATGATAATTAAGTGCCCCACATCCTGTGTGTGATAAGTGCCCAACATCCTGTGTGATAAGTAAGTGCCCCCGCCATGTGTGTGATAAGAAAGTGCCCCCACATCCTGTGTGCGATAAGTAAGTGCCCCCATCCTGTGTGCGATAAGTAAGTGCCCCCCGTTCTGTGTGTGATAAGTAAGTGCCCCCCGTCCTGTGTGTGTTAAGTAAATGCCCCCACATCCTGAGTGTGATAAGTAAGTGCCCCCCCCATCCTGTGTGTGATAAGTGCCCTCCATCCTGTGGGTGATAAGTGCCCCCTGTCCTGTGTGTGATAATTAAGTGCACCCCCATCCTGTGCGTGATAAGTAAGTGCCCCCTGTCCTGTGTGTTAATTAAGTGCCCCTAATCCTGTGTGTGATAAGTAAGTGCCTCCCGTCCTGTGTGATAAGTAAGTGCCCCACGTCATGTGTGTGTTAAGTAAGTGCCCCCCTGTCCTGCGTGTGATATGTAGGTGCCCCACATCCTGTGTGTGATAAGTAAGTGCCCCCCGTTCTGTGTGTGATAAGTAAGTGCCCCCCGTCCGGTGTGTGTTAAGTAAATGCCCCCACATCCTGAGTGTGATAAGTAAGTGCCCCCCCCATCCTGTGTGTGATAAGTAAGTGCCCTCCATCCTGTGGGTGATAAGTGCCCCCTGTCCTGTGTGTGATAAGTAAGTGCACTCCCATCCTGTGTGTGATAAGTAAGTGCCCCCTGTCCTGTGTGTTAATTAAGTGCCCCTCATCCTGTGTGTGATAAGTAAGTGCCTCCCGTCCTGTGTGTGAAAAGTAAGTGCCCCACATCCTGTGTGTGTTAAGTAAGTGCCCCCCTGTCCTGCGTGTGATATGTAGGTGCCCCACATCCTGTGTGTGATAAGTGCCCCCCATCCTGTGTGTGATAAGTAAGTGCCCCCCGTCATGTGTGTGATAAGTAAGTGCCCCCATATCCTGTGTGCGATAAGTAAGTGCCCCCCCATCCTGTGTGTGATAAGTAAGTGCCCCCCGTCCTGTGTGTGTTAAGTAAATGCCCCCACATCCTGAGTGTGATAAGTAAGTGCCCCCCATCCTGTGGGTGATAAGTTAGTGCCCCCTGTCCTGTGTGTGATAAGTAAGTGCTCCCCCATCCTGTGTGTGATAAGTAAGTGCCCCCTGTCCTGTGTGTTAATTAAGTGCCCCTCATCCTGTGTGTGATAAGTAAGTGCCCCCCGTTCTGTGTGTGATAAGTAAGTGCCCCCCATCCTGTGTGATAAGTAAGTGCCCCCTATCCTGTGTGTGATAAATAAGTGCCCTTCATCCTGTGTGTGATAAATAAGTGCCCCTCATCCTGTGTGTGATAAGTAAGTGCCCCCGACCTCTGTGTGATAAGTAAGTGCCCCGTCCTGTGTGTGATAAGTTAGTGCCCCCATCCTGTATGTGATAAGTAAGTGCCCCCCGTCCTGTGTGTGATAAGTAAGTGCCCCCCATCCTGTTTGTGATAAGTAAGTGCCCCCCGTCCTCTGTGTGATAAGTAAGTGCCAACCATCCTGTGTGTGATAAGTAAGTGCCCCCCGTCCTCTGTGTGATAAGTAAGTGCCAACCATCCTGTGTGTGATAAGTAAGTGCCCTCCTCTTGTGTGTGATAAGTAAGTGCCCCTCGTCCTGTTTGTGATAAGTGCCCCCGTCCTGTGTGTGATAAGTCAGTGCCCCCGTCCTGTGTGTGATAAGTAAGCGCCCCCTGTCGTGTGTGTGATAAGTAAGTGCCCCCCGTCCTGTGTGTGATAAGTGCCCCCCATCCTGTATGTGACAAGTAAGTGTCCCCGTCCTGTGTGTGATAAGTAAGTGCCCCCAACCTGTGTGTGACAAGTAAGTGCCCCCATCCTGTGTGTAATAATTAAGTGCCTCCCATCCTGTGTGTGATAGGTAAGTGCCCCACGTCCTGTGTGTGGTAAGTAAGTGCCCCCCTGTCCTGTGTGTGATAAGTAAGTGACCTCGTCCTGTGCGTGATAATTAAGTGCCCCACATCCTGTGTGTGATAAGTGCCCAACATCCTGTGTGATAAGTAAGTGCCCCCGTCATGTGTGTGATAAGAAAGTGCCCCCACATCCTGTGTGCGATAAGTAAGTGCCCCCATCCTGTGTGCAATAAGTAAGTGCCCCCCGTTCTGTGTGTGATAAGTAAGTGCCCCCCGTCCTGTGTGTGTTAAGTAAATGCCCCCACATCCTGAGTGTGATAAGTAAGTGCCCCCCCATCCTGTGTGTGATAAGTGCCCTCCATCCTGTGGGTGATAAGTGCTTCCTGTCCTGTGTGTGATAAGTAAGTGCACCCCCATCCTGTGTGTGATAAGTAAGTGCCCCCTGTCCTGTGTGTTAATTAAGTGCCCCTCATCCTGTGTGTGATAAGTAAGTGCCTCCCGTCCTGTGTGATAAGTAAGTGCCCCACGTCCTGTGTGTGTTAAGTAAGTGCCCCCCCGTCCTGCGTGTGATATGTAGGTGCCCCACATCCTGTGTGTGATAAGTGCCCCCATCCTGTGTGTGATAGGTAAGTTCCCCCCGTCATGTGTGTGATAAGTAAGTGCCCCCACATCCTGTGCACGATAAGTAAGTGCCCCCCCATCCTGTGTGTGATAAGTAAGTGCCCCCCGTCCTGTGTGTGTTAAGTAAATGCCCCCACATCCTGAGTGTGATAAGTAAGTGCCCCCCATCCTGTGGGTGATAAGTAAGTGCCCCCTGTCCTGTGTGTGATAAGTAAGTGCCCCCGTTCTGTGTGTGATAAGTAAGTGCCCCCCATCCTGTGTGATAAGTAAGTGCCCCCTATCCTGTGTGTGATAAATAAGTGCCCCCTGTCCTGTGTGTGATAAGTAAGTGCCCCCCATCCTGTGTGTGATAAGTAAGTGCCCCCCGTCCTGTTTGTGATAAGTAAGTGCCCCCGTCCTCTGTGTGATAAGTAAGTGCCAACCATCCTGTGTGTGATAAGTAAGTGCCCCCCGTCCTCTGTGTGATAAGTAAGTGCCAACCATCCTGTGTGTGATAAGTAAGTGCCCTCCTCTTGTGTGTGATAAGTAAGTGCCCCTCGTCCTGTTTGTGATAAGTGCCCCCATCCTGTGTGTGATAAGTCAGTGCCCCCGTCCTGTGTGTGATAAGTAAGTGCCCCCCGTCCTGTGTGTGATAAGTGCCCCCCATCCTGTATGTGACAAGTAAGTGTCCCCGTCCTGTGTGTGATAAGTAAGTGCCCCCAACCTGTGTGTGACAAGTAAGTGCCCCCATCCTGTGTGTAATAATTAAGTGCCTCCCATCCTGTGTGTGATAGGTAAGTGCCCCACGTCCTGTGTGTGGTAAGTAAGTGCCCCCCTGTCCTATGTGTGATAAGTAAGTGACCTCGTCCTGTGCATGATAATTAAGTGCCCCACATCCTGTGTGTGATAAGTGCCCAACATCCTGTGTGATAAGTAAGTGCCCCCGCCATGTGTGTGATAAGAAAGTGCCCCCACATCCTGTGTGCGATAAGTAAGTGCCCCCATCCTGTGTGCGATAAGTAAGTGCCCCCCGTTCTGTGTGTGATAAGTAAGTGCCCCCCGTCCTGTGTGTGTTAAGTAAATGCCCCCACATCCTGAGTGTGATAAGTAAGTGCCCCCCCCCATCCTGTGTGTGATAAGTGCCCTCCATCCTGTGGGTGATAAGTGCCCCCTGTCCTGTGTGTGATAATTAAGTGCACCCCCATCCTGTGCGTGATAAGTAAGTGCCCCCTGTCCTGTGTGTTAATTAAGTGCCCCTAATCCTGTGTGTGATAAGTAAGTGCCTCCCGTCCTGTGTGATAAGTAAGTGCCCCACGTCATGTGTGTGTTAAGTAAGTGCCCCCCTGTCCTGCGTGTGATATGTAGGTGCCCCACATCCTGTGTGTGATAAGTAAGTGCCCCCCGTTCTGTGTGTGATAAGTAAGTGCCCCCCGTCCGGTGTGTGTTAAGTAAATGCCCCCACATCCTGAGTGTGATAAGTAAGTGCCCCCCCCATCCTGTGTGTGATAAGTAAGTGCCCTCCATCCTGTGGGTGATAAGTGCCCCCTGTCCTGTGTGTGATAAGTAAGTGCACTCCCATCCTGTGTGTGATAAGTAAGTGCCCCCTGTCCTGTGTGTTAATTAAGTGCCCCTCATCCTGTGTGTGATAAGTAAGTGCCTCCCGTCCTGTGTGTGAAAAGTAAGTGCCCCACATCCTGTGTGTGTTAAGTAAGTGCCCCCCTGTCCTGCGTGTGATATGTAGGTGCCCCACATCCTGTGTGTGATAAGTGCCCCCCATCCTGTGTGTGATAAGTAAGTGCCCCCCGTCATGTGTGTGATAAGTAAGTGCCCCCATATCCTGTGTGCGATAAGTAAGTGCCCCCCCATCCTGTGTGTGATAAGTAAGTGCCCCCCGTCCTGTGTGTGTTAAGTAAATGCCCCCACATCCTGAGTGTGATAAGTAAGTGCCCCCCATCCTGTGGGTGATAAGTTAGTGCCCCCTGTCCTGTGTGTGATAAGTAAGTGCTCCCCCATCCTGTGTGTGATAAGTAAGTGCCCCCTGTCCTGTGTGTTAATTAAGTGCCCCTCATCCTGTGTGTGATAAGTAAGTGCCCCCCGTTCTGTGTGTGATAAGTAAGTGCCCCCCATCCTGTGTGATAAGTAAGTGCCCCCTATCCTGTGTGTGATAAATAAGTGCCCTTCATCCTGTGTGTGATAAATAAGTGCCCCTCATCCTGTGTGTGATAAGTAAGTGCCCCCGACCTCTGTGTGATAAGTAAGTGCCCCGTCCTGTGTGTGATAAGTTAGTGCCCCCATCCTGTATGTGATAAGTAAGTGCCCCCCGTCCTGTGTGTGATAAGTAAGTGCCCCCCATCCTGTTTGTGATAAGTAAGTGCCCCCCGTCCTCTGTGTGATAAGTAAGTGCCAACCATCCTGTGTGTGATAAGTAAGTGCCCCCCGTCCTCTGTGTGATAAGTAAGTGCCAACCATCCTGTGTGTGATAAGTAAGTGCCCTCCTCTTGTGTGTGATAAGTAAGTGCCCCTCGTCCTGTTTGTGATAAGTGCCCCCGTCCTGTGTGTGATAAGTCAGTGCCCCCGTCCTGTGTGTGATAAGTAAGCGCCCCCTGTCGTGTGTGTGATAAGTAAGTGCCCCCCGTCCTGTGTGTGATAAGTGCCCCCCATCCTGTATGTGACAAGTAAGTGTCCCCGTCCTGTGTGTGATAAGTAAGTGCCCCCAACCTGTGTGTGACAAGTAAGTGCCCCCATCCTGTGTGTAATAATTAAGTGCCTCCCATCCTGTGTGTGATAGGTAAGTGCCCCACGTCCTGTGTGTGGTAAGTAAGTGCCCCCCTGTCCTGTGTGTGATAAGTAAGTGACCTCGTCCTGTGCGTGATAATTAAGTGCCCCACATCCTGTGTGTGATAAGTGCCCAACATCCTGTGTGATAAGTAAGTGCCCCCGTCATGTGTGTGATAAGAAAGTGCCCCCACATCCTGTGTGCGATAAGTAAGTGCCCCCATCCTGTGTGCAATAAGTAAGTGCCCCCCGTTCTGTGTGTGATAAGTAAGTGCCCCCCGTCCTGTGTGTGTTAAGTAAATGCCCCCACATCCTGAGTGTGATAAGTAAGTGCCCCCCCATCCTGTGTGTGATAAGTGCCCTCCATCCTGTGGGTGATAAGTGCTTCCTGTCCTGTGTGTGATAAGTAAGTGCACCCCCATCCTGTGTGTGATAAGTAAGTGCCCCCTGTCCTGTGTGTTAATTAAGTGCCCCTCATCCTGTGTGTGATAAGTAAGTGCCTCCCGTCCTGTGTGATAAGTAAGTGCCCCACGTCCTGTGTGTGTTAAGTAAGTGCCCCCCCGTCCTGCGTGTGATATGTAGGTGCCCCACATCCTGTGTGTGATAAGTGCCCCCATCCTGTGTGTGATAGGTAAGTTCCCCCCGTCATGTGTGTGATAAGTAAGTGCCCCCACATCCTGTGCACGATAAGTAAGTGCCCCCCCATCCTGTGTGTGATAAGTAAGTGCCCCCCGTCCTGTGTGTGTTAAGTAAATGCCCCCACATCCTGAGTGTGATAAGTAAGTGCCCCCCATCCTGTGGGTGATAAGTAAGTGCCCCCTGTCCTGTGTGTGATAAGTAAGTGCCCCCGTTCTGTGTGTGATAAGTAAGTGCCCCCCATCCTGTGTGATAAGTAAGTGCCCCCTATCCTGTGTGTGATAAATAAGTGCCCCCTGTCCTGTGTGTGATAAGTAAGTGCCCCCCATCCTGTGTGTGATAAGTAAGTGCCCCCCGTCCTGTTTGTGATAAGTAAGTGCCCCCGTCCTCTGTGTGATAAGTAAGTGCCAACCATCCTGTGTGTGATAAGTAAGTGCCCCCCGTCCTCTGTGTGATAAGTAAGTGCCAACCATCCTGTGTGTGATAAGTAAGTGCCCTCCTCTTGTGTGTGATAAGTAAGTGCCCCTCGTCCTGTTTGTGATAAGTGCCCCCATCCTGTGTGTGATAAGTCAGTGCCCCCGTCCTGTGTGTGATAAGTAAGTGCCCCCCGTCCTGTGTGTGATAAGTGCCCCCCATCCTGTATGTGACAAGTAAGTGTCCCCGTCCTGTGTGTGATAAGTAAGTGCCCCCAACCTGTGTGTGACAAGTAAGTGCCCCCATCCTGTGTGTAATAATTAAGTGCCTCCCATCCTGTGTGTGATAGGTAAGTGCCCCACGTCCTGTGTGTGGTAAGTAAGTGCCCCCCTGTCCTATGTGTGATAAGTAAGTGACCTCGTCCTGTGCATGATAATTAAGTGCCCCACATCCTGTGTGTGATAAGTGCCCAACATCCTGTGTGATAAGTAAGTGCCCCCGCCATGTGTGTGATAAGAAAGTGCCCCCACATCCTGTGTGCGATAAGTAAGTGCCCCCATCCTGTGTGCGATAAGTAAGTGCCCCCCGTTCTGTGTGTGATAAGTAAGTGCCCCCCGTCCTGTGTGTGTTAAGTAAATGCCCCCACATCCTGAGTGTGATAAGTAAGTGCCCCCCCCATCCTGTGTGTGATAAGTGCCCTCCATCCTGTGGGTGATAAGTGCCCCCTGTCCTGTGTGTGATAATTAAGTGCACCCCCATCCTGTGCGTGATAAGTAAGTGCCCCCTGTCCTGTGTGTTAATTAAGTGCCCCTAATCCTGTGTGTGATAAGTAAGTGCCTCCCGTCCTGTGTGATAAGTAAGTGCCCCACGTCATGTGTGTGTTAAGTAAGTGCCCCCCTGTCCTGCGTGTGATATGTAGGTGCCCCACATCCTGTGTGTGATAAGTGCCCCCCATCCTGTGTGTGATAAGTCAGTGCCCCCGTCCTGTGTGTGATAAGTAAGCGCCCCCTGTCGTGTGTGTGATAAGTAAGTGCCCCCCCGTCCTGTGTGTGATAAGTGCCCCCCATCCTGTATGTGACAAGTAAGTGTCCCCATCCTGTGTGTGATAAGTAAGTGCCCCCAACCTGTATGTGACAAGTAAGTGCCCCCATCCTGTGTGTAATAATTAAGTGCCTCCCATCCTGTGTGTGATAGGTAAGTGCCCCACTGTTGTGATTTTGCTTTTTGCTCCCTCTAGTGGTCATTAGTGATTTGACTCTGGAGCGTCTGTCTTTTTCTATATCCTCACCTGGGCCGTTAGTTCAGGGGCGTTGCTATATAAGCTCCCTGGACCTTCAGTTCATTGCCTGGCATCGTTGAAATCAGAGCTAATCTGTTGTGCTCTTGTCCTCTGATCCTGGTTCCTGTTTTTCAAGCTAAGTCTGCTTCTTTGCTTTTTGCTTTTGTTTTGTTTGGTATTTTTGTCCAGCTTGTTCCTATCTGTATCCTGACCTTTGCTGGAAGCTCTAGGGGGCTGGTGTTCTCCCCCCGGACCGTTAGACGGTTCGGGGGTTCTTGAATCTCCAGCGTGGATTTTTATAGAGTTTTTGTTGACCAGATAAGTTATCTTGCTATATTCTGCTATTAGTAAGCTGGCCTCTCTTTGCTGAACCTGGTTCATTTCTGTGTTTGTCATTTCCTCTTACCTCACCGTTATTATTTGTGGGGGGCTTGTATCTTGCTTTGGGGTCCCTTTCTCTGGAGGCAAGAGAGGTCTTTGTTTTCTTCTCCTAGGGGTAGTTAGATTCTCCGGCTGGCGCGAGTCATCTAGCGATCACCGTAGGCATGATCCCCGGCTACTTCTAGTGTTGGCGTTAGGAGTAGCTATTTGGTCAACCCAGTTACCACAGCCCTATGAGCTGGATTTTTGTATCTTGCAGACTTACACGTTCCTCTGAGACCCTGTCCACTGGGGTCATAACAGTATGCCAGGCCAGTATTAAATGTTTAATGCATTGCAGAAGTGGGATTATAAGAAAGAAAATTTTGAGGTTTTTTTTCCCTCTCTCATTTTTTTTTTTTCTTTTCCCCTTTACCTCAGAGTGGCTTAAGCTTGCTGCAGACATGAATGTCCAGACCTTGATTACAAGTGTGGACCAGCTTGCCGCTCGTGTGCAGGGTATACAAGATTATGTTACCAGAAATCCTAGGTCTGAACCCAAGATTCCGATTCCTGAACTGTTTTCAGGAGACCGATTTAAGTTTAGGAATTTCAGGAATAATTGTAAATTATTTTTGTCCCTGAAACCTTGTTCGTCTGGAGACTCTGCTCAACAAGTAAAAATTGTTATTTCATTCTTACGGGGTGACCCTCAGGATTGGGCTTTCTCGTTGGCGCCAGGAGATCCGGCATTGGCTGATATTGATGCGTTTTTTCTGGCGCTCGGTTTACTTTATGAGGAACCCAATCTTGAGATTCAGGCAGAGAAAGCCTTGCTGGCTATGTCTCAGGGCCAGGACGAGGCTGAGGTGTATTGCCAAAAATTTCGGAAATGGTCCGTGCTGACACATTGGAACGAGTGTGCACTGGCCGCTAATTTTAGAAATGGCCTTTCTGAGGCCATTAAGAATGTTATGGTGGGTTTTCCCATTCCCACAGGTCTGAATGATACCATGTCCCTGGCTATTCAAATTGACCGGCGGTTGCGGGAGCGCAAAACCGCAAATTCCCTCATGTTGTTGTCTGAACAGACACCTGATGTGATGCAATGTGATAGAAAAACCGCAAATTCCCTCATGGTGTTGTCTGAACGGACACCTGATTTGATGCAATGTGATAGAATCCTGACTAGAAATGAGAGGAAAATTCATAGACGCCGGAATGGCTTGTGCTACTACTGTGGTGATTCTACACATGTTATCTCAGCATGCTCTAAACGTATATCTAAGGTTGTTAGTCCTGTCACCGTTGGTAATTTGCATCCTAAGTTTATTCTGTCTGTAACTTTGATTTGCTCACTGTCATCTTATCCTGTCATGGCGTTTGTAGATTCAGGTGCTGCCCTGAGTCTTATGGATCTCTCATTTGCTAAGCGCTGTGGTTTTATTCTTGAACCATTAGAAAATCCTATCCCTCTTAGGGGTATTGATGCTACGCCATTGGCAGAAAATAAGCCGCAGTATTGGACACAGGTTACCATGTGCATGACTCCTGAACACCGCGAGGTGATACGTTTTCTCGTTCTACATAAAATGCATGATTTGGTTGTTTTGGGGCTGCCATGGTTACAGACCCATAATCCAGTCCTTGACTGGAAGGCTATGTCAGTGTCTAGTTGTGGCTGTCGTGGTATTCATGAGGATTCCCTGCCTGTGTCTATTGCTTCTTCTACGCCTTCGGAAGTTCCGGAGTACTTGTCTGATTATCAGGATGTCTTTAGCGAGTCCAGGTCCAGTGCATTGCCTCCTCATAGGGAATGTGACTGTGCAATAGATTTGATTCCAGGCAGTAAATTTCCTAAGGGAAGACTGTTTAATCTGTCGATACCTGAACATACCGCTATGCGTTCATATATCAAGGAGTCTCTGGAGAAAGGACACATCCGTCCGTCTTCTTCCCCTCTTGGTGCGGGATTCTTTTTTGTGGCTAAAAAGGACGGATCTTTGAGGCCTTGTATTGACTATCGGCTTTTAAATAAGATCACTGTCAAATTTCAGTATCCTTTGCCGCTGTTGTCTGACTTGTTTGCCCGGATTAAAGGTGCCAAGTGGTTTACCAAGATAGACCTTCGTGGTGCGTACAACCTTGTGCGCATTAAGCAAGGGGATGAATGGAAAACCGCATTCAATATGCCCGAAGGTCATTTTGAGTACTTGGTGATGCCTTTTGGGCTCTCTAATGCCCCTTCAGTTTTTCAGTCCTTTATGCATGACATTTTCCGGAACTATCTGGATAAATTTCTGATCGTTTATCTGGATGATATTCTGGTTTTTTCTGATAATTGGGACTCGCATGTGGAGCAGGTCAGGATGGTCTTTAAAATTTTGCGTGAAAATTCTTTGTTTGTCAAGGGCTCAAAGTGTCTTTTTGGTGTACAGAAGGTTCCCTTTTTGGGGTTCATTTTTTCCCCTTCTGCTGTGGAGATGGACCCAGTCAAGGTCCGAGCTATTCTTGATTGGACTCAGCCCTCGTCAGTTAAGAGTCTTCAGAAGTTCTTGGGTTTCGCTAACTTCTACCGTCGTTTTATCGCTAACTTTTCTAGCATTGTGAAACCTTTGACGGATATGACCAAGAAGGGCTCCGATGTGGTTAATTGGGCTCCTGCTGCCGTGGAGGCTTTCCAGGAGTTGAAACGTCGGTTTACTTCGGCGCCTGTTTTGTGCCAGCCTGATGTCTCGCTTCCCTTTCAAGTTGAGGTGGATGCTTCAGAGATTGGAGCAGGGGCCGTTTTGTCGCAGAGAGGCCCTGGTTGCTCTGTTATGAGACCTTGCGCCTTTTTCTCTAGGAAGTTTTCGCCTGCGGAGCGAAATTATGATGTGGGCAATCGGGAGTTGTTGGCCATGAAATGGGCATTTGAGGAGTGGCGTCATTGGCTCGAGGGTGCTAAGCATCGTGTGGTGGTCTTGACTGATCACAAAAATCTGATGTATCTCGAGTCTGCTAAACGCCTGAATCCTAGACAGGCCCGCTGGTCATTGTTTTTCTCCCGTTTTGACTTTGTTGTCTCGTATTTACCAGGTTCAAAGAATGTGAAGGCCGATGCTCTTTCCAGGAGCTTTGTGCCTGATGCTCCTGGAGTCGCTGAACCTGTTGGTATTCTTAAGGATGGTATTATCTTGTCAGCTATTTCTCCAGATCTGCGACGTGTGTTGCAGAGATTTCAGGCTGATAGGCCTGATTCTTGTCCACCTGACAGACTGTTTGTGCCTGATAAGTGGACCAGCAGAGTCATTTCCGAGGTTCATTCCTCGGTGTTGGCAGGTCACCCAGGAATTTTTGGCACCAGAGATCTGGTGGCCAGATCCTTTTGGTGGCCTTCCTTGTCTAGGGATGTGTGGTCATTTGTACAGTACTGTGGGACTTGTGCTCGAGCTAAGCCTTGCTGTTCTCGTGCCAGCGGGTTGCTCTTGCCCTTGCCTGTCCCTAAGAGACCTTGGACACATATCTCCATGGATTTCATTTCTGATCTTCCGGTGTCTCAGGGCATGTCTGTTATCTGGGTGATATGTGATCGCTTCTCCAAGATGGTCCATTTGGTTCCTTTGCCTAAGCTGCCTTCCTCTTCCGATCTGGTTCCTGTGTTTTTCCAGAACGTGGTTCGTTTGCACGGCATCCCTGAGAATATTGTGTCAGACAGAGGATCCCAGTTCGTTTCCAGATTCTGGCGATCCTTTTGTAGTAGGATGGGCATTGACTTGTCGTTTTCGTCTGCTTTCCATCCTCAGACTAATGGACAGACGGAGCGAACTAATCAGACTTTGGAGGCTTATTTGAGGTGTTTTGTCTCTGCTGATCAGGACGATTGGGTGACCTTCTTGCCGTTAGCTGAGTTTGCCCTTAATAATCGGGCTAGTTCCGCCACCTTGGTTTCGCCGTTTTTCTGCAACTCTGGTTTCCACCCTCGTTTTTCTTCGGGTCATGTGGAACCTTCTGACTGCCCTGGGGTGGATTCTGTGGTGGATAGGTTGCAGCGGATCTGGAATCTTGTGGTGGACAACTTGAAGTTGTCACAGGAGAGGGCTCAGCGCTTTGCCAACCGCCGCCGCGGTGTGGGTCCCCGACTACGTGTTGGGGATTTGGTGTGGCTTTCTTCCCGCTTTGTTCCTATGAAGGTTTCCTCTCCCAAATTTAAACCTCGTTTTATTGGTCCTTACAAGATATTGGAAATTCTTAATCCTGTATCCTTTCGCCTGGATCTTCCTGTGTCGTTTGCTATCCACAATGTGTTTCATAGGTCCTTGTTGCGGCGGTACGTTGTGCCTGTGGTTCCTTCTGCTGAGCCTCCTGCTCCGGTGTTGGTTGAGGGCGAGTTGGAGTACGTGGTGGAGAAGATCTTGGATTCTCGTCTCTCCAGGCGGAGGCTTCAGTACCTGGTCAAGTGGAAGGGCTATGGTCAGGAAGATAATTCCTGGGTGGTCGCCTCTGATGTTCATGCGGCCGATTTAGTTCGTGCCTTTCACGCCGCTCATCCTGATCGCCCTGGTGGTCGTGGTGAGGGTTCGGTGACCCCTCACTAAGGGGGAGGGTACTGTTGTGATTTTGCTTTTTGCTCCCTCTAGTGGTCATTAGTGATTTGACTCTGGAGCGTCTGTCTTTTTCTATATCCTCACCTGGGCCGTTAGTTCAGGGGCGTTGCTATATAAGCTCCCTGGACCTTCAGTTCAATGCCTGGCATCGTTGAAATCAGAGCTAATCTGTTGTGCTCTTGTCCTCTGATCCTGGTTCCTGTTTTTCAAGCTAAGTCTGCTTCTTTGCTTTTTGCTTTTGTTTTGTTTGGTATTTTTGTCCAGCTTGTTCCTATCTGTATCCTGACCTTTGCTGGAAGCTCTAGGGGGCTGGTGTTCTCCCCCCGGACCGTTAGACGGTTCGGGGGTTCTTGAATCTCCAGCGTGGATTTTTATAGGGTTTTTGTTGACCAGATAAGTTATCTTGCTATATTCTGCTATTAGTAAGCTGGCCTCTCTTTGCTGAACCTGGTTCATTTCTGTGTTTGTCATTTCCTCTTACCTCACCGTTATTATTTGTGGGGGGCTTGTATCTTGCTTTGGGGTCCCTTTCTCTGGAGGCAAGAGAGGTCTTTGTTTTCTTCTCCTAGGGGTAGTTAGATTCTCCGGCTGGCGCGAGTCATCTAGCGATCACCGTAGGCATGATCCCCGGCTACTTCTAGTGTTGGCGTTAGGAGTAGCTATTTGGTCAACCCAGTTACCACAGCCCTATGAGCTGGATTTTTGTATCTTGCAGACTTACACGTTCCTCTGAGACCCTGTCCACTGGGGTCATAACACCCCACGTCCTGTGTGTGGTAAGTAAGTGCCCCCCTGTCCTGTGTGTGATAAGTAAGTGACCTCGTCCTGTGCGTAATAATTAAGTGCCCCACATCCTGTGTGTGATAAGTGCCCAACATCCTGTGTGATAAGTAAGTGCCCCCGTCATGTGTGTGATAAGAAAGTGCCCCCACATCCTGTGTGCGATAAGTAAGTGCCCCCATCCTGTGTGCGATAAGTAAGTGCCCCCCGTTCTGTGTGTGATAAGTAAGTGCCCCCCGTCCTGTGTGTGTTAAGTAAATGCCCCCACATCCTGAGTGTGATAAGTAAGTGCCCCCCCATCTTGTGTGTGATAAGTGCCCTCCATCCTGTGGGTGATAAGTGCCCCCTGTCCTGTGTGTGATAAGTAAGTGCACCCCCATCCTGTGTGTGATAAGTGCCCCCTGTCCTGTGTGTTAATTAAGTGCCCCTCATCCTGTGTGTGATAAGTAAGTGCCTCCCGTCCTGTGTGATAAGTAAGTGCCCCACGTCCTGTGTGTGTTAAGTAAGTGCCCCCCTGTCCTGCGTGTGATATGTAGGTGCCCCACATCCTGTGTGTGATAAGTGCCCCCCATCCTGTGTGTGATAAGTAAGTGCCCCCCGTCATGTGTGTGATAAGTAAGTGCCCCCATATCCTGTGTGCGATAAGTAAGTGCCCCCCCATCCTGTGTGTGATAAGTAAGTGCCCCCCATCCTGTGTGTGTTAAGTAAATGCCCCCACATCCTGAGTGTGATAAGTAAGTGCCCCCCATCCTGTGGGTGATAAGTAAGTGCCCCCTGTCCTGTGTGTGATAAGTAAGTGCCCCCCGTTCTGTGTGTGATAAGTAAGTGCCCCCCATCCTGTGTGATAAGTAAGTGCCCCCTATCCTGTGTGTGATAAATAAGTGCCCCCTGTCCTGTGTGTGATAAGTAAGTGCCCCCGTCCTGTGTGTGATAAGCAAGTGCCCCCCATCCTGTGTGTGATAAGTAAGTGCCCCCATCCTGTGTGTAATAAGAATGTGCCCCCCCAACCTGTGTGTGATAAGTAAATGCCCCCCCAGCCTGTGCGTGATAAGTAAGTGCCCCCATTCTGTGTATAATAAGTAAGTGCCCCCCATCCTGTGTGTGATAAGTAAGTGCCCCTCATCCTGTGTGTGATAAATAAGTGCCGTCCGTCCTGCGTGTGATAAGTGCCCCTCGTCCTGTGTGTGATAAGTAAGTGCCCCCATATCCTGTGTGCGATAAGTAAGTGCCCCCCCATCCTGTGTGTGATAAGTAAGTGCCCCCCGTCCTGTGTGTGTTAAGTAAATGCCCCCACATCCTGAGTGTGATAAGTAAGTGCCCCCCATCCTGTGGGTGATAAGTAAGTGCCCCCTGTCCTGTGTGTGATAAGTAAGTGCTCCCCCATCCTGTGTGGGATAAGTAAGTGCCCCCTGTCCTGTGTGTTAATTAAGTGCCCCTCATCCTGTGTGTGATAAGTAAGTGCCCCCCGTTCTGTGTGTGATAAGTAAGTGCCCCCCATCCTGTGTGATAAGTAAGTGCCCCCTATCCTGTGTGTGATAAATAAGTGCCCCTCATCCTGTGTGTGATAAATAAGTGCCCCTCATCTTGTGTGTGATAAGTAAGTGCCCCCATCCTCTGTGTGATAAGTAAGTGCCCCAGTCCTGTGTGTGATAAGTAAGTGCCCCCCGTACTGTGTGTGATAAGTAAGTGCCCCATCCTCTGTGTGATAAGTAAGTGCCCCCCCGTCCTGTGTGTGATAAGTAAGTGACCCCCGTCCTGTGTGTGATAAGTGCACCCCGTCCTGTGTGTGATAAGTAAGTGCCCCCCATCCTCTGTGTGATAAGTAAGTGCCCCCCATCCTGTGTGTGATAAGTAAGTGTCCCACATCCTGTGTGTAATAAGTAAGTGCCCCCCGCCCCGGTCCTGTGTGTGATAAGTAAGTGTCCCTGTCCTGTGTGTGATTAGTAAGCGCCCCCCATCCTGTGTGTGATAAGTAAGTGCCCCCCCTTGTGTGTGATAAGTAAGTGCCCCCAGTCCATTGTGTGATAAGTACGTGCCCCCGTCCTGTGTGTGATAAGTCAGTGCCCCCGTCCTTTGTGTGATAAGTAAGTGCCCCCATCTTTGAGTGATAAGTAAGCGCCCCCTGTCCTGTGTGTGATAAGTAAGTGCCCCCGTCCAGTGTGTGATAATAAATGCCCCCCATCCTTTGTGCGATAAGTGCCCCCTGTCCTGTGTGTGATAAGTAAGTGCCCCCATCCTGTGTGTGATAAGTAAGTGCCCCCCATCCTGTGTGTGATAAGTAAGTGCCCCTCATCCTGTGTGTGAAAAGTAAGTGCCCCCGTCCTGTGTGTGATAAGTAAGTGCTCCGCGTCCTGTGCATGATAAGTGAGTGCCCCATCCTCTGTGTGATAAGTAAGTGCCCCCCCATCCTGTGTGTGATAAGTAAGTGACCCCCGTCCTGTGTGTGATAAGTGCTCCCCATCCTGTGTGTAATAAGTAAGTGCCCCCGTCCTCTGTGTGATAAGTAAGTGCCCCCCGTCCTGTGTGTGATAAGTAAGTGCCCCACATCCTGTGTGTAATAAGTAAGTGCCCCCCGGTCCTGTGTGAGATAAGTAAGTGTCCCCGTCCTGTGTGTGATAAGTAAGTGCCCCCCATGCTGTGTGTGATAATAAGTGCCCCCTCTTGTGTGTGATAAGTAAGTGCCCCCAGTCCATTGTGTGATAAGTACGTGCCCCCGTCCTGTGTGTGATAAGTCAGTGCCCCCCCATCCTTTGTGTGATAAGTAAGTGCCCCATCCTCTGTGTGATAAGAAAGCGCCCCCTTTCCTGTGTGTGATAAGTAAGTGCCCCCGTCCTTTGTGTGATAAGTAAGTGCCCCCCATCCTGTGTGTGAGGAGTGCCCCCTGTCCTGTGTGTGATAAGTAAGTGCCCCCCGTCCTGTGTGTGATTAGTAAGTGCCCCATCCTGTGTGTGATATGTAAGTGCCCCCCATCCTGTGTGTGATAAGTAAGTGCCCCTCGTCCTGTGTGTGATAATAAGTGCCCCCATCCTGTGTGTGATAAGTAAGTGCTCCGTATCCTGTGTGTGATAAGTAAGTGCCCCCCATCCTGTGTGTGATAAGTAAGTGCCCCCATGTCCTGTGTGTGATAAGTATGTGCCCCCCTGTCCTGTGTGTGATAAGTAAGTGACCCCGTCCTGTGTGTGATAAGTAAGTGCCCCGCGTCCTGTGTGTGATAAGTGCCCCCCGTCTTGTGTGTGATAATTAAGTGCCCCCCCGTTATGTGTGTGATAAGTAAGTGCCCCCATGTCCTGTGTGCGATAAGTAAGTGCCCCCATGTCCTGTGTGCGATAAGTAAGTGCCCCCCATCCTGTGTGTGATAAGTAAGTGCCCCCATCCTGTGTGTGATAAGTAAGTGCCCCCCATCCTGTGTGTGATAAGTAAGTGCCCCCGCATCATGTGTGTGATAAGTAAGTGCCCCCCGCCCTGTGTGTGATAAGTAAGTGCCCCCCGTCCTGTGTGTGATAAGTAAGTGTCCCCGTCCTGTGTGTGATAAGTAAATGCCCCCATCCTGTTTGTGATAAGTAAGTGCCCCCTCTTGTGTGTGATAAGTAAGTGCCCCCAGTCCATTGTGTGATAAGTACGTGCCCCCATCCTGTGTGTGATAAGTCAGTGCCCCTCATCCTTTGTGTGATAAGTAAGCGCCCCCTGTCCTGTGTGTGATAAGTAAGTGCCCCTGTCCTGTGTGTGATAAGTAAGTGCCCCCCATCCTGTGTGTGATGAGTGCTCCCTGTCCTGTGTGTGATTAGTAAGTGCCCCCCTGTCCTGTGTGTGATAAGTAAGTGCCCCCATCCTGTGTGTGATAAGTAAGTGCCCCCCATCCTGTGTGTGATAAGTAAGTGCCCCTCGTCCTGTGTGTGATAAGTAAGTGCCCCCTTCTGTTGTGAACTCTGTTTTCAGGCTCCCTCTTGTGGTCACAGATGGTATTGTGTGACTTTGGTTTTTTGGCTCCCCCTGGTGGTTTGGTTTATTATCCTGCGGGTCTGCTGGATCAGCTGCCTCGTTATTCACCAGGGAGGCTCCTATTTAGCTCTGCTTCACTTCCACTTGTTGCCGGCTGTCAATGTATTCAGTGCTATTCTGATTACTCCTGATTATCTCGTTTTCTGCCTCTTCAGGATAAGCTAAGTTCTGTTTGAATATTTTTTGCTCATCTGCCTGCAATATGATTTCTGTGTATGATGAGTCTAGTCCAGCTTGCTAACATGTGATTTCTTTTTGCTGGTAAGCTCTGGGGTACGGAGTTGCTTCCCCCGCACCGTTAGTTGGTGCGGGGGCTCGAGCAATCTCTGCGTGGATATTTTGAATAGGGTTTTTTATTGACCGCACAGTTTCCTTCCTATTTTCTGCTATCTAGTATTAGCGGGCCTCATTTGCTAAATCTGATTTCATCTCTGCGTTTGTGCTTTCCCCTTAACTCACCGTTAATATTTGTGGGGGGCTATTCTATATCTTTGGGGTCTTCCACTGAGGCAAGTGAGGACTTACTATCCCTCCAGGAATAGTCAGTTTCTCAGGCCGTGACGAGACGTCTAGGATTTTTTAGGTAACGTTCCACGGCTGCCTATAGTTGTTTGCGGATAGGATCAGGTTGTGGTCAATCTAGTTACCACTTCCCCAGAGCTAGTAGTCTGTTCTGTTACTTAGCTAGTCCGACCTGCGATCCTTGCCACTAGGATCATAACACTTCTCCTCTTCTATAGGTGGAGAGGTTCCTGGATCTGTTTCCCCCTCTCTCAACTTATCAGGGCATATTTTAAGGTGGTCTCTGGATATTGCTGTTGAGGTCCTGTGTGTGATAAGTAAGTGCTCCGCATCCTGTGTGTGATAAGTAAGTGCCCCCCATCCTGTGTGTGATAAGTAAGTGCCCCGCGTCCTGTGTGTGATAAGTGCCCCCCGTCCTGTGTGTGATAAGTAAGTGCCCCCCCGTTATGAGTGTGATAAGTAAGTGCCCCCATCCTGTGTGTGATAAGTAAGTGCCCCATGTCCTGTGTGTGGTAAGTAAGTGCCCCCCGTCCTGTGTGTGATAAGTAAGTGCCCCCCCGTCCTGTGTGTGATAAGTAAGTGCCCCCGCGTCATGTGTGTGATAAGTATGTGCCCCCGTCCTGTGTGTGATAAGTGCCCCCATCCTGTGTGTGATAAGTAAGTGCCCCCATCCTATGTGTGATAAGTAAGTGCCCCATGTCCTGTGTGCGATAAGTAAGTGCCCCCGTCCTGTGTGTGATAAGTAAGTGCCCCCCGTCCTGTGTGTGATAAGTAAGTGCCCCCCGTCCTGTGTGTGATAAGTAAATGCCCCCCTGTCCTGTGTGTGATATGTAAGTGCCCCCGTCCTGTGTGTGATAAGTAAGTGCCCCCCTGTCCTGTGTGTGATAAGTAAGTGATGCTGTAAAGCTGGCAGCGCTATTCAAGCACCATGTATTTCCTCCAGGAAATGCCCATCTAGTTAAATTGAATATTCCACAACACTTATTCATTTCTAGAAATCCTGAAGCCATTCATTCGCAAATCATCTTATTGAAGTATATTAATTACTCATTATTAACATTTCTATTTTACTTGGTGACTTTTCTTTGAATTCCTTTAAACTTGTCAACTTCCTGTTTTCAGAAAAATCACACAAAGTAATACCTACATAGACCTATGTTGTTCTTTTTATTGATAATAATAATAATAATCTTAATCTATTTTCACTGTCCGAAAATATGAAGCTGATGAGAAGACAATTGTAATTACATAAACAAGCACATCGCAGACCGTTCCTACTTGATAGTATGATAAGGAGGTCTACTTTACTAACATGTCTTGTTCATTTGATCTCATATTTAGTTTATTACAATAGCTACTGTGTATATGGTATATTTGTAATTCTGTACATAAAACGAGTATTACAGAGAAAGGTCAAATATTCCGTAAAAAGCTGATAGCATCATTAGTATCTTTGGTGGCCAGGGAGCAATGATATTTCCAGGAAAGTTTTCCATAATTGCATAAAGAAAGATCCATAATGTAATAGAAAGAAGTTTGTGAACAAAAACTACTCATATTGTCAGTAAGTTTTGAGTTATTAGTGGTAGATGAGCGCTCAGCGGCCATCTAACATGGGCTTGTCATTGTGTGCTGCACATTACTGCTTCTTCATATATATTTCATTCTGTAATAGATTGCACCATAAGGTACATAGTTGAAATAATTAGTCAATAATCCATTTACAAGGATATTTAGTAGTAAACTTTTTTGGCATTTTGGCCGGAAGCCCAGTGAAGTCTAAGAGGTTCACATCTGCAGTCTTTAATCTAAAAATATTATGATTTTCAGAAAGGATAAAGTGGTTTCCTGAGGACAGCACTCTCTTCAAAAGAAAGTCGCTCATATTGTTATTACTCGTTCTTTTCAATGATCCATCACAACGTCCTTTAGTAGAGAGATACACTTTTATGTTTCTGTAGAAATCTTCTTTCCTTTTAGACATAAGTGGATGGGCTCTTGATAATCCACTGTTCTGTAAGAATAAAGGGGACATAGGACTTAATACATAAGTATGTCAGTGGGGCACTAAATTAATGTTTTCTGAGTTTACACAAAGGGTTATAGAAGTCAGTAACGTGAAACTTACCAGGTTGCAGGGCACAGTTAAGAGGCCTGGAGATTTGTCTTCCCGCCTAATCTGACCTGTATAATTGGAAGATGCCGCAGTAAGGCGTGTTCTTGCCCTTATTTAACCCAGAACACATTATGCTCTGTGACATTTAAAAAAAACATAGCTGAAAGTTAGAAAGTGGAGAACTATTGTGTCACCTTGTGAAGAAGTCCCAGACATGAAGTGGTATAAACTGGCAGCGGTGTTGTTTGGACAAAGACCCAACAGCTGTTAGTGAGCCATAGAAGACCCAGTTCAGGTGGCACAAAGATTTTGAGACACAGTAAGAGACGGGCTGCACAGAGGATGTCAAGCTATCCATCAGAACACGAAGGCCCAGGGCTTCCTATTCTCCAACTGTTCTGGAACATTGCCAGCACAGGACACAGGTAACTCCAGCTGAGGTGAGGACTGAAAGGCAGCAGTCTGATGAACTGGAATGCCGGAGTCAGTCAACAGCCCGGAGAGTTGTGCGGCCTGGCTTGCCTTTCCCTCAGCCCGGTGAGCAACCTGGGATGATGCCCTGACAAGTTGTTCCTCTCGCTACCTTTCCCCTGCATTCATCGGCTGACAGCACTTTGGATGTCCATACCAGTAGAGGTCCAGGCACGGATCAACTTAGTGAGATAAATCCGGCTGCAGGTTTATTGGCCTTTTCTGGTGTCTCTAGTCACTGTGCCACTCTGCAAGGCTGGTGGATCTTGATTGGGATTCAGTAACAGGAAGAACATGATTCAGCAGAGGTGAACCCAAAGACCCAATCAATCAACGCCGGAATGGATGAGACAAATGTGGAATCTGCCCCAATATGTATGGATTTGGCTAATTATTTCTTACAGGATGCATTTAATTATATGTCTGTGGCTTTCACTAGATCTATAGATAACACATCTGTTAAAAAGTAGAGATAAGAGAACCTTTCAAGGTTTGGTTCGGTTCGGATTCACAGCTTGGAATTTAAGTTTTAATGAGGACCTGGTGGTTAAGTGAGTGGTGTAAGCCTTCTTAGTTAGAAAACTTCACACCTTATGCAAAACTTCATTTTTTGCTTGTTTTAATCCAGCCACACTCAGATGGCACACACATCAGTCTTATTGATAGAAAAATGTAAGAACAGTAACAAATGTAGTTGACTGATCAGTTGACCCACAGTAGAACCTTTTATAATGGCACACAAGCAGTCAGCCATGGACCATGCATGAGGTGCTAGGCTCTGGACCATCATTTACAGTTTGAAATTGAAGTTTTAAAGGGAGTCTGTCACCCCAAAAATTGTATATGAGCTAAGGCCACCAGGATCAGTGGCTTATCTACAGCATTCTGTAATGCTGTAGATAAGCCCCAATGTAACCTGAAAGGTAAGAAAAACAGGTTATTTTATACTCACCCAGGGGCGGACCTCCTGCGGTCCAGTCCGATGGGCATCGCGGTCCGTGTCCGGTGCCTCCCATCTTCATGCGATGACGTCCTCTTCTTGTCTTCCTGCAGTGGCTCCGGCGCATGCGTACTTTGTCTGCCCTGTGCACTGCAGTGCACAGGCGCTGAGAAAGGTCAGAGAGGCATCAATATCCAGTATAATAGGCCTCTGATGCACCTTCCATCACAGGCAACCAACCAGATGAAGACCCAGCTTGAAGTCTCCACATTTCAAAAAATTGTTTGTAACATCAGTAGCAGTATCAACAGTAGGCACAGAAGACACCACAAAATGGCACAGACTGTAATAACATGAAATCAATACATGACACTAAAAACAACACCATTGCCTAGTCTACCCAATCTGCAACTGGGGTGCAAATGTCTTTGGAGATCCATGACTTGTTAATTTTAATGAAAGTTAGGCTGTCTACACTTTGAGGGGACTGACAGATGCGCTTATCCGTCAAGACATCACCAGCAGAGCTGAAGACACGTTCTGAGGGAACGCTGACTGACAGGCATGACAAAACCTCCAAAGCCTGAGAGGCAAGCTCAGGCCATTCTTCCATTTTTGAAGATCAAAATGTAAAAATGGTCCAAAGGACCCCTATTGGCTTTGATATTGAGCTCCAGATACTCCTGCACCAACATTTCCAGTCGTTCACAATGTGACAAACTTGCACTCTGTTCTGCTGTTGCACAGACTGGTCTAAAAAATGTGCTAAACGACTCATAAATTGCTTGTGTCACTTACAGTGCTGGTTCTGCTGCTGCTGTTAATGCTATTGCAATGACGTCTTGACGTTTCCGTAGTTGGACATCTACAACTGGGTTGCACACTGTGTGCCTCCCTGCTGTCTTGGAGAAAACCACTCTTAAGATTGTCTGCAACTGTATTTCAATACTCCAACTTGTTCGCATCCCTTTCCATAAGGGGAAGCATCAGGCTAAATTTACTCTTTTACCGTGGATCTAACAGAATAGCAATCCAGTAGTCAGCACCATTTCTATCCCTAAAAATATGGGCATTGTGTTGAAGATAGTGCAAAAGAAGGCACTCATGTGTCAGGCGCTTCCATGAGGTCTAAGTCCATGCCATGTTGGTGGTGGGGTAATGCTCAAGGTAGCTTCCTCTGTCCCCTCCAACCAACCACTGAAAACAGAGAGCGTATTATTATCCTCTTCATCTCCTGACTGTTGCTCGTCTATCACATCATCCGTCCTCCTCAATTTGTTCCTCGGTTCCTGCATCTTCACTAACAGCTTGTCTGGTGTCATGAGCCCCTCTTGAACGCTGTAAGCCACCCTCCCATGATACCCACCTGTGCGACGACTGTCCGGAAATTTGAGATATTGTAATCCCTTCCGCATCCTACTGTGCTTCCAACTCTTCCTCATGCAGACTATTCAACATGTTCTCCAGCATGTAGATGACTGGAATAGTAATACTAATCATGGAATCGTCAGAGCTAACCATCTTAGTAGCCATTTCAAAACTATGCAGAAGGGTAAAGAGGTCCTTCACCTGTGTATACCCTGCAAACATGATTTTCACCACATCCGGACTGCATTGACCCAGGCTATGCAAAACAACATTTTGCAAAAGGGCTTGTTGCTGCTGCCACAGGAGCTGCTACATGTGCAGAGTGGAATTCTACCATGTCGGAACATTGCTCAACAAACAGTTACCCGGTAGGCTGAAAGATCATCGGAAGTGAGCACACAGTGATAGTGCTTCCTGCAGTGGGTCATACAGACCGGGATAATGGTGTAAAAATTGCTGTACCACCAGGTTGTGGATATGAGCAATGCAAAGCATGTGTGCGAGTTTGCCACAGTGTAGGGCTGCCACTAGTTTTGCACTGTTAGCGCACATGGTCTTCCCTGGCTCCAGGTTTAGTGGAGACAGCCATTACTCTAACTCGGCCTGGACACCTGTCCACAACTCTTGAGCTGTGTGACTGCAATCTCCAAGACATATTAATTTAAACACAGCCTGATAGTGGTGAGCAATGGCAGCACAGTATGGAGATGGGGGAGATTCTATCCGTACTATTGGAATGCATGTCTGATTAAGGGAGAGGTTGAGGACACAGGTGAGGCCCTAGACGAGGTGAAGTAGGCAGAAGCAGTGGTGGAACTGTTAGATACAGAGGTTTGTCCCACAAGGTTTCCAAACCTTGTGGATCAATCCCTTGACCGCCTGCCCCCATATCCACCAGAGCCACCCGATGTCCAGTCAGTGAGATGTAACGCCCCTACCCATGTTTGCTCATCCAGGTGTTAGTGGTGAAATGCACCCTGGAAGATGTAGATTTTTCAGGGAACGGGTGATATTATCAGTGACATGCTGGTATAGCGCAGGCACAGCTTTCTTTGAGAAGTAATGGTGATTGAGCAACTGGTACTGGGGGACTGTGACAGCCATCAACTTTCAGACACCATTTGTATCAACCAGGCGGAAAGGCAGCATTTCTGCAGCCAACAGATTTGAGATGGTGGAGTTCAAGCTCTTAGCTTTGCTATGTACAGGATGAAACATTCTTTTAGGTGACCGGTAGCTGGCTGCTGTTCTGAAAGATGGTGGAGTACAGAGAACAGGACGAACTACTTGACTATGAGTGAGGTGCAGTAGGAGATGTTATGATGTATTGCAAGAGATGTGTTGTGATACAAAAGCAGCATTTATGTTTACTTTCGTAACAGCTGACCAGCTGCCACTCACCCCGACTGTGATGGGAAAACAATTGTAGTTTCTTTTGCCAGGAACTGTGTGTGAACACTTGGAATGGTGTCGGAGAAGGAAGAAGCAGCAGATGAGGTTTATGGGAGGGCCGGTGGTTGGTGAGGCCCCTAGTTTTCATTTTAGCGCAGTGAGATTCCCACACTAAGGTAAGTTGATCGCGCATGTGCCGGTTCATGCATGTAGTTGTCAAATTATTGCAATTGCCTCTATTGAGTTTTTTTTTTTTGCAAATTTGACAGATAATGTGTTTTGGGTCATCTTTTGTTTGTCTCAAAAAATGCCAAGGCTAGGTAACTCTTGCTGCCTCTGCGAACTGCACACTCACGGCCAGTGCTGGGGACAGACAGAGTTGGGGCTGAGGATGCAGTGCTTGTCGCGGTTGCGTCACTTCATATCTGTGTGGGAAGCAGTGACGTAACCTCCTCATCTTCCTCCTCCTCCACCTACTCTGCTAAGCTACTCAGCTGCATATCTCTAGGTTCACACCAAGTGGGATCTACAACCTAATCATCATGCTCTCTGTTCTCACATTCCTCCACCCTCCTCCTCTTCCTGCCCTGACACCACAGTACAGACTGCATGCGACTCTGGTATCTAAGTCTCATCGGTATCACCTCCACACTTGGAGGTTAACATCCGATGACAACGGTCTGGGTTCTGCTTGAAACCTACTTCTTCCGGCCCCGGATCCAACATGAAAAACTTATGGGCATTGGTGTAAATGATTTCCTCCTCTGGATTCTGTTATTTTTCAGAGCAGATCTCCGATGCCCATGGAATACAATGTGTTAAAAGATCTTCAAAATGGCCCATCTGAGGTTTCCCACAGTCAGTTGGGTGTTTGGAAATTTTTCACGTGGGGGAAACAAGGGTGATAGGGGTGCCACCTCTGATGATTGTACTGTGTGTGATGCTAAGGTAGAAGAAGAGGAGGAGAACCCACTTGATGCAGCATTTGCCATCCACTCGAGCACATACTTTTTCTGAGCCTCATCTAAAAGGCTTACCACTGTGTGGCAGCCAAAGAAAAGCAGTTGAGTAGGACTGCCAGTAACAGATGTTGCAAGTGGTCTTCGGAAAGGACAAGACAGTGTTTGTTCAGTTGAGCTTTCATTCACATTTAGAGTACGTCTCCTCGGGCCATATTGCCAGCATTTGGACTGAGCGGAAACCCTGTCATGCCCAAAGTGCCGCCCCCTATACATAGGAATCATCCGGAATCGCCGCACCCTATACATAGGGCTGTTATATTTACCTTGTGGAGACGGAGCATCGCCGCAAGGTAAACAGATCTGCAGCGGTCTAAAAAGAAGTGCCACATGTCTGGAAATGCACGGCCGCCGGATGCGTGTTCGCATGCATAGTGGAGACGGGATTTCATAAAATACCCTCCAGCATGCTGTAACATCTGGACTTTGCAGATTGAACACTGCGGCAGCTAATCCGGATGTAATCCGGCCCATGGAAACGTACCCTAACACCAAACCTACATACATGTCAAACTCAAAGCCTATTTCCCCTTCTATCACAACCTCACATTTTCCAACTCATGTTGGAATTAGCCTTCCCTTCTGTTCTGTACACTGCTGCTTCAGAACCTTATACCCACAGCGGCGGTCAGTCACCTGTCAGTAAATGAACAATCACTATTTACTTTCTTAGATAGTGTGCCTAAACAACACTGTTATGCCTAACAATTTTTAAGTGTTTCTAAAAACACTCTCTTTGTTGGTGGGAATGATGTGCGTGAAAACATATTTTTCTACTCTTAAGCAACCATGTCTGTGATAGTACTGTGACAAAACCTGAGAATGGGAGTACTGTGCCTTTAAGCCCCTGTGTGTACACTGAAACCCCACCTCTGGGGGTACTGTACCCTATTGTTTGAATGTGGAATTTATAATCAGCTTCTGCGGAGGAAATATGAAAACATGCTCTCTGGGTAAAATTTGTTATAAGGTTTTATGGGGTAAATGTTAAAACATGCTATGTGGGTGAAATTTTTAACTGAACTGCAGGTAGCCTCACAGCAGACTGTGAGCTTGATACAAGTGTTTCATTGACAGCATTTGTAATGTACACTACTGGAGCTTACATTTTGAGTGATGGGGGTAATTTGCTCCATGCTCTGTGGGTGAAATTTTTTATTAACTTCTGTGGGGGAAATGTGAAAACATGCTCTGTGGATGAAATTTGTTATTGGCTTGTGTGGTGAAATGTGAAAAAATGATATGTGGGTGAAATTTGTTATCAGCTTCTGTGGGGGAATCGTGCCTTATGCTCTGTGGGTGAAATTTGTTATCCCCTTATGTGGGGGAAATGTGAAAACATGCTCTGTGGGTGAAATGTGTTGTCATCTTCCTTGAGGGACATGTGAAAACATGCTCTGTGGGTGAAATTTGTTATCAGCTTCTATGGGGAAATATGAAAACATGCTCTGTGGGTGAAATTTGCTATCATTTTACATGGGGAAATGTAAAAACATGCTCTGTGGGTGAAATTTGTTATCTGCTTCTGTGGGGGAAATGTGAAAACTTGCTCTTTGAATGACATTTTTTAACAGCTTCTGTGGGGGAAATGCTAAAACATGCCTTGTGTTTGAAATTTGCTGTTAGTTTCTGTGGCGGTAATGTGAAAACAGGCTCTGTGGATAAAATGTTGTAGGTGAAATTTTGTCTTACGCTCTGTGTGTGAAATTTGTTATAAGCTTCTGTTGGGGAATGTGAAAACGTGCTCTGTGGGTGATATTTGTTATCAGCTTCTGGCGAGGAATTTGAAAAGATGCTCTGGGGGTGACATTTGTTATCAGTTTCTGTGGGAGAAATGTGAAAATATGCTTTGTGGGTGAAATTTGTTATCAGCTTCTGTGGGAGAAATGTGAAAACATACTGAGCAATTTTTAACTGGACTCCCGGTAGCAAGACTTGTGGCAGATGGCCAGTTCAATTCAAGAACATACTAACAGTTTTTAATCATAGGCACTTGTAGCGTATGCTACTGGAGCTGACATTTTGGAGCTGTAGGGATACTTTGTCCCATGCTCTGTGAGTGAAATTTGTTTTCAGCTTCTGTAGGGGTAATGTGCCCCATGCTCTGTGAGTGAAATTTTTAACTAGACTGGCGGTAGCAAGCCTCAGTCTCTGTGCGGGCACTGCTAAAATGTTCATATTATACATTTTCTTCCTATTTCACCATGACTGCTAAGGTAATAAAATTCAACTAAGTCATTTCCATATCCACATTTGCTTGCAGGGCAAATGTCCTGCTCTTACCTCCATTGTTTCCTTTTGCAGGCCCCAGACCTTACTCTGATCATTTTATAGCAATTTTACATCACTGAAATTTGGGTCTCCATTGACTTATATGAGTTTGGAGTCAAGTTTGGGTCTCAAAACAGACTTTAAAAAAGTCCCACTGAACCCAGCGAATATGAACAGCCATTGGTTTACTCATCACTATTCTTGTATAAGATTAGGAAACTAGTGAACAGGATAGTAGGAGAATTTATGAGGTCAATGAATAGTTTTGCATATTGCCATATTCATTTGGAAGAATTCATCAGGTTTGATCAGATAGAATATGGTTCATTTGTTGGACATTGCTCTTCAAATATTTAATCTTAACATGCAAAGTATAATTAAGTAAAACAGAAACCCAGATGTATAAAATGTATGGGGCGAACACCTAGCCTTGGTGTAAGACTCTCACACATTGAAAAAAGCAGAATCACTCCATGAGTATATGAAAAAACTGGAGGGAGAGGAGTTACACAAATGCATATAAAATAATTTATTACTTGTACAAAGGCAACAATTATAATCAAAATTGAGGTAATAAATAAGGTTCAAAAATATATACAAGGGAATTAACTAGTACAAGGTTCTTGAAACATGCCCCAAAGATTTACCCACAAGGGGATCCCCTTGAGAAAGCCACATACAATGCACGCAATATGCGTGTTGGGGTTTGTTCAGCCTCTGTTCCAGCCTGGGTCCTTGCTTGCTTTTCCAGTCAGCGGTACCCTGAGGTACCCTGTGTACCTACTATGTTGTGGCACACTATTGCCAAACGTCTTAAACTTAGGTTATTAATGCATGTACCACACTCCACTTGTGGGTAAATCTTTGTGGCATGTTTGAAGAACCCTGTACTGGTTAATTAACTTGTATATCTTTTTTGTAACTTATTTATTACCTCACTTTTGATTATAATTGTTGTCTTTGTGCAAGTAATAAAATATTTTATATGCATTCTTATAACTCTTCTCCCTCCGATTTTTTCAAAGTATAATTGAGGTTGCAGTGCTTCGGGGGGCCACGCCGATTCGTTGAACGACATGGCTTGTGGGCGGTAACACCCAGTTCTCAGGCAGTCTGTTTTTCATATGTATTTAAGAATGAACTGAATGATCGACTTGAGACTATTAAGGACTGAGTCGTTTTGTTGTTATTATTATTGAATTTATGTAATGATATGAGTGATTAATTCATTTTCCTTAATAACGCATTTCGGTCTGTTTTATCCAACCTTTTGTAAGTCTTTGCTGTTGATTAAGATTCCAGCTTTGTTAGTAATCTTTATTGTTAATCAATATAAGAATAGTCCATATATCCCCACGTAATATTTCCAAACCAGGTATAAAAAGATCAATGATGAATGAAGGAGAAAAAGGAGCATTCAGGTATACATAGTAAAAAGAGAAATGTATTAATAGTATAATAAAACACGTATGTGAGCAATAATCATCAGAAATTACACATAATAGGACAATAGCAGGATAGAAACAGAAACCAGGGAATCCTTATTTGCAACTGCCTATGTAAACATTAAAGAGTTTAAGTGCCAGTCCCAGTATACTCATTGAAAGGATAAGCCACTCCAGCCAAATATATGGTGAAGTTAGTAGGCAAAAAAATCATCAGGAGGGCAAGACTTACCAATGGCAGAGCAAAGAGGAACCCTGAGCCAGGTGTAGAGAGACCCCGACCCCCGTTTTGCGTGTCAAATGCACAGCTTTATCAAGGGGAATGTGAATATAAAGAAAGCAGGACCTTTTATGGTCATGTGACAGGACATGTGACGTCCGACTGGCCAATGATGTGGTTGACTAGAGATAAGCAGATTTGATAAAATTAAAATGCAACAAATCGTGTGGATTTTATCAGGAGATTCGATTCACAGTGAAGTGCTCGCTGATGGTTGTCAGCTCTTCACTCTTGAATCGGACTTTTGGCTGTGACCAGGCATTTGACGCATCAAGCCGACACACCACACATCATGACATAATGATGTACATCGTGAACTTATGACGCGTAGTGACCTTCAAAGTTTGCTAGGAAATCCAATGCTATAGTGAAGAGGTTGGAAATATGGCGCACAACAGTAGTTGGCAGTCTAATTCATGAAAATTCTTGCAGGAGTACCCAGTATCTGTAAAATGGGCCTAATTTATTAAATCACATTTTCCTCTTCATAAATTATGCACATCTTGCTCAGCAGTATAATAATACTGGTATGTACTCACTGACCTTAATGAAAAAGCCCCTTAGTGTCTGAATTCTTTCCATTGCTGCAGAAATCTGAATTTGAGCATTAAGAAGCCTAGCAGCCCTAGCTGCTAGGTCCATAGCATTGCACTGACCTGTCTCTCTGAAAGGCTAGTGGCATCAGAATTAGGAGATGTTCACACTAAGCATTTTTGGCAGGAAAAAGGCTGCAGAAAAAAAGCAGGTTTTGATTATTTTTCCTTGTTTTTTTGCTTGTGTTTTTTCTGCGTTTTACGTGCGTATTTTCCTTCACTTTTGTCATGCTACATTTGTGTCTTGTGCATGCTGATAAAGTTTAGTGCAAAAAAATTTATTCTATTTATGCAGGTTTTGACACTAAAAACTCTGCAAAACCTGATACCTGCTTTTTTTTTGTTAGGATTTTCAGGACATTCACCATTCATTACTTTCAATGGGTGAAAAACTTGCTGTAAAAACATTGAAGAAAGTGACATACTCTATTGTGCAAAAAATATGCAAATCACAAAATATTCATGACAAAAAAAACAAGGTGTATGCAGGTGATTCCTGAAATGTCATAGACTTTGCTGATACTGTAAAACACAGCTGAAAATTTGCATTAAAAAAAATATAAAAACACATTGAAAAAAGTGCCTACTGTAAACATAGCCTTAGACTCTCATATAATGTGACATGTTTTCTCCTCCTCCTCTTGCTACAGGAACTTAAATATGAATATAGTTGGCATTATTAGTTATATGATGCGGTCAATAAAAGTTCAAAAATCTGTAGTATGTTAATTGCACTATATATGACTTATGTAGAATGCTGAATCAGACCTTTTAAACACCATCATGACCTTGCACTCTTCCATTTTTTTTGTATTTTTGTTTTTTGCTCCTCTTTCCCCCTAGAGCTATAACTTTTTTTCCATCAATATGGCTTGTGAGGGCTTGTTTTTTGTTCACTAAATGCTAAAAAATGCTATTTTATTTAAGTAATGAAAAGAGAAAGAAAACCCAGTTTGCAAAAAAGAAAAAAGACTTCATGTTTCAAGACCCATAGCGTTTCCATTTTTCGGGATCTAGGACTGGGTAAAAGCTTATGTTTTGCTTGCCAAACTGATTTTATCGATATCATTTTGGGTAGATCCAATGTTTTGTTTGCCTTTTATTGCAATGTTATGGGGACCAAAAAAAACCTTAATTCTGGAGATTTTCTTTTTTTTCTTTTTATGCTGTTTACCGAATAATTGTTTTTACATTTTGCTAGATTGGAAAGTTCTGAACGCCGTGATACCAAATATGTGAATTTTTAAAATTGTTTTATTTTGAATGGGGCAAAAGGGAGTGATTTAAACTTTTATATTTTTTTAAGTTTTTACATTTTTTAAACCATTTTTTTTACATTTTGCTTGCTTCAATAGTCCCCTTAGGAAACTTCAAACTGTAATCTTCCAATTGCTTGTGCCACACAGAACAGAGCTTCAGATCTGCTATGTGTAGCAGAAATCATCATATACAATGAGAAGCACAGAAACGGGCCAGCATTCATGGAAGATCTGCAATGAAAAGTACGGGGGTCTTCTGCAGACCCTCGGCTGTCATGCCAACCCATCTGCGCTTCACAATCATGTGACAGAGGGCGCCGATGGGTGAGGTTTTGTGATGCTTATCCTTGAGTTAAATGCCTCTGTCAGAGATTGAAAACGTCATTTAACATGTTAATAGTCGCAGCTGTTAGGGGCAGATGCCAGCCGATCGAATTAGTGTCATGTGGAAGGAAAGATGCGGCCTCAGCGCTGAAGCTAAGATCAAAGGAAGAGACACGACCTATGAGATACAGTGGCATGTAAATGTGTTAGCCTTTTGGCTGTTTACTATCATCGTTAGAAAACTAATTGAAAATCTAAAACACTCACCGGCGGCCCCTGGACCTTACCGCTGTAACCGGGAGCCTCCGTTCCTAAGAATTAGCCCGTGAAGGACCTGCGATGACGTCGCGGCTGACATCGCGGCTTCTGATTGGTCGCGTGAGCGGTCACATGAGCGGTCACGCGACCAATCAGAAGCCGCGACGTCATCGAAGGCCCTTCACGCGCTCATTCTTAGGAACGGAGGCTCCCGGTTACAGCGGTAAGATCCAGGGGCCACCTGAGAGGTGAGTATATCCATATTTTTTATTTTAATTCTTTATTTTACACATGAATATGGATCCCAGGGCCTGAAGGAGAGTTTCCTCTCCTTCAGACCCTGGGAACCATTCCGATACTTTGCGTCCCATTGAAATGCTATGGTATCGGGTATCGGTATCGGCAATATCTGATATTTTTCGGGTATCGGCCGATACTATCCGATACCGATACTTTCAAGTATCGGACGGTATCGCTCAACACTAGTCATGAAGGGATTAAATTGGAAATTATTTCTCTATGTAAAGGTCAATAGTCAAGATGCTACCTCAACTATATTGTCTGATCTAAAATAATAAATACTACTCTTCAGACTCCGGATCTGCGCTCCTTGGACTTACAATAATATCTAACTTCATTTAAAATATGACATCTGCTAAATGTTTATTCTGTATATCTCTAATAGTTGAAAGAAAAACATGATATATATTATTGAGCAGAACGTACAATTTTTTTTTAAATTTCTTCTAAGAAAGACCATATCAAATATGTAAAATCAAGACATGTTCAACATATCTTTGTCTATAGAACTCTTGAAAAGCTTTATACGTAAGCTATTGGAAAAAAACACTTACCATAAATCATTTATTATAAGAAGTGTTTACTTCAAAAGCTGTCAGATCCTTTTTAACCCAGTTAAGATGAAGTAATTTTAGCCTTGAGGATAGTGATTTTTTTCAACACTGCTTTTATGAAAGTTAACTTCCAGCTAATGTGTAATGGCCACCTTGACGGAATCCCTGAAGCACAAATTAAAGATACACTTCCATTAAGATTTTTTTATTAAGTGTGAGCATATGTGCATGTAATGTAGTGTCAGTATATTAATTAACTCCCATACTGCTGCTTTCTCCTGTATCCAGTTCAATTCTACTTTGCTTCTCAGTGATGTCACTACAATTGATGCTAGGCGACTCACTCTATGATCTTTGTGTGAGCTGGAAGTCTCTTTCCAATGAGTGTCTACGGTGCCTCATTCTGAAGATCTTTAGGCATACATTGTAAAATTCAATTCCGGATCATGTAGAACGCAATGTAACCCGCCAATCTGCAGAATGGTGACGTCAAGTAGAAAAGGAGAAGAATGGTGCTTGACACCGGTGACGGTAGAGGTAATTGAGTAAATTAATACATTCAGTGGGTGGAGAGTGGACTGCAACCCAGCACCAGGCAGAAACACGGGTCCCAATGCACCTGATCAAGACAGTTCTGGGAAAAACCGGTGTGGCAGATCACGGTACACGGGGTGCCATACAGAAAATAGTACAGCTTAAATGTCCAAGAAGAAAGGCAGCATTCACCGTTCTGGCCACTGTACTTTATTCACAAGCATATAAAGCATTGCGTTGCGAGAGAAGAGGTGAAGACAATGTAGGACTATGGCTGTTTCATGCTGCAATCGCTTCCACAGCTGTAGTCCTATGTTGTCTCTACCTCTTCTCCCACACTGCGATGCTTTTACCTGCTTGTGAATAAAGTACAGACCCCCAAAACAGTGAGTGCTGCCTCCTTTCTTCTTGGATTTTAATACATTCATACTACATTACATGCACATATAAACACATTTAATGAATAAAAAAACTTAGTGGGACTGCTTCTTTTATAAGAAAATATTTGTTTATTATTTCCACAAATCAATAGGATACTGTAAATGAAGAAAATAAACTTTGTTTCATTACTTATCAAGGACTAAATGCCTCTTTTCCCTCCTGAACTGGGTATACATTCTCGATTCACTGGTAAGATCAGTGTTCGATAAAATCAGACTTTCAGCTCACTGGATTTGTGGTGACAGTTTTTGCTCATTCAAGCCTATGAAGAGTACTGTATGTAAAGGGAGGATAAGGAAGGAGCTAGAAGAAGATGTGTTGCTGCAGGTTCCTTTGAAATGGCAATAATGCTTTATATTATTATGCAATGGTCTCTCATGAATGTAAAGGGAACCTGTCATCCCCCCAGGGCCTATTAAAGTAAAATAGCCCCCTTCAGCAGCACTAAGGCTGCATTCTATGAAGGTGGTTCTTATGATTATTATCCCTAGGAACGCTGAAATAATGACTTTTATAAATTTCCCGCCATACCACTATTGTTTTCTCCCCCTGACTCAACCGCCTCGCAGCCATCCATCATCCCGCTCTGTCCTCCGTGCGCAGCCTCTTCTCTTTCTTGTGACATCACCGGTGCCTGCGCTATGCAATCAGTTCTCAGGCATGCGCCGTGAGCACTGCCCTTGAACTTACATCAGGTGCCCCAGATCCCGCAGTGTGTTATGACGTATTCACACTGCGGGGCTGGAAATCTGGCACCTGCGAATTGATGCTGGGAAGTAGTCTGATTGCCATATGTGGACTTGGGAAGTATTTCCCCTTAACATGGAGCTATTAATGTCTTCCCCATGGGGTTTTTGCTTTCCTCTGGATCAACATGTTAGACTATAGGTTGAACTCGATGGATTAAGTCTACTCTGAACCTTAAAAAACTATGAAACTATAATTGTAAGGCAAATGGATAGTTAGGAAACAGGCTAGAGTCAGAGAATGGAGATACACAACAAACACAAAGGTAGAATGCAACTGAACGAAGAGATAAAGCTATATCTGGAATCTAGGGACTGCCTGCTGGAGGTTTAAATAAAGGTACCTTCACATGAAACGACATCGCTAGCGATCCGTGACGTTGCAGCGTCCTCGCTAGCGATATCGTTTCGTTTGACACGCAGCAGCGATCAGGATCCTGCTGTGATGTCGCTGGTCGCTGAATAAAGTCCAGAACTTTATTTGGTCGTCCGATCGCTGTGTATCGTTGTGTTTGAAAGCAAAAGCAACGATACCAGCGATGTTTTACACTGGTAACCAGGGTAAACATCGGGTTACCAAGCGCAAAAAAAACAAACAGTACATTCTCACCTGCGCGTCCCCCAGCCTCTGCTTCCTGACACTGACTGAGCGCCGGCCCTAAACTGAAAGTGAAAGCACAGCGGTGACGTCACCGCTGTGCTGTTAGGGCCAGAGCTCAGTCAGTGTCAGGAAGCGGAGGCTGGGGGATGCGCAGGTGAGCATGTACTGTTTGTTTTTTTTACTTTTACGCTGGTAACCAGGGTAAACATCGGGTTACTAAGCGCGGCCCTGCGCTTAGCAACCCGATGTTTACCCTGGTTACCCGGGGGCCTCGGCATCGTTGGTCGCTGGAGAGCGGTCTGTGTGACAGCTCCCCAGCGATCAAACAGCGACGCTGCAGCGATCGGCATCGTTGTCGCTATCGCTGCAGCGTCGCTTCGTGTGAAGGTACCTTAAGGAGGAGTCCAGCTTCTGGCTGCAGCAGAAACTGATTACAATTAAAATGGTTCTCTGACCTTAAGCTACAAGTCTGTGGTCACTCTGTGCAACTGCAGACTGGTGAATCCTTACATCATGTGCACTACGTACTGTGAGAAGTCACCAGTGCCAGGAGCAGCGGATGTGTCTCTGCAAGTATGTAATTTGCATACATGCAGTTACAGCCTTGCTCAATGCACTGCACGCAATGTGAGCATTCGTGAATCTGCAGTCACACAAAGTGACTGCAGTGGATATGAAATTTGGCACTCAAATATGATGAAAAAAAGGGATTTTTTTATTTTATGAATGCAATCCAGAATGAGAAAAATGTTTTGTTCCAACAATCGGACCTTCATCAGTTCACATGAGAAACATGTTTTGGGAAAGAAGGATTTGGCAGTTGGAATTCCAAGTACCAACTCTTTTGTTCATTGGAGAGATAAGATGCTACCAGAGAAGTCTTGTGAAAGCTTTCACATAGAGAACACAGGAATGCTTGTCGGAGTGGAGGATTATGGTATTTGAGGGAGTCAGAGGAGATATCTCTTAAGGTACCTTCACACTAAACGATATCGCTAGCGATCCGTGACGTTGCAGCGTCCTGGCTAGCGATATCATTGTGTTTGACAGGCAGCAGCGATCAGGATCCTGCTGTGCCATCGTTGGTCAGAGAAGAAAGTCCAGAACTTTATTTTGTCGCTGGATCTCCCGTAGACATCGCTGGATCGGTGTGTGTGACACCGATCCAGCGATGTCTTCACTGGTAACCAGGGTAAATATCGGGTTACTAAGCGCAGGGCTGCGCTTAGTTACCCGATGTTTACCCTGGTTACCAGCGTAAATGTAAAAAAAAAAAAACAGTACATACTCACATTCCGGTGTCCGTCAGGTCCCCCAGCGTCTGCTTCCCGCACTGACTGTGAGTGCCGGCCGTAAAGTAAAAGCAGAGCACAGCGGTGATGTCACCGCTGTGCTGTGCCTTACGGGAAGCGGACGCCGGGGGACCTGACGGACACCGGAATGTGAGTATGTACTGTTTTTTTTTTTTACATTTACGCTGGTAACCAGGGTAAACATCGGGTAACTAAGCGCAGCCCTGCACTTAGTAACCCGATATTTACTCTGGTTACCAGTGAAGACATCGCTGGATTGGTGTCGATCGTTTTTTTTTTACGTTTACACTGGTAACAAGGGTAAACATCGGGTTACTAAGCGCGGCCCTGCACTTAGTAACCCGATGTTTACCCTGGTTACCAGGGGACTTCGGCATCGTTGGTCGCTGGAGAGCTGTCTGTGTGACAGCTCCCCAGCGACCACACGACGACTTACCAACGATCACGGCCAGGTCGTATCGCTGGTCGTGATCGTTGGTAAATCGTTTAGTGTGAAGGTACCTTTAGCTGAATGATTGTTCTGCTGATAGCTATCTAGTGTGCATATAGACTTTATCCTTTTCAATTTATTAACTGTGCCAGTACCAGAAAAGCATCATCATTAACCCCTTTCTACCTTGGACGTACTATTCCATCCATGTGAATTGGGCCTTACTTCCCATGAATGGAATAGTACGTCACATGCGATCAGCCGCGCTCACGGGGGGATCGCGGCTGATCGTGGCTGATCGCGACAGGGTGTCAGCTGATTCTCACAGCAGACAACTGGCACTATGTGCCAGGAGCAGTCACGGACTGCTCCCAGCACCTTAACCCCTGGAACACTGTGATCAAACAAGATCGCAGCATTCCGGTGGCATACGGAAGCATCGTGCAGGGAGGGTGCTCCCTGCGTGCTTCCCTGAAACCCTCAGAACAACTCGATGTGGTAATTTTGTTCCGAGGGTCTCCTCCATGCAGGACCTGAAAGGACCCAGAGGCCATCTTGGATGAGAGGGCCTGCAGGGAGGAGACCCTCGGAACAAAATGACCACATCATTGCCTGAGAGCAGGCACCAGCAAGCCTCCTTTACTGCCTGTCAGATCGCTGATCTGATACAGTGCTGTGCAAAGTGTCAGATGAGTGATCTGACTCTACACAGTGATGTCCCACCCTGGGACAATGTAAAATATATATATATATATACACACACTGTATATATATATATATATATATATATATATATATATATATATATATACTGTGTATATATACAGCAAATATATATACAGTATATTATACTGTGTGAAAATATTTTTAAAAAATCCTAAATAAAGAGAATAAATATATATTGTTCCAATAAATACATTTCTTTATGTAAAAAAAAAATAAAAGTACACATATTTAGTATTGCCGTGTCCGTAAATACCCGACTTATAAAACTGTCCCACTAGCTAACCCCTTCAGTGAACACTGTAAAAAAATGAAGCAAAAAGCAATGCTTTATCATCATCATACCGCCGAAAAAAAAGTGGAATAATACGCGATTAAAAAGACGGATATAAATTAACATGGTACCGCTGAAAACGTCATCTTGTCCCGCAAGAAATGAGCCACCATACAGCATCATCAGCGAAAAACTAAAAAGTTATAGCCCTCAGAACAAAGGGATGCAAAAATAATTATTTTTTATATAAAATAGTTTTTATTGTATAAAAGCGGCAAAACATAAAAAAATATAAATGAGGTATCGCTGTAATCGTACTGACCCGAAGAAAAAAAAATGCTCTATCAATTTTACCAAACATGGAAGGGTATAAATGCTCCCCAAAAGAAATTCATGAATTGCTGGTTTTTGTTCATTCTGCCTCACAAAAATCAGAAGAAAAAGTGATCAAAAAAGCGATCAATAAAAACATCAACTCGTCCCACAAAAAACAAGACCTCACATGACTCTGTGGACCAAAATATGGAAAAATTATTGCTCTCAAAATGTGGTAATGTAAAAACTATTTTTTGCAATAAAAAGCATCTTTTAGCGTGTGAGAGCTACCAATCATAAAAAACCCACTATAAATAGTAAATCAAACCCCCCTTTATCACCTTAGTTAGGGAAAAATAATAAAATAAAAAATGTATTTATCTCAATTTTGCCAATAGGGTTAGTTAGGGTTAGGGATGGGGCTAAAGTTAGGGTTGGGGTTGGGGCTAGAGTTGGGGTTATGGTTTGGATTACGTTAACGGTTGGGGTTAGTGTTGGGATTAGGGTTAGTGGTGTGTCAGGTTTAGGGGTGTGGTTAGGGTTATGGTTAGGGGTGTGTTGGGGTTAGGGGTGTAATTAGTGTTAGGGGTGTGTTGGGGTTAGGGTTAGAGTTAGAATTGGGGGGTTTTCAATGTTTAGAAACATCAGGGGCTCTCCAAACGCGACATGGTGTCCTATCTGAATTCCAGCCAATTCTGTGTTGAAAAAGTAAAACAGTGCTCCTACCCTTCCGAGCTCTTCTGTGCACCCAAACAGTGGTTTACCCCCACATTTGGGCGTGTCAGCATACTCAGGACAAATTGAACAACAACTTTTGCTGTCCAATATCTACTGTTACCCTTGGGAAAATACACTTTAGTGAAACACGTGGGGGTTCAAAGTTCTCACAACACATCTAGATAAATTCCTTGGGGTGTCTAGTTTCCAATATGGGGTCACTTGTGGGGATTTTCTAATGTTTAGGTACATCAGTGGCTCTGCAAATGCAACGTGATGCCCGCAGACGCTTCCCTTCCGAGCACTGACGTGTGCCCAAGCAGTAGTTTTCTCCCACATATGGGGTATCATCGTACTCAGGACAAATTGGACAACAACTTTTGGGGTCCAATTTCTTCTGTTCCCTTGGGAAAAAACAAATCTGGGGGCTAAAAAATCATAGTTTCCAATATGTGGTCACTTGTGGGGTTTTTTTACTGTTTAGGTACATCAGGGGCCCTGCAAACACAATGTGACACCAGCAGACCATTCCATAAAAGTGTGCATTTCAAAATGGTGCTCTGTTGTGAATTCCGTTCTCGGACTCCCTCCTGTGGTCATGAATGGTACTTTGGTTAGTTCTGCTCTTGGACACCCTCTGGTGGCTTTGAGCGGAACTGCTGGTCACGGAGGTTGGTTTTGTCAGCTGCTCTCGTTTATTGCTATGCTGGCTTCCCTATTTAACTCCACTCAGATCGTTACTTCATGCCAGCTGTCAGTGTTTCAGTATTGGTTCAGATCTCTCTTGGACTTCTCTGAGGACCTGTCTACTCCAGCAGAAGCTAAGTCTTTGCTAGTTCATTTGTTGTTACTGCTTCCTGAATATATTTCTTAGTACTGCTAATTTCTAGTCCAGCTTGCTATCATGATATTCCCTTGCTAGCTGGAAGCTCTGGGGTGCAGAGTGGCACCTCCACACCGTGAGTCGGTGTGGGGAGTCTTTTTGCTTACTCTGTGTGGTTTTTTGTAGTCTTTTGTGCTGACCGCATAGTTCCCTTTTCTATCATCTGACTATTTAGTGAAGTCTGGCCTCCTTTGCTAAAACCTGTTTCATTCCTGTGTTTGTGACTTTCCTCTTAACTCACAGTCAATATATGTGGGGGGCTGCCTTTACCTTTGGGGAATTTCTCTGAGGCAAGGTTAGGCTTCTATTTCTATCTTTAGGGGTAGTTAGCTCTTAGGCTGTGAAGAGGCATCTAGGGAGAGTTAGGTACGCTCCACGGCTATTTCTAGTGTGTGTGATAGGAGTAGAGTTTGCGGTCAGCAGAGTTCCCACTTTCCCAGAGCTTGTTCCGATTACTAGTTTACTCATCAGGTCATTCCGGGTGCTCCTAACCACCAGGTCCATAACAGTGCTCCTTCCCTTCCAAGCTCTGCCATGAACCCAAGCAGTGGTCCCCCCCACATATGGGGTATAAGTGTACTCAGGACAAATTGCACAACAACTTTTGGGGTCCAATTCCTCCTGTTACCTTTGGAAAAATACAAAATTGGGGGTTAAAAAAATTAATTTTTGTGGAAAAAAAATGATTTTTTATTTTCACGGCTCTGCGTTATAAACTTTAGCGAAACACTTGGGGGTTCAAAGTTCTCATAACACATCTAGATAAGTTCCTTTGGGGATCTAGTTTCCAATATGGGGTCACTTGTGGGGGGTTTCCACTGTTTAGGTACATCAGGGACTCTGCAAATGCAACGTGACACCCGCAGACCATTCCATCAAAGTCTGCATTCCAAAACGGCGCTGCTCCCCTCCTGAGCTCTGCAATGCGCCCCAACGATGGTTCACCTCCACATATGGCATATCAGCGTACTCAGGACAAATTGCAAAACAACTTTTGGTTCCAGTTTCTCTGGATACCCTTGGAAAAATTAAAAATTGTGGGATAAAAATATAATTTTTGTAGAAAAAAATGATTTTTTCATATTTACAGCTCTACATTATAAGCTTTTGTAAAGCACTTGGGGGTTCAGAGTGCTCACCACACATCTAGATAAGTTCCATAGGTGGTCTACTTTCCAAAATGGTGTCACTTATTAGGGGTTTCCACTGTTTAGGCACATTCTGCGTTGAAAAAGTCAAAAGGTGCTCCTTCCTTTCCAAGCTCTGCCAAACGCCCAAACAGTGGTTTACCATCACATATGGGGTATCAGCGTACTCAGGACAAATTGCACAACAAGGTTTGGTGTCCAATTTCTTTTGTTACCCTTGAGAAAATAAAAAAATTGGGGGCGAAAAGATCAGCTTTTTTAAAAAAAAATATGATTTTTTATTTTTACGGCTCTACATTATAAACTTCTGTGAAGCACTTGGGGGTTCAAAGTGCGCACCACACATCTAGATAAGTTCCTTAGGGGGTCTGTTTCCAAAATTGTGTCACTTGTGGGGAGTTTCCACTGTTTAGGCACATCCAAACTCGACATGGCGTACTATCTCAATTCCAGCCAATTTTGCATTGAAAAGTTGATGCTCCTTCCCTTACGAGCTTTGCCATGCGCCCAAACAGTGGTTTACCCCCACATATGGGATATCGGCGTACTGAGGACAAATTGTACAACAGCGTGTTTCTTCTTGGTAAAATAAAACAAATTGGATCTGAATTAATTTTTTTGTGAAAAAAAGTTAAATGTTATTATTTTTTAAACATTCCAAAAATTCCTGTGAAGCACCTGAAGGGTTAATAAACTTATTAAATGAAGTTTTGAGCACATTTCGGGGAGCAGTTTTTAGAATGGTGTCACTTTTGGGTATTTTCTATCATATAGACCTCTCAAAATGTCTTCAAGTGTGATGTGGTCTCTAAAAACATTGAGTTGTAAATACTAGAAATCGCTGGTCAAATTTAACCTTTATAACTTCCTAATTGAGAAAAATTTTGATTTCAAAATTGTACTGATATAAAGTAGACATGTAGGAAATGTTACTTATTAAGTATTTAGAGTAACATATCTCTGTGATTTAAGGGCATGAAAATTCAAATTTGGAAAATTGCGAATTTTTCAAACTTTTTGCCAAATTTCCATTTTTTTTCCACAAATAAACACAAGTAATATCAAAGAAATTCTACCTCTGTCATGAAGTTAATTATGTCATGAGAAAACAGTGTCAGAATCACTGGGATCCATTGAAGCATTCCAGAGTTATAACCTCATAAAAGGACAGTGGTCAGAATTGTAAGAACTGGCCCGGTCATTACCGTGCAAACCACCCTTGGGTGTGAAGGGGTTAATGGAATGCAAAACACAACTTTCAACAATTTAATCATTACCACTTAATGATACAAGTCATGCTCAATTTTTTTTTTCAATTTTGTTTTGTTTCTTCAACAAAAATAAGAGTGAGTATCAGGCCATAGAAAACAATACAGCTTTTAAAATTTTGAATTTATTTTTTTCAATTGTAAGTTTAGTAGCACTGCACAGGGTGAAATTGAGAGATACCAATTACTTTCGCTTAGCGAAGTCAAATTATACATCCATTTTATTTTTTATTTGCACAGAGAAAGCAAAATTGGAAGCCTATATTTCAAAGATCATTTTCTATTTCTCACACACATTGTAAAAAAAATGCTTATAGTGCACAATAAATTTTAAAATTAAACTTTAATTTTTTAAATGTAGTAATGTAAGATTTGAAAATCAGCAATAACACTTTTTTCGTAATATTTCTATATTTCTTTTGAATATTTATGAGGAAATTTTAAACTATGTAAAAAATATGCTATCTCATAAACTGGATTAATTAGGTTCCTGCTGAATTTTCCATGTTTAATGTAATAATATTTCCATAAATCTAGTTAAGAAAATTTTAAATCAAACCAAATAATTTGATTGAAGACATTTTAATAAATTAACAACTATGCATAATGCTTATAAATTCAGCTGTTATATTAATGCAATTAAATCAATATGAATTATTATAATATTTCTAATTCATCCATATAACAGAAGAAATTGTTATATGTAAATCTTGCATAAACTAACTATAAAAAATTAGGCAATGTTCATGTCAGCTTTGTTGTTTCCGTTGTTGCTCCTTTATGAGAGAATAAAAACAAAAATAATAAACATCATATGATAGAAACCAATGGATGCCAATGACGAGCTTCCAGAGCATCTGTCAATTGTATACAGAATTTAACAGAAAAAAATAAACAAAAAAATGCAGATAAAATCCTGGTATTAGTCCATAATATGACACCAAGCTCCTATGATCAAACTTTCAATTCCGCATTCATTATCTCCACGAGTAATTCTGAAATATCCATTTTCACCCCATTTGTTTCCCCATGAATTTGCAACAATCTGAAACACAAATTTAAGATATTTAGTGCATTTCTTGTTGAACACATTCAACCAATAAAATTGGCAACCACATGTATTTGGCTTTTGCTGAATACTGATACATTGTAGAGGGCCCTGAAGAAGCTCCTTTCCTGTATATTCATTTGGGTCCAGAAGTATTTGGTTAGTGACAGATTTTTTCAGAATTTATCCACTGTGCACCTATGGCCTGCTGCTATATTCTCTTTCTGTATGTGTAAATACCTAATTAGCATGTCTTGCTACTTCTTATTTGGTTAAAAGATTAAGTATTTGGGGTTTAAAGGATTGTAAAAAAGATAAATATACTGTTGTTCACAATTTATGGTAAACGAAAATGTGGCAATAGCAATGGAGGGAGTGGTATAAAAGAAAAAACATATTCCATGTCTAAAAATGTGGGAGCTGCTTGCAGCAGCAAAAGCCCCACCACAGCTATTGGCTCCAACCTTCTGGGCAGTAGTATCAATGCAGGTCACAATTAGCCTCCATTTCCTCCTACAAATGTATCATTGGGGAAGAAGCAGAGGGAGGAATATTTGGCACATTGCTTGTCTTAGTCTCAGCAGGATGATGTTGCTTCTGTTCACAACACTTACTCAAACTAATAGTATCATTAATGGAACAGTCTTTCTGAGCCCAAATGACTAAGAGGGATATTTTTGGGAATTTTATATTTAAAAAAATGTAGAAAGTCAGTCAAGGTATTGTAATTAAATGGGCTACTTGTTATCACTGGATTACCATCCATTTCTATGTTGAGGTCACTAAAATATTATGCAAACTAAGTTCGAATTACATACAATCTGTTAGCAGGTTTTTGCTATGCAATATGAAAACAGCATGATGTAAAGAATAAAACACATAATTCAACAATGTGTCACTTATCAAGCTGTGTGTTCTTTACTTAAAGTGAAGGTTTTATCTTTAGGACATTATCACTGCCAGATCTGAGGTACACTGGACTCCTAGTCTGACTCCACCCCCTCTTGTGATAAGCAGCTCACTTTCAACAGACATAATACATACAGAGCCTGTTGTGGATCAGGTTACCTTTCTCAGCTTTGCTGCATTCTACATATAAAGACTCTGCTTTTTTCAGAAAGAGCTGCATCAAATGTACTAAGTGATATATCATTGGATTCAGGGTCTTTTTTGCTTGCCCTAAATCATGCTGCTCTCAGATGATGTAGTAAAAACCTGCTGACAGGTTCCCTTTAAAACGCTTGATAAATCCTAGAAGATCTCAGAGAATTATACAAGTTTTCTTAAGGCAGTTGGAGTCCCTGCAATTCAGATCAAATCCAAATTTTTAAAAGAATGAATTGAGCCTGTTGAATTTGACATTTAAATTATTTAATAATCATTAATTTCAACCATTTGTTATGGTCCTAATATTTCACAGGTCCAAAATAAATGAAAAGTATTCTGATATGAGGCTGTAAAAAAACAAAACTTTAGTATAGCAGTGGAGAAATTAACAATTTGGTAAATTTCTCAAAAAAATGATGCACTGAAAATCTCAACCATATCTAAAGGTCTGGCATAGAAGATATACCGTATATGGTGGATGAATAGGAAAAAAATTAACAAAGACTATATGAACAGATGAAATCTGAACCAAACATTAACTTATGCCAGAAAATGGTAAGAGAATTGTATGGAGAAAGAGCTCATGAGCTTAACTGTAATACATAATCTATCAAACTTCATGAAGGTAGCATGGGCATGTATGACTCCCAAAAACATTAAATCATTGGTGTTTTTTGATGATATAAGTCTCATTAGAAATAGCAGGGGTACGATCGGCCAAGTCCTCATGCAGGTAAAACATGACTGTTTCCTGAAAGATTAAGTGACTATGGAGAAACAGTTCAAATACTAAGGCGGCACAGAGCTGCAACAGTTTGAATGAAGCCTTATTAGCTAAGGGAAAATTACTTTTTCACATAGGACCAGTCAAGAGCATGAACAGCATTCCTCCTTTCTTTTTCTATATTAAAACAGTCTAGTGTTGAGCATTCCGATACCGCAAGTATCGGGTATCGGCTGATACTTGCGGTTTTGGAATTCCGATACCGAGATCCGATACTTTTGTGGTATCGGGAATCGGAATCGGAAGTTTCCAGTGTATGGTTCCCAGGGTCTGAAGGAGAGGAAACTCTCCTTCAGGCCCTGGGATCCATATTACTGTGTAAAATAAAGAATTAAAATAAAAAATATTGATATACTCACCTGTCTGGAGGCCCCTGGACATCACCGCTGGTAACCGGCAGCCTTCTTTGTTTAAAATGAGTACGTTCAGCACCTTCCATGACGTCACGGCTTCTGATTGGTCGCGTGCCGCTCATGTGACCGCCACGCGACCAATCACAAGCCGCAACGTCATCCCTCAGGTCCTAAATTCCCTTCTAGGAATTTAGGACCTGAGGGATGACGTCACGGCTTGTGATTGGTCGCGTGAGCGGTCACATGGGCGGCCGCGACCAATCACAAGCCATGATGTCATCTAAGGCCCTGAACGCGCTCATTCTTAAGAAGGAAGGCTGCCGGAATGAAGCAGGGCGCGTCCAAGAATAAGTATATACCTAATAGGAATATACTCACCCTCGGCTTCTTTCCGGCAGCCTTCCTTCCTAAGAATGAGCGCGTTCAGGGCCTTAGATGACGTCACGGCTTGTGATTGGTCGCGGCCGCCCATGTGACCGCCACGCGACCAATCACAAGCCGTGTCGTAATTCTCAGGTCCTAAATTCCTAATTCTAGGAATTTAGGACCTGAGAATTACGTCACGGCTTGTGATTGGTTGCGTGGCGGTCACATGGGCGGCCGCGACCAATCAGAAGCCGTGACGCCATGGAAGGCCCTGAATGCGCTCATTTTAAGCAAAGAAGGCTGCCGGTTACCAGCGGTAAGGTCCAGGCTGCGTCGGAGAGGTGAGTATATCAATATTTTTTATTTTAATTCTTTATTTTACACATTAATATGGATCCCAGGGCCTGAAGGAGAGTTTCCTCTCCTTCAGACCCTGGGAACCATCAGGGATACCTTCCGATACTTGAGTCCCATTGAGTTGTATTGGTATCGGGTATCGGTATCGGATCAGATCCGATACTTTGCCGGTATCGGCCGACACTTTCCGATACCGATACTTTCAAGTATCGGACGGTATCGCTCAACACTATAAAACACCACTCTAGCATGTTTTTTTTTTATTTATTTTACACTGAAGTGGTGATTCTAGTCTTATACTTACCTGCTGCTTCCTTCACTTTTTATCACTGCATTTACAAGATGGCACAGTAGGGCAAGAGTTGTGCCGATAAAAGGTGAAGACACCGGAGGACAAGACCAGGGGTAAGGATCTTACATAAGAAGCACCACTCCATCACTAAAAAAAATATGTGCTTGTATTATCAGTTCATTCAACTTAACCTAACTGAGAAACTTACCCAAAATTTTTCATTAGTCGGTCTACGCAGGGCACCCCATCTTGGAAAGATAAGACATCATAAAATTAGCATAACACATAAATTCTTATCAGATGAAATTTGTTAATACTCACTTTTAGAGTGTCATATATTTTAGCAGACTTTCACATAATTTAAAGTGGTTTTCCAGGGCTTTGCAATAATAAAATAAATTATACTCACCCTCCATAATCCTTAACAGCTTCAATTCTGGTCTCTCCTGTCTTTGTTACCAGCTCTCGACACAGCAAAAGTGGCAAAAAATGTCTGCTCAGCCAATTATTGGTCAAGGTGCTGACCTGTCTCAGCCAATGATTGGCATACCTTTCTGAATACTTCCAGTGTTGTCATTGGTCACTTTAGAGCACTCAGATATATGTTTTAGAGAAACAATGGGCTATTTTTATGAAAGAGTTTTTTAGGCATGCTCCTATGAACTATGAAGAAAGTAGTTTGCACAGAGGAACCATAGGAGCTGTGACCAACATCCATTTTGAATGCTGAACTTTGTGTTATCTATGCACAAATAATTTCCCTTCATTGTAATCCTGACTGTGATGATAATAAATGGGATATGATCTTCACAGGACATCAAGATTTCAATATTTTTCTTAATATTTAGTATATCACAAAACTGAAAACACCCGTTACATTTTTGTAATATTGCATTTTATCTTTTCATGGGACCACACTGAAGATAAGATACTTTGATACAATGTAAAATAGTCAGTGTACAGCTTGTATAACAGTGGAAATTTGGTGTGTCCTCTGAATACCTCAACACACAGCAATTATTGTCTAAACCGCTGGCAACAAAAGTGAATATAGCCCTAAGTGAAAATGGCTTAAATGTTCCCAATTAGCCATTTTTCCTCCCCAGGGTCATGTGACTCATTAGGTGTTATCGCTCTCACCCTTTCTCATACTGGTCACTGGAAGTTTAACATGGAACCTCGTGGCAAAGACCTCTCTGTGGATCTGAAAAAAAGAATTGTTGCTCTGCATAAAGATGGCCCAGGCTATAAGAAGATGGCCAACACCCTGACACTGAGCTGCAGCACAGAGGCTAAGACCATTGAGTGGTTTAACAAGACAGGTTCCACTCAGAACTGGCCTTGCCATGGTTGACCAAAGAAGTTGAGTGCACGTGGTCAGTGTCATATCCAGATGTTGTCTTTTCAATATAGACATATGATTATTGCCAGCATAGCTGTAGAAGTTAAAGAGTTGGGGGTAAGCCTCTCAGTGCTCAGACAAAACACTGCACACTGGATCAAATTGGTCTGCATTGCTATAATCCTAGAAGGAAGCATCTTCTAAAGATGGTGCACAAGAAAACATACAAACATTTTGTTGACTAAGGACATGGATTACTGGAACCATGTCCTTTGTTCTGATGAGATGAAAATAAAACTATTTTGTTTAGATGATGCCAAGCATGTATGGTGGCAACCAGTTGAGAAGTACAAAGACAAGTGTGTCTTGCCTACAGTCAAGCATGGTGGTGGGAGTGTTATGGTTAGGGGCTGCATGAGTGCTGCCAGCTGTGGGGAGCGACAGTTCATTAAAGAAACCCTGAATGCCAATGTGTACTGTAATATACTGAAGCAGAGCATGATCCCCTCCCTTTGGAATCTGGGCTGCAGGGCAGTTTCCAACATGATAATGACCCCAAACACACCTACCAAGATGACACCTGAATTTCTAAAGTGGCTGGACTGGACAAACATGTCTCCAGACCTAAACCCTATTGAGCATCTGTGGGGCATCCTAAAATGGAACTTGAGGGAGCGCAAAGTCTCTAACATTAACCAGCTCTGCGATGTCATCATGAAGCAGTGGATGATGATTTTAGTCAGGGTGCAGCTGGACCCTAGATGGCTCTGTATACTGTGGCCTCTGTTCACACAGGATGCATGATAGCAATGGCTGGCCCGCTATATGGCGTTACTAATAGGCCAGAGCCATATACTTTGTATTTCTGTGTGAACATGCCACATACAGATCATTTTTGCACAGGTGTGCCAGGCGGCCAAATCCTGATTGTAGGCTGGCTGCAGTATTGGTATTATTGCACCTGTGCATCTGTCATCCACCATCTTAACTTGGGTCTGCTGCACTTTGGTTAGTGTAATTAGTTGGAGGCCTCAGACAGGTAAACATCTCTGCCTGTGCATTGGTTTTTTTGATTTTAGTGGTAACCTGTAAAGCCCTATTGAGCTCAATGTCCAAGAGAATTAAGGTAGGGCTTTAAAATAATGGTGGGTGCACAAAATATTGACACTTTGGGCACAATATGCCATGTTCACTTAGGGGTGTATTCACTTTTGTTGACAGCATTTACATTGTCATACAAGCTGTACACTGACAAATTTACATTATATCTTCAGTATTGTCCCAAGAAAAGATATAAATAAATATTTACAAAAATGTCAGGGGTTGACTCACTTTTGTAATATACTGTAGGTAGTGACATGGGAAATGTAAAACTAAAATACCTTATATATGTATAAGCCGAGTTTTTCAGCACTTCTATGGCTGAAAATGGCCCCTCGGCTTATACACGAGTCATTGTCCCAGAAACCGGCGGGGAGGGGGAGCGGCAGAGCAGCGGGTCACAGGAGGCAGGAGACAACAACTGTGGCTGTAACTGTGCCTGCTGCTAAAGAGAAATGAATATTCACTGCACTGGTAGTGAATATTCAGTGTCCTTATAGCATGCACAGTTACAGCCACAGCAGCCAGCTTCCAGCAGCTGTAAAAAAAATCCTCCTACTTACATTCCCTGCACGCCCTCGCAGCATCCTGTTCCAGCTTCCAGCAGTGATCACGTGTCACTGGTGAGTGGAGAGAGGTGAATATTCATTGCCTTAATGAGCGGGGTCATGGGATCTCTCAGCCGCAGGAGCTGCTGGAAGCCTGAACAGGATGCGTGCAGGGAAGGTAAGTAGGTGTATTTTTTTATGCTTTTCTCATGGGGGGCATGCATTCAAGGATAGGGCTGAAGAGCCATGCATACCAAGACAGGGATGAGGAGCCATGCTGATAAGGACCGGGATAATGAGCCATGCATAGAAGGACAGGGATGAGGAGTCATGCATACAAGGATAGGGATTAGGGGACAATGCATACAAGGACAGGAATGGGGAGCCATGCATACAAGGACAGGGATGGAGATACATGCATATAAGGATAGGGATGAGGGGACAATGCATACCTGGTTTATACTCGAGTTACTACATTTTCCCAGTTTTTCGTGGCCAAATTACCTGCCTCAGCTTATACTCGGGTCGACTTATACACGAGTATATACTGTACTTCTCCATAAAAATAAATCAAAACAGCACCATGTCTATATAATACAATTAGAAAGGATAAAGAAAGTTTCCAGCTGGAAATAAAACACCACAATGTTAGTTAACAAATAAGGATTTTTTTCACTAGACAAGTGCGTTGATATTTTTCTGATACAATCAGTATAGTTCTGTTTACTCATAAATAGAAATGAGTGAATCTTTTGAAATTTGTGATTAGCTGTGAATAGGGTTGAGCGAAACGGATCGGTCATTTTCATAAGTCGCCGACTTTTGGCAAAGTCGGGTTTCATGAAACCCGACCCGATCCCAGCGTGGGATCGGCCATGCGGTACACGATCTTCGCACCAAAGTCGCGTTTCCTATGACGCTTAAAGCGCCATTTCTCAGCCAATGAAGGTGCACGCAGAGTGTGGGCAGCGTGATGACATAGATCCTGGTCCCCACCATCTTAGAGAAGGGCATGGCAGTGATTGGCTTGCTTTCTGCGGTGTCACAGGGGCTATAAAGGGGCGTTCCCGCCGACCGCCATGTTACTGCTGCTGATCTGAGCATAGGGAGAGGTTGCTGCCGCTTCATCAGAAGCAGGGATAGCGTTAGGCAGGGTATATTAACCCCCAAACCGCTTGTGCTGTAGCGATTTCCACTGTCCAACACCACCTTTTCTTTTTGGGACAGTGGAGGCTCGATTTCTGTGCAACAGCTCTGTAGGTTATCAGGCTCCCTGATAGCTGCGTTGCTGTGTGTACGCCGCTGTGCAAACCAACTGCTTTTTTCAAAGCACAAATCCTGTTGCTCCTTCCTTTCTGCACAGCTATCTTGTTTGTTTGTCCACACTTTTGACTTTTGTGTGCAGCAGTCCTTTTTATTGCTGCCTGACATACTTTTCTGATATAACTGTAGGGAGATAGTAATTGTAGTACAGTCCCTTTTTTCTTTTTTTTTTATATCTCTTCAAGCCACTTTTTGGCACAGAAAATATACTCTAATACAGCGGCCCCGATTTATTCACAATTCTCCCAGAAAAAAAAATAGTGGGAGATTAAGTTTGGCAAATCTGCATTAGTGCCAGTCCTGTGTGTGGCATCTGTCTTTGTTTTTCTGCCACAGAAAACCTACTTTTTTAACAGTGGGCCTGATTTTCTTCACAATTCTCCCAGAAAAAAAAATAAAAGTGGGAGATTAAGATTGGCAAATCTGCATTAGTGCCAGTCCTGTGTGTGGCATCTGTCTTTGCTTTTCTGCCACAGAAAACCTACTGTATAACAGTGGGCCTGATTTCCTCACAATTCTCCCAGAAAAAAAAATAAAAGTGGGAGATTAAGATTGGCAAATCTGCATTAGTGCCAGTCCTGTGTGTGGCATCTGTCTTTGCTTTTCTGCCACAGAAAACCTACTGTGTAACAGTGGGCCTGATTTCTTCACAATTCTCCCAGAAAAAATAAAACAAGTGGGAGATTAAGATTGGCAAATCTGCATCAGTGCCAGTCCTGTGTGTGGCATCTGTCTTTCATTTTCTGCCACAGAAAACCTACTGTATAACAGTGGGCCTGATTTCTTCACAATTCTCCCAGAAAAAATAAAACAAGTGGGAGATTAAGATTGGCAAATCTGCATCAGTGCCAGTCCTGTGTGTGGCATTTTTTTTTCTGCCACAGAAAACCTACTGTGTAAGAGTGGGCCTGATTTCTTCACAATTCTCCCAGAAAAAAATAAAAGTGGGAGATTAAGATTGGCAAATCTGCATTAGTGCCAGTCCTGTGTGTGGCTTTTTTTTTTTTTCTGCCACAGAAAACCTACTGTATAACAGTGGGCCAGATTAAATCACTTGTCTCACATATCCCCCCAAAAAATTAAAATAAAGGGAGAATAATCTTGCCAAACCTGTGCATCTGTGCGAGTGCTGTCTGTGGTATCTGTCAGTCATTTTGTGCCACAGGAACTATACCATGATATAGTGGGCCTGATTCAATCCCTTGTTTCCCATATCAAAAAAAAGAGGGACATTTCTATTGCCAGTGTTTTTATCTGCATCACTCCTGTTAGTGCCATATCTGCCAGCCTCTTTCTGCTAATCAAACTGTGTTATTATGTAATACAGTGGGCCTGATTTTTCCCTGGATTCTCCCGCACAAAAAAAAGGGACATTTCTATTGCCAGTGTGTGCATCTGCGTCAGTCCTGTCAGTGCCATATCTGCCAGCCTCTTTCTGCAAATCAAACAGTGTAGTGTAATACAGTGGGCCTGATTTTTCACTGCATTCTCCCACACATAAAGAGGGTCATTTAGTGTTGTTATCTGCGTCACTCTTGTTAGTGCCATATCTGCCAGCCTCTTTCTGCTAATCAAACTGTGTTGTTGTGTAATACAGTGGGCCTGATTTTCCCCTGGATTCTCCCACACATAAAGAGGGACATTTCTATTGCCAGTGTGTGCATCTGCGTCAGTCCTGTTAGTGCCATATCTGCCAGCCTCTTTCTGCCAATCAAACTGTGTTGTTGTGTAATACAGTGGGCCTGATTTTTCACTGCATTCTCCCACACATAAAGAGGGACATTTCTATTGCCAGTGTGTGCATCTGCGTCACTCCTGTTAGTGCCATATCTGGCAGCCTCTTTCTGCCAATCAAACTGTGTTGTTGTGTAATACAGTGGGCCTGATTTTTCACTGCATTCTCCCACACATAAAGAGGGACATTTCTATTGCCAGTGTTTTTATCTGTGTCACTCCTGTTAGTGCCATATCTGCCAGCCTCTTTCTGCTAATCAAACTGTCCAGTGTAATACAGTGGGCCTCATTTTTCACTGCATTCTCCCACACATAAAAAAGGGAGATTTACATTCCCAACAAGTTCACGCACACCTTGTACCTGGTTTTACAGGACCACATAACGGTTGTTAGTTTGGTAACATTTTTCCAAGAATGAGGAAGTCTGGTGGAAGAGGTCGTGGCCTTGGGCGGTCATTGGCAGCTGGTAATGATGGTAGTGGTGGTGGTCGTGGAGCATCAGGTGGTCGTGGGAAAAGCAGTATAGCCCCTAAGTCTCGAGTTGTTGAGCCAGCATCCTCGTCTGGCTACACAAGGCCTCGAAGGCTCCCTTTTCTGGGAGTAGGAAAACCGCTTTTGAAGCCGGAGCAGCAGGAACAAGTATTGGCTTTAATTGCTGACTCTGCCTCTAGCTCTTTTGCCTCCTCCTCGTAAGTGGATGCTCCCGGTCAGGAACAAGTCGCTTCCTTGTGTCCTTCACCCAGAACAACAGTGAAGGATGCGTCAGGCGACACAACTGGTTACTCCATGGAGCTCTTTACACATACCGTGCCTGGGTTAGAAAGGGAAATTGTTAACAGGCCATGCCCATTACAAGATGAATCGGACATGGAGTGCACAGATGCACAGCCACAGCCAGATTATTATGATGTTCCTTTGACTCAGATCAGAACATTGACCTCGCAGTGTACTGATCCAGAATCTGACCCCGATGAGACTATGGAACCCCATCACGAACGCTATAGCACCGGCTTACACGGTGACCCAGAGGAAGGTGCACAGAACATAGAAGAGGAGGTCATAGATGACCCAGTTGTTGACCCCGATTGGCAGCCATTGGGGGAACATGATGCAGGCGGCAGTAGCTCTGAAGCGGAGGAGGAGGAGCCGCAGCAGGCATCAACATCGCAACAGGTTCCATCTGGCAGATCCGTATCTGGTTAAAAATGTCTGGCAAAACAAAAACCAGTTGTAGGACAGCGTGGCCATCAGGTTAAAGTAGCTCAGTGTGCAATGCCTGAAAAGGTATCCGATAGGAAGAGTGCAGTCTGGAATTTTTTTAACCAAGGTCCCAATGATCAGCGCAAAGTCATCTGTAAGAAATGCTCAAGGACCTTCAGCAGAGGTCAGAATGTTAAAAATTTAAATACAAGTCGCATGCATAGACATTTAACCACCATGCACTTGCAAGCCTGGACAAACTACCAAACGTCCCTTAACGTTGTAGCACCCTCTCACAATGAAGCTAGTCAGCAACGCGACATCCCTTCCCTCACTGTAAGCCCACCGTTTACCACACCACCTGCAGGTAATGTGGCGGTTTCGTCGCAAGGCCAGAACAGTCAGGGAATCACCAGGTTCGTGGTCGGAAAAACTGTATGTAGGGCACCATCAAAAATACCATCACCAACCCTCTCTCAGTCACCCATGTCCACCGGCACCCCCGCTAGTTCCCCAGTATGCAGCTCTCCAGTCCAGCTCACCCTACATGAGACTCTCGTTAGTAAAAGGAAGTACTCATCCTCGCATCCGAGTACACAGGATTGGTGTTGAGCATTCGGATACCGCAAGTATCGGGTATCGGCCGATATTTGCTGTATCGGAATTCCGATACCGAGATCCGATACTTTTGTGGTATCGGGAATTGGTATCGGGAATCGGTATCGGGATCGATATTAATGTGTAAAATAAAGAATAAAAATAAAAAAAAAAATGATATACTCACCTCTCCGACGCAGCCTGGACCTTACTGATGTAACCGCCATCACGGCTTGTGATTGGTCGCGTTGCGGTCACGTGACCGCTCCGCAACCAATCACAGGCCGCGGCGTCATCTAAGGACTTTCAAGCGCTCATTCTTAGGAACGGAAGCTGGCGGTTACAACCAGGGCGCGTCAGAGGGTGAGTATATCAATATATTTTTTTTTATTCTTTATTTTACACATTAATATGGATCCCAGGGCCTGAAGAGGAGTTTCCTCTCCTTCAGACCCTGGGAACCATCAGGATACCTTCCGATACTTGGTTGTTGTGAATCTGCTTTTGGGCTCCTTCTGGTGGTGGCTAGTGGTACTGGTGACTCGGGTGTGTTTTCTTTCTCAGTTCACCTGTTTTCATCAGTAGTGGGGAGTTCCTATTTATTCCTGCTCTTCAGTCATTGCCTTGCCGGCTATCAATGTAACCAGAGCCTTTCTGTTGCATGTTCCTGCTCCTAGACTACTGATCAGCTAAGTTGGACTCTTAGTCCTAAGTTTGTTTGCATTTTTTGTTCCAGTTTACAGTTATATCATTCTCTGTAGCTGGAAGCTCTTGTGGGCTGAAATTACCACTCCGGTGTCATGAGTTGACACATGAGTCTTAAAGTAATTTCAGGATGGTATTTTAAAAGGGTTTTCAGCTGACCGTGCAGTTCCCTTTTGTATCTTTCTACTATCTAGTAAGCGGTCCTCGCTTTGCTGAACCTACCTTCATACTGCGTATGTCTTTTCCTCTGAACTGACCGTCAATATATGTGGGGGGCTTCTGTCTCCTTTTCGGGGGAATTTCCCTAGAGGTAAGCCAGGTCTGTTTTTTCCTCTACTAGGGTTAGTTAGTCCTCCGGCTGGCGAGAGATGTCTAGGGATAAAACTTAGGCACGCCCCCCGGCCACTATTAGTTGTGTGGTAGGTTTAGCTCACGGTCAGCTCGAGATTCCATCACCCAAGAGCTCGTCCGTTATTTATGTGTCCTGACGTTCCCTTGCCATTGGGAACCATGACAGTATGGCCGGCCTAGTGTTAAAACTGTTGGCAGAAGAAAGGAGAGAAAAAGAAGTCTGCAAATTTTTTTTTTTCCTTGGTGCTTGCTCTATAGTTGAATCAGTTGCATTTCAGCTCTAATTGCAGTCTTTGTCTCCCTCTCCTTCTAACCCTTGAATGGCTCTGATCTCACCTGCTTAAAATGGATCCTCAGAGCTTGGCTACAGGTTTGAATAATCTTGCCACAAAAGTTCAAGATTTACAGGATTTTGTTATACATGCTCCTGTATCTGAACCTAGAATTCCTATACCAGAATTTTTCTCCGGAGATAGATCTCGTTTTTTGAATTTCAAATATAATTGTAAATTATTTCTTTCTCTGAGACCTTGCTCCGCTGGAGATCCCGCACAGCAGGTTAAGATTGTAATTTCCTTGCTGCGAGGTGACCCTCAAGATTGGGCATTTGCATTGGCACCAGGGGATCCTGTGTTGCTCAATGTGGATGCGTTTTTTCTGGCTTTTGGGGTTGCTTTATGAGGAACCTAATTTAGAGATTCAGGCTGAAAAAGCCTTGATGGCCCTGTCTCAAGGGCAAGATGAAGCTGAAATATACTGCCAAACATTTCGTAAATGGTCTGTGCTTACGCAGTGGAATGTGTGCGCTTTGGTGGCGAATTTCAGAGAGGGTCTCTCTGATGCCATTAAGGATGTTATGGTGGGGTTCCCTGCGCCTACAGGTCTGAATGAGTCCATGACAATGGCTATTCAGATTGATCGGCGTTTGCGGGAGCGTAAACCTGTGCACCATTTGGCGGTGTCTTCTGAGAAGGCGCCAGAGAATATGCAATGTGATAGAATTCTGTCCAGAAGCGAACGGCAGAATTTTAGGCGAAAAAATGGGTTGTGCTTCTATTGTGGGGATTCAACTCATGTTATATCAGCATGCTCTAGACGCACAA